>NW_026061960.1:300000-597154 GCF_023897955.1 Schistocerca gregaria | reverse complement strand
ACACACGCGAGACAGATGGAGGGAGGAGATGAGGTCGTCGTAGTTGGAGGGAGAGGGCATGATGAATCCCTCGGAATAAACGGAGTTTGCGAGTTGCAGCAGTCTTTTCGAGTCGCGTTGGGAGAGGTAGCGGTGAATGAGGTGAGAGAGTGCGTGTTCTTTGGCGTAGAGGGAGGTGGTGGGGGAGTGGAGGAGGTTGAGGGTGAGGTCGAGTCTGGATTCGTGGGGCGGGTCGGAGGAGTTGGAGAGGGCGTGGATGGCCGCGAAGAACGGGGTGCGTCTGGTGCCCTGGAGTCGGTGATGGAGTTGGCGAAGGGAGTGGAAGAAGTGGTCGAGGTCTTTGTCGTCGTGGACGCCGAGGCGGTACTTGACGGCGTCGGGGGTGAGGGAGAGGAGGACGCGGCCGCAGACGTTGTTGCGCTGGAAGGCGGGAGAGAGGTGGCCGAGGCGGAGGGAGCGAAGCCACTGGGGAGGAGGGGGGGGCGTGTGGGGTTAGTAGAGAGCGGGTGGCGAGTGGGTGGGGGGCGTGTGTGTGTGTACATTAGTGACGTCGGTGGGGGACCAGTGAAGGGCTTCGGGGACGGGAGCGGGGTTGGAGCCGTGGAGTGGAGTGGAGTGGAGCGGAGTGGAGTGGGAGGGTGGTTGGAGGGAGGGGTGTGGATGCGAGGAGGGGTCTAGGCCGAGGTGGTTGTGGAGTTGGGTGTCGTGTGTGTAGAGTTTGATGCGTGGGACGAATCGCCGGGGGTTGAAGCAGGAGAGGTGAGAGAGGGAGCAGTGTGGACAGGGGTGCGGGGGGGTGGAGCGCGTGGGGGCGCGGTTGAGGTCGAGGGAGTAGCGGTGAGGGGGGAGGAGTTGTGAGAGGGAGGGGGGGGAGGCGGCGAGGGGAGTTTTGAGGGGGGCGAGGGCTGAGGGATTCGAGTTCGAGGTTGGTGAAGTACGGATAGGTGTTGCGGGGGTTGGGGGGTGGTTTGGAGGAGTGGAGGAGGCGGGAGCGCTGGGAGAGGGAGAGGGAGAAGGGGAGCATGGTGTTTTAGCGTACGATATGGAAGGGGTGACAGGAGGAAAAAAAAAAAAAAAAGAGAGGGAAAAAAAAAGTTTTTATTTGAACAAGTGCACGGAGCCATCGGGGGTGCCGACGGTCCAGGGGGCGCGGTCGAGGAGGGAGGAGGGGGGGGCGTGCGAGACGGAGGGAGTGACGGGGGGAGAGAAGTTTTTTCGTGCGGACGCGCGCGTGGAGCCGTCGGGGGGGGAGAGGAGCTTTTTGTGCGGACGCGTGTGTGGAGCCGTCGGGGGGGGGGGGCGAGAAGAGAGGGTTTGCTCGCACGCGCGTGTGGAGCCGTCGGGGGGGGCGAGAAGAGAGGGTTTGCTCGCACGCGCGTGCGGAGCCGTCGGGGGGGGCGAGAAGAGAGGGTTTACTTGAACACGTGTATGGAGTCATCGGAGGTGCCGATGGTCCAGATGGTGTGGTCGAAGAGGGAGGCGGTTTTGGAGAGGGGGGAGGAGTGGTGAGCGCGGAGGTGAGCGGTGATTTCCAGGAGGGTGGGGTGCCAGATGTGAGCGATGGAGTTGGGGTGGGGGGGTGGAGACGATGAGGGAGTGGGGGTCGAGGAGGAGGAGGTGGTGGACGGGGTAGTTGGGGATGGTGGCGATGAGGTCGAGGGAGTGGGCGTGCCAGACGCGGAGGGAGTGGTCGGAGCCGGCGGTCCAGAGGCGGTGGGTGGGGGCGAGGGTCATGTGCGTGATGGGGAGTGGGTGGGCGGTGATGGAGTGGAGGAGGTGGAGGGAGAAGAGGGAGTGGGGGTCGAAGGAGTAGGAGAAGTGGAGGAGTTGGGTGTGAGAGGCGTACCAGGCGAGGTGTTTGGAGGTGAGGAGGAGCGAGGGGGAGGGGGGGGAGGAGAGGGGGAGGGAGAGGGACTGGAGGAGTTGGAAGGTGAGGGGGGAGTAGACGAGGAGGGTGAGGTGGTGGTGGGTTTGGGTGGCGACCCAGACGAGGGGAGAGGGGGAGTCGGGGTGGAGTTGGGGGGAGTGGATGGGGTGGATGGCGAGGGGGGTGGAGGGGGTGGGGATTTGTTTGAGGAGTTTTGTGGATTCGGAGTGCCAGACGAGGAGGGAGCAGGAGGCGAGGCCCCAGACTTGGCGGACGTTGGAGCGGGGGGAGGAGACGAGGGTGAGGCAGGAGACGGGGGGGACGGCGAAGGATTTGGAGAGCTCGCCGCTGGCGTAGCAGATGACGTGGACGAGGTTCATGTCGGGACAGTGGGCCCAGACGCAGGAGACGGAGACGGGGAGGAGGGAGTCGACGCGGGAGTTGAGGGGAATTTTCTTGATGAGGGAGATGGATTCGCGGGCCTTGGGGGGGTCGGAGAGGGGCGGCGAGGGGGGGGGCGGGTTGGTGGAGGGAGGGGGGTCGCGGGGACGCGGGAGGCGAGGGTGGAGAGCGCCTGACAGATGTCAGAGAAGGGGGGCCGCATGGAGGGGTCTTGGTGCCAGCAGGACTTGATGAGGGAGAGGTAGTTGGGGTGGACGTCGGGGTGGACGGGGATGTCGGGGCGCTTGCCGGCGCGGACGGCCCTGGAGATGTTTTCCATGCAGGGCAGGTGCTCCTCGAAGAGGGTCTTGCGAGTGAGGAGGTTCCAGAGGATGACGCCGAAGCTGTAGCAGTCGGCGGAGGTGTCGAAGGGCTGGTCGGAGAGGATCTCCGGGGCAGCCCAAAACGGATTTTTGGTGGACCCCTGGAGATTTTGGCGGCCACGGTAAACGCGAACGGCGAGGCCAAAGTCGCTAACCTTGGCGACGACCGGCGCGCGCTCGTCCCACGAGACGATCATGCAGTTCGGCGACTTGAGGTCCGCGTGGCAAAGCGGGGGCACCTGCGCGTGCAGCGCCGCCATACCCCTCGCGATGTCGAGTGCGACGCGAAGGCGAAACGCCCAGGAAAGCGAGCGCGTCCTCTCGCACAGCGCCCTGTGCAGGTCTCCCTCCTTGATGTATTCCATCACTATCATGGGGTCCGGACGGAGACCGTACCCCCTCAAGCGGACCACGTTCGGGTGGTCAATCCCGCTCATCAGCCACACCTCCCGGCGCAACATCGCGTTCCAATAAACCCGCTCCTTCTCCGAAATGCGACCTCCACCCTCGCCTGTCGCCAAACCACTTCAGGTACTTCACCGCCACCACCTCTCCTCGATACCTCTTCCTGTACACGCGCCCAAACCCCCCCCTCCCCCACCAACCCCCTCTCTCCCTGCGCGCACGGCTCCAACTCCCTCGCGTCCACCTCAATCTTGTTCAGCGCGTACAGGCACAACTCCGGGCACAGCAGGTCCAACCTCACGCCGTGCCCCCGCGCGCAGCGCGCCACCGACTCCCCCTCCGCCAACCACCCCTCGCACTCCTCCAGGCCAAACCTCGCGCACCGCCCCTCTCCCTCCTTCATGCACCTGTAACACGTCGCGTACGCCGTCGACCTCTCTCGCCCCTCCCCCTCCGCCCTCCTCCACACGTCCACCACCCACGTCAACATCACCGCCACCTCCTCCGCCCCCCTCCCCCCTCACCTCCACCTCCACCCCCCCCTCCCTCTCCTCCACCAGCGCCACCGACCTCACCAGCGACTCGCTCAGCACCGCCCCGCGCCTCCAGTAACAACACACCCCGAAATTCCACAACAACCTCGCCAAAAACCCTCCAAACACCCCCTCCGGCAACCTCTCAAACTCCAAACTCCTCCTCGCCCGGAACTCCTCCCCCGCCCCCTCCGGCCACAGCACGTCCATCCTCGGGCGGTCCGGCCGCAACAAACTCGGCAAAAACAAACACTCCCCCCCTCACCACGCTAAACCCCAACCCCCCCTCCTCCCCCTCCACCTCCCCCCCCACTCAACCTGTACCCCACCCCCACACCTCTCCGCTATCTCCAAAAACCCCCCGTACATCCTCGCCGGGTACCTCCTCTCCTCCCCCAACACCAGCGGCAACTCCTCCCTCCTCAACACCCCCCCCCCTCACCAACTCCGGCCTAGACCCCAGCAACCTCGACAACAACTCCGCCAACCACCCCCACACTCATCACCACGTACCCCCCCCCCTCCCCCCCCCCCCTCCAACCCCACCGCCTCCAACAACCCCCCCACGCTCGACCCCCCCTCCCTCACCTGCACCAACGCCCCCACGCTCTCCAAATACCTCACCGCCCCCCTCAACTCCTCCCCCCTCCACGCACCCCCTCGCAAACCTCTCAAACCTCTCCCAACTCATCGCCGGGCACCACTCCCCGCAACTCCCCGCCCTCTTCACCAACCTCTCCAAACTCAAGTACTTCTGCGGCACCCTCCTCTCCAACTGCTCCCCTCGCCCCACCGTGCCACCTGCACATCCTCCTCATCTCGCACCTCAACTCCTTCATCCCCCTCCCCGTCTTCCCACTCACCCCCACCACCGCCAACTCCACCCCCGGACTCTCCCTCCCGCACCTCTCCCTCAACTCTCTCAAATGCCTCTCCAACTCCCTCTCGCCCCCCCTCCACCTGTCCACGTGCGTCCCCACCAACACCACCGGCACCTCCCCCGCCCTCTCCGCTATCCACCTCACCCAACGCCTCACCCCCCCCCACCCCTCCTCCCCCCTCTCCACGCTCCACACCACCGCGTACATCGCCCTCGCCGTCACCAAGTGTCGATGGTACACCTCCTCCCCCCCGAAATCCCACACCCTCCACACCACCTTCCTCCCCCCCCTCCTCCCACTCCACCTCCTCCACCTCTATCCCCCTCCCCCCCAACCGACCCCCCCCCCCTCCCCCAAAACAACCCCCCCCTCCTCCTCAACCCCTCCACCACGCTCGTCTTCCCCCCCCCCCTCCTCCCCCACCACCCCCACCTTCAACCTCCCAGACCACACCATCGCCGACGACGCCCCCCTCCCCACCCCCTCCTCCATCCCCTCGTTCCCCTCCACCCTCAACTCCCTCAACGGCAACTCCCGCAAAAACGGCATCAAAAACCTCAACCTGTTCCTCGACAAGTCCAACTCCCTCAACGACTCCAACCCCTCCAACGACAGCGGCACCACCCTCAACCCATTGCTCGACAAATCCAAACTCTCCAACCTCTTCAAATTCCCCAACGACTCCGGCAACTCCCTCAACTCGTTCCTCGACACGTTCAACCTCCTCAAACCCCTCAACCCCCCCACGCTCTCCGACAACTCCCTCATCCCGTTCCCCGACAAATCCAACTCCACCAACCACTTGCACCTCCCCACCACCTCCGGAAACTCCACCAAACACATCCCCCTCAACCTCAAACTCTCCGCCTCCGTCCCCACCACCCTCCTCACCTCCTGGCTCAACCTCGTCCTCAACCTCCACACCCTCACCACCTCGTCCGTCCCCGCCGTGCACACCCTCTCCCCCACCACCAAAAACGCCGTTATGCTCCCCCTGTGCCCCTCCAACACCCTCACCAACCCGTACGTCACCATGTCCCATATCACCACCTGCTCCCCCGACGCCACCAACAACGTCCCCTCCAACGCCCTCACGCTCGTCACCGCCGCCCTGTGCGGCCCAAACTTCGCCACAAACCCCCCCCCCCCCTCTCCCACATCAGCACGTACTTCTCCCTCAACCCGCACAACAAATACCTCCCGCACAACTCCAAACACGTCACCGGGGAATCGCTCGCCATGTCCGCCCTCGTCTCGTACTCCCTCACCATCTTCTTCTCCTTCCAATTCCACTCTATCACCCTCCTGTCCACCGACCCACTGTACAACACCCCCCCCCCCCCACCCCCCACGCACAAACACGTCATCAACCTGTGCAACCCCCTCCACACCCACAACACCGTCCCTGTCCTCACCTCGTACATCACCACATCCCCCCGGTGCACCCCCACCACCAACCTCTCCCTCCTCAACCTCATGCACTTCACATACCCCCCCCACGTCACCCTCCCCCCCCCTCCTCCACGCTCCACGGAGACCTGTGCGCCTGGTACTCGTGCTCCACCCTCCCCACCCCCACGTCGTATCTGTACACCCTCGACCCAGCCGCCACGCACACCACCTCCTCCCTCACCCTCTCCATCCCCTGTACCCCCTCCCCAAACTCGCCTACCACCCCTATCAAACACCCACTCTTCCCCCCCCCAATTCGCGCCTCCAACGTCAGTCCACCTCTCCCAACCGCCCCTCTAACTCCACCCCCCCCCACGCACCTTCAAACTCCACCTCCTTATCTTCCCATCCTGCCCCCCCCCCAACACGTCCGTCCCCACCACGCAAAACGACAACACCGTGTCCGCGCTCCCCTTCAACACCGACCCCTCACCCCCCTTCATTCACGCAAAAAAAAAAAAAAAAAAAAAAACCTGTTAAACCTCCAAACACCTCTCTCCAACCCCCCCCCCCCATTCTCCACTACCTCCCACTTCTCCTCCTCCGCACCCGCCAACCTCGGCGCTCTCGCCTCCACCCCAAACGAACTCTCGCTCAACTCCAACGACGACTCTCCCCCCTGATCCAATATCCTCCCATACCGCCTTCCTGACACCGATATGCTGCATTCAGATCCCTCTGCATAAGACCGCGACATTTCGAGACCCCAACGAAAAATGCAAACAAACGACCAACATTCCAAAAAAAAACAAACTTATTTTTCCTGCCTCGAAACTACAAACCCCCCTCACCTCCCCAACGCCCCCCCACCCCCCCCCCAACTAAACCCCCCAAACCCTACCCCAAACCCCCACTCAAACCATCCATCCCCCCAAAACCCCCCCCTCCAACCAACCCCCCCCAAAAAAAAAAAAAAAAAAAAAAAAAACTACAACCCTCTCTCCCCACTTCATCACGTCCTAACATGCTCCAACTCCCTCACCTATTCACCCCCCCCCCCCTCCCCCCCCAAACGCTCCCTCATGCACGCCAACACCAACCTCGACCCCCCCCCCCCCCCTCCCTCCACCCCCGCACCCGATTCCGCCCCATCATTCTTGCCGGCCCCTCCGGCGTCGGCAAGGGAACACGCACGTCATCACCCCGAAAAAAAAAAACACCAACCCCCCCCCACCCAACCACTCTAACCCCCCCCTCCCAACCAGTCATCAAACTCCTCACCGACGCCTTCCCCAACCTAATAACCCACTCCATCTCTCATACCACCAGGGCCCCCAGAAACGACGAAGTTCACGGCAAGCACTACTACTTCACCACCAAGGAAAAAATGCTCGCAAAAATCAACCAAGGAAAATTCGTCGAATTCGCAACGGTTCACGGCAACCTCTACGGCACCAGCTTCAAGGCCCTCCGAAACTGCGCAAACAGCGGCAAAATCTGCATCATGGACATCGACGTTCAGGGATGCATCTCCATCAAAGAAAAAAATATCGACTCCGTCTTCGTGTTCCTACTCCCACCCAGCATGCAAGAACTGGAAAACAGACTCAAAAACCGACACACCGAAACCAACGAAGAACTCGCCCTAAGGCTGAAGACCGCCAAAACCGAACTCGACTACCTCCAAAACACCACCTTCTGGGACCCACGTCCTGGTCAACGACGACCTAACTCAAACCTTCGAAACTCTCAAAACCATCGTCCAAGCAAACTTAGAGCACGGCCTCAAGGCTTCCCAGGAAAACACCCCCAATCAATGAAAAAAAACCCATAAAATCCTATTTGTTTTCTCCTGTCACTTTTTTTTTCTTAATTTATTCACCAGCTCAGACGCGTCGTACTGTTCCAGCTCCCTGCAGAACATGTGCTCCACCTTTTCCCTCTCGCAACTCAAACGTCTGGCCCTCTCTCTCACCCACCCAATGGACTCTCCAAGTTTGCTCTCTATGTCTAAAACCTCATTTCTCTCGACGTCCACGCCTTCCCGACCACCGCCTCCCTTCGGCAAAATGAGCCCCGCCTCCTGCATGCGGCGAAATAACCGCTCCTTGTCCGAGTCCGGGTCCCCCAATTCGGCCAAAGCGGCGTCGAGGACCTTTTTCTGAGCCAAGTTCTTGCGCATCGCGGGCCGGAGCTGCTCCAGAATGGACTTCATAGAAGACAACGACTCCGCCTGCACCTTCGAACGCTCCGACCTGAGCTGGCCGAGGTGCAGCGCCAACTCCTTCTCGACGCCCTTGAAACGCTCTCTGTTCTGCGTGAAGCTGGCATTGCTGAACAGAACGAGACATTAGCCAGCGCGAGCGAATGCGCGCAACCAAAGGGACGGTACCTACACGGCATTCAATTCGCGATACGATTCATATAGCTTTATAAACGGATAAAACACTATGCGCAACAAGCCCATAGAAAAGGGTGAAAAAAAAATGAATTTTAACTTTTTTGAGCTTGTCAAATGAGCACAAACTGGTGAAGCCAGCAGAGACACAGAAGCATCTCTCGGTTCGACTAGGTGACAGACACACACACGGCTTATGTTTCTGCGCTGCGCTTTTAGATCGCCGATGGCGCGAGCGATTCGCAGGAATAACAACGACAGTTTTGCGGCGGGAGAAAGACATGCGTTCAAAACACACCGAACCACGCTTGACAGCCGAGCAAAAGGGGCTCGGGTTGATTTCAGAACCTTCTGCCAGTCGAAAGATGTCGAAAGCAACCGAATACTTCATACAGAAGGTAGGAAAACAGCCAATTTTTTTTGTACCTAGGCAACTTTGCTGACCATGCAGATGGGGGAAAGCGGTGGACTTGATGAGGGAGAACGGGCTGATTAAATCGAAAAGGTGTTACGAGATCTTCCGTAAAACCGATCCAGAATGGTTCCTAGATCCTAACTCCGATTTGAACCCTTGGGATGCTTCAGAAATCAGTACAATGAACAGTGAAGAGCTGGAAGAAGCAGAACTTCTGAAAGCTGACACCTGGCTTCATTCCGCGCTAGTGGTGGTTGCAATTCTGACGTTGGTAGATGAGACCAAGCCAAAGAGGGGTCCCGTTCGTCTCCTCGACTTGGGATGCGGAAGCGGGTACATGACGGCCATATTGGCGCAGGCAATTTATCCGGGAACCGTTGTCTCGGCGGACACAGACGCAGAGAAAGTGAGCGCGGCGCGGTCGGTCCTGAGTCGCCGATTCGAAGAGCTGATGCCTAATATAGAGCTAAAATGCGGAGACGCGTTCGAAAAACAAGGAGAGCGCGAAAGTTTCGACATCATCCACGTGGGGGGCGCCGTCGACGAAATCCCCAAAGTGTGGGTCGAACAACTGAAAGTAGGCGGCTCGGTCATAGCTGCATTTCCAGACTTGCAAAATCGAGGTGAAGATGGGCCAAAAGTAGGATACATGCTCAGAAGAGTTATAAAATCAAGCGCAGAAAATTTGCTGCCTATAGACATGATGGTGGTAAATTACGAAAAACTATCCACCCCTGATTTCTCCTAAACCTTCGACGCGCCCTCCCTTCTAAACGCTGCGCTAACGACAAGTCGCCCTAGTCATCTGTTCTAAAAAAAAAGCTAAATTGTGTCAAACTTAGCTATTTTTTTTTAGCACTTAAATCATTTGTAGCGTATGCTCGCCAAACAGCGTCTAGACTGCTCAAAAAATGTCTAACCCTTACTTTTTCCTTGCACAACCATTGAAAAAGAATTTTTCAAAAACTCTGTCTGAACTGCGCGGCACATTCAAACATGTCACGCACTATCCTTACATTTCCGAACAGGGACTGAAAAATCTCTCTAACTATCAATACAAAGCGACGGACTTCTCTCTGATCTCGAAAAAGTTCCTCCAGCCGATTTGGACCAAACTCTCTGAATTTGTCCCCGAATGGCTTGCGTACGTGTGCACACGATGGACAGATGACTGCTTTTTCGCGGACCGAGACTCACTCACAATCGCACTTTACCTTTTCCTAGACCCAACCTGATCACCCTGAGCGGATTTTTCTTCTGTCTCACCATGTACCTGCTGAGTCTCTATTACGCGCCGAACCTAACGGAGACCTATCCACCGTGGTTGTACCTGCTCAACTTTTTCTTGATTCTAGCATACCAAACTGTGGACGCATTGGATGGAAAACAAGCGAGAAGGACCCGAACAAGCTCTCCTCTAGGTGAGCTTTTCGATCACGGCTGCGACTCTTTCGCCATCTTCTTCGTCCTCGTCTCTACGGCGTCCGTCCTAAGAACGGGGATCACGTATTTCATCTATTTTGGTACAGCCGTCATCCTTCTGTCCTTCTACACGACCCAACTGGAAGACTACTTTACCGACGTCCTGACCTTAGGGTACTTTGACGCCACAGAAGGACAAATCATCGCCATGATCTTGAACTTGGTGGCCTTTTTCAAAGGACCTCAGGTGTTCTCCTACGCCGTCCCGCTGTTCAAATCAATCACGTTTTCAGAACTGTTCATATACATGTGTATAATAACTGGAATTTTTCACGTAGCTAGAAACATTTGGCAGATCTTCTCGGTAGTTAAGTTGCGCGAATTTTTACTGGCCGATGTCCTCCAACGCCTTTTGTCCGTATCTGTGCTATTGATCGTTGCCAGTGCCTGGTATTTCATAGAGTCAACGTCCATGTCAACTCATAGCCTCCACCTATATCTCTGTATGCTCACTTTAGCCTTCGCCAACCTGATCATCCAAACCATTGTTGCTCGCATATGCCAGCTGAAAGCACCCACCACCCACTTCCTTTTACTCATCCCAGCGCTGGTAGGATTCATGCACGCCAACGCCGGCTACCCTGTAACATCCAACCAGAATATGATCATTGCTATCCTGACGCTCTACTTGGTGATTTATTTGCACTACGTCCTGTCTATCGTTCATCAGATCACGACGCATTTAAACATTCGATGTTTCATCACTCTCAGCCGAAACAAAGCATCAAGAAACAATAAAAATTTGCACTCGTGCCTCATTTCTCCCTTCGCGTTCTTCTGCTCGAATTGTAAGTCGCCAGAGCGTCGGAGTCGGTTTTTTGCGGCCAATTTGCTCGGCGCCAGTCGAAAAGGGGTTCGAGCGCTGCAAGTTGCATTCGCGGACAGCGGCCGTGCAGAGCAATTCGCAGGCAAAAAGCGCCTGGGAGCGCGCGTCGGCTCGGCCAGGGAAACCAGGCCGCGTGGTGTACGAAAAAAGCGAAAGGCATCTGTCCGACGGGGCGAAGGCAAAAAGTGAGCCTTGTGCAGCGTACGCTACCGTGGATTTTGACAGAAAAATAGTTTTTTCGGTACAACATACAGATTCTGTCGCGCGACGTCCAGACGAGGTATGGAGACAAAAAACCAGCATGCTCGTATCACAAGGGATGACAGAATTGATGGAGTTGGCAATTTGAAGAGGGGTCTAAGCACTAATTCGAATAAATATTTTATCCTCTTCTTTTTTCCACCCCGTTTTTTTTTTGTTCGAGAAGCAGTTAATTCTCTACCCCAGTTGTCCATCTAGCTTTTCTCCCGCATTTTGATTGGATTGCTGGAGTTCACGGGGCAGCTTTTGTAGCATTGGTGACTTGCTTTTCGAGACGAAAAAGAAAACCGATCGCTTTTCCTCTGTGGAGCTTTATTTTCCGCGTTGCCAGACGCTCTCTGTTGGTCTGAGTGCTTTCTACCCTGTATTGTTGACGGCGCTCGTCGTACACTTTAGAATGTTCCATTCCACCAAGACACTTGGCATTGTTGTTCGGGGAAAGATCATTTAGCAGGCGTATACTGCTGTCAAAAAAAAAAGAGCAAGCTCTTCGCTCTGAACGCTCAAATAAAAAAAAAGAGGAGCGGTGGAATGGAGGAGGGGTCGAGCACGCTGGCCGAGGCGCAGCCTTTGAAGGCGGTTAGCTCGACAGAGTCGAGTGAGGATGCGCTACAGAAGTTTCAGCTGGTCAGCAGGAAACGGAAGAGAACGATTGGGGAGGGTGGCAAGGTATCGAACAATGGCATGCGCGCTCAAGTGGATGTGAGCAGCACGAAAAAGTATCATCTGGATGCTTCCAAGGACGAGTCTCTTCGCCCTAGACGCGAGGAGAGGTTGTTGAAGCATGTTTCAGAGGTGGGTCGTGCGAGTCGAAGCAGGTTAGGGGGGGAGCTGGAACAGGACCAAGTAGGGGCAAAGAGCAGACATCCATCGCTAGTGGAGGTCCGAGTTAAACGTACGTGAAGTGTTAGTTGCGCGTTGTTTGATTTTCCATATGCAGAACGCGTCGAGGAAGCGGAGGTTTCGCCGGATGATTCGGCGCTTTCAGGGCGAAGGGGCCGGTGTTATTTGTGTAATCGTCCCTGCGGATGACCGGTGGCTTGTGCTGTCATGTGCTCTGAGGCAATACGTATACACACGTACACACATACTATTAGCGGGTGTTTTGGTTGCGCGCGGTTGCTGAGCCTTTGTTTTTATTTTCGGTGCGCCGCAGAGGAGAGGGCGAATTTGCCGGGGGGCGTTGAGGAGGAGTTGGAGGCGAGCGAGAGAGACCGAGACGGACAGGAAGGGTGCGGAACAGCAGCAGGGTGCCGAGGGAGCGAAGGGGACGAGGGCGTGGAGTTTGAAGTTGAATTTGTTGTCGGCAAAAGAGGGGGTTGGGTTGCGTGGGGGAGTTGATGGCGCGACGAGGGGGGAGCCGCTGCAGAGCGCGAGTGGGGGGGAGGAGCAGAAGGGGGTGCAGGAGCAGAGGTCGAGGAGGGCTGGCGAGAGTCGGACGAACATCATCAAGTTGAAGGTGAGGCAGCAAAGGAGTTTTGGAGGAGGGAGAACGCGGAAGGCGAGGAGAGGGGGGGTTGGAAGAGGAGCGAGGAGGCGCCGGAGGAGAAGTGGGGGAGGTCGCGGAAGGAGTCGTCTAAGGGAGGGTGACGAGGAGGAGGGTGAGGTGGGTCAGGACGACGCATGCAGAAAGAGGCGAGCGACGAGGAGCGTGTCAAGGAAGGACTGGCAGTTGTCCGTGGCGGCATCCGTTCCGGAGGAGGAGGCGAGGGTTGAGCAGGAGGAGAAGTTTTGGTCGTTTGGGCGTCCTCAAGAAGAAGAGGAGGAAGTGAGGGAGGTGAAGTTGGAAGAGGGTGATGAAGAAGTGGGGAGGGGCTTGGGTGCGGACGGCGAAAGGGTGGAGGTGCAGAAGCAGGGCGCAGCCTTGGACGCGTCGGGAGAGAGAGCGGCGAATGGTGGCGCGACAGGGAAGGTGGATTTGGATTGGCGCGGTGAGTCTCATACAAGACAGTGTGATTTTAGGAAATCTGGAATTCGTGCTACGTTGGACGAGTGGGCGTCTGGAGCGCAGTCTGACAGGTTGGTGGGGAAGTCGAGTGACGTGGGTGACCGAGGGGTTAATGTGAAGTTTGGGGACCACGGGTGCAGGGATGCGGGTGTGGCGTCGTCGAAGGACGTGAGGATAGTCGTGATTGGTGCGGGGATATCGGGGTTGAGCGCGGCTCAGTACTTGAAGCAGCAGGGGTTCATCAACTTGACGGTTTTGGAGTCGAGGTTGAGGATTGGAGGGAGGATTCACACGATTTACATGGATCACATTCCGATGGATTTGGGCGCGTCCAGCATACAGGGGATAGACGAAAACCCGGTGGCGAACTTGGCGTGTCAGTTGGGGTTGAGAGTTTACCGCGCTCGGTCGGAGACGACGAGGCTGTATTACAAGGGGGGGAAGAAGGTGCCGAGGTGGTTGAAGGAGCAGGTGGACGAGGTTTTCGATGCGTGTTTGGAGACGTGTGTGTTGAGTCGTACGTCGATCGTGGACGGTTTGGAGCAGTTGATGGGTGGCAAGGTGGATGGGGGGGGAGCGGGGGAGGGAGGAGCGAGCGAGGAGTCGCTGGAGGAGGTGGAAGACAGCGTGGAGAGCGGGTCTTCGGTGGATTTGGACGTGCTGGACGAGTCGGAGGAGCAGGAGTTGTTGAAGGACGTTTTGGGTTGGAAGTTGTCGATGTTGGAGGAGCAATACGGCGCGGTGGCGGAGAAGTTGGATTTGCTGGCGTGCGAGACGGGCGAGCGACACGCGTATGGCGGGATAGACTGTTTGGTGATAGACGGGTTTGCGGAGATAGCGAGGAATTTGGCGCTTGGTTTGGACATTCGGCTGGGTTGCCGCGTGATAGACGTCAACTACAAGTCGGATCCTCAGAAGATCGATTCGGTGTTGATCAAGTACAAGGATCCGCATGGGATTTTGAGGTTGATGGGAGCCGACGCGGTGCTCGTGACGTTGCCGTTGGGGGTTTTGAAGTCGAACCAAGTAGGCTTCCGCCCGATGCTGCCGAAGGAGAAGAGGTTGGCGATTTCTCGTTTGGGGGTGGGCGTGTTGAACAAGGTGTATTTGCTGTTTGAGAGGGTGTTTTGGAACGTGGACCAGGACTTTTTCAGCGCGCTGGGTATGGGAGAAGCGCTCGCGAAGTACAGTTTGTTCATAAGTCTCGCGAAGGCGACGGGGAAGCCCCTTTTGGTGGTCCACGTGTCGGGGAAGGCGGCGATACAGATGGAGGAGCAGACGGAGCTCGAGATTACGCAGGAGGTGACGGGGATTTTGAAGAGTTTGTTTTTGTCCGAGGGGGAGGAGATGCCCCGCCTTCTTGGGATGGCGTGTTCGAGGTGGAACAAGGACCCGCACACGATGGGGTCGCACAGTTACGTGATGCACGAGTCGCAAATAGAGGATTACAATACGTTGGCGGAGCCGATTGGGACGCACGTATTCTTCGCTGGAGAGCACACGCACGCGAGGCACTTTTCCTCGGTGCACGGGGCGTACGAGAGCGGGATTCGAGAGGCGAAGAGGATAATGAAGTTGGTGTGCGGGTTGGACGAGGAGCCGCCCTACGAGGTGATTAGGAGTGGGTTGGAGCAGGATCCGGCTACGGAGATGATAGTGGATCTGCCGTGGAGGCCGTCTAGTTACGGGTCGCTCGTGTCGATGAAGAGGGAGGTGGAGATAATGGAGACGGAGGTGAAGTTGTAGCGGGGGAGGCTCGATTGAGAGGGCCTGGCAGTGTGGATTTGATGCTCACAAAAAACGGCGTTTTGAAGTTTTTATGCGTGTTTTTTTTTATTATTATTATTATTATTGGGAGAGAAGAGAGAGGGGGCGAGTGTCTATTTTTTTTTTCGAATGAGGCCGGTGTTGTACGCAGCAGGGGTGGGTGGTGGATTGTGCGCGGTGAATGGGTTGACGGGGGCGTTGTTTTACTACGACAAGAGGCAGGCGATTGAGGGGGGGTGGAGGGTACGAGTGTGGGGGGGGGGGGTGGGGTTGAGAGGCGGGGGGCTGACGAGAGAGTTGTTGGTTACGAGGAGGTGCCGGAGAGGGTGTTGTTCGCGACGGCGTTGGTGGGTACGTTTTTTTATTTTTTTTTGTTTTTTTGTTTTTGCGGTGGGGGGGCTGACAGTTTGGAATGAGGGGGTTGGCCGTGCGGGTACTGGGCGATGAGGAGGTTCAAGCACAAGACGAGGAAGCAGAGTTTTCAGTCGGGATACAGCGCGAGCACGGCGCTGAACTGCGCGGTGTTGTTTTTGATGGGGTATTACGGGAGGGGGGCGCAGTGGTGGAGGGGGAGGGTGAGTAGGGAGTGCGGGAGGTGGTTGAGGGGTTTGAAGTGGAAATGAAGAGAGGTTGTTTTTTTTTGATTGGTTTTTTTTTTTTTGTTGGCGTTGTATTGGGCGGGGGTTAGAGGGTGCCGAAGTTGGAGGCGAGGGTTTTGAGGCGGGTCCAGAGGTTGGAGTGGGGGGGGGGAGAGAGGTGGTCGGGGGGGGTGCTGGAGTGTCTCCTGAGAGCGCGTTCTTGGAGGATTTTGGATTTGAGCAGGTTGAATTCGTCGTGGGAGAGTTTGGAGTGGAGGGCGAGTTGGGCGCGTTGTTCGGGGGTGAGGGTGTCGGGGACGGTTAGTCGTTGGCGGCGTTTGAGTTCTTGGATTTGGAGGGGGTGGGTGTCGGGGACTTCGTGGATGATGGAGGAGAGGACGTCGCCGATGAGGGGGGCGTCGTCGGTGCCGACGCCGAGGGGTCTGCCGCCGATGTACTCGGGTTTGGTGGCGGGGGCGAGCAGTTCTTCGGAGTAGGGGGAGGGGCGAGGGGGGGGGTTCGAGGTGGGTGAGGTTTTGGAGGTGGAGAGAGAAGGCGCGTTGTTGGAGCGCGTAGAGGGGGTCTTGGGGGGCGGAGGCGAGGAGGTGCGAGTGGTCGACGGATTTGACGTGTTGGAGGTGGAGGCGGTCGGCCCAGATGACGAGGATGCGGTTGAGGAGTAGGGAGGTGGAGCGGAGGAAGAGGTCGCGGAAATCGCGGGAGAGGGCGAGGGGGGAGGGGAGGGAGTCGTGGAAGCCTTCGAAGTAGTGTCCGGAGACGTCGTTGAGGAGGGGGTCGAGGGCGAGGCGGAGGATGGGGGCGGCGGCTTGGGAGGGGGATTGGGTGTGGAAGAGGGAGCGGATGGAGAGAGAGAGTCGGGGGAGTACGGAGCGGTCGTAGAGGTGGGTGTTGGAGGTGAGGCCGGGGTCGATGGCGTTGGCGGTGACGCGGTTGGGGGAATAGAGGTGAATTTTGTTGGCGAGGTATTGAGCGTTGATGATGTTACCGAGTTTGCTGAGGTGATAGGCGTGGAGTCCGGAGAACCCGGAGGAGAGCGTGGAGGGAGTGATGTCGCAGAGGTTGAGGGAGGCCCAGCGGTGCCTGGAGTCGGTGACATTGATGATGCGGCGCGGACCCTGCTTGGCGGTGGAGACGAGTGGGAGGAGGTACTCGTTGAGGAGGGCGGGTCCGAGATAGTTGACGCCGATGGTCCTGTCGACGAGGTTCCCGTGGGCCTTGAGGGGGAGGGCAGGATGGAGGGTGGCGGCGCAGTGGATGACGATGTTGGGAACGAGTTCGGATGAGACGAGGCGATTCCAAAAGGGGAGGATAGTCGAAATTTCGCCTAAATCCACGAACTCGCAATAAACGTGCGGGTTGCTGAATTCGTTCCTGAGGGCGCTAGCGAACACGTCGCAGCGGGCGGAGTCGCGGCAAGGAAGCACGAGCTGCGCGCCGGCGGACGCGAGGGCGCGGGAGACTTCCGCGCCTATGCCGGAGTATCCGCCGGTGACGAGCGCCGTGTGCGCCGTGAGGTCCGCTCCGCGCACGTACTCCATAGCGGTCGGGCGCGACCTCGCGAATTCAGGTGGCGGAGGCTTCAGGTCGGCCCGCGAGGAAGGCACGTCTATGACGAACGGCGGGTTCGCCAAGCGCGGGACCTCTCCCGCTGCCACCCATTCTCTCGACTGGCCCCGCGGTGGGTCGGAAGCCGTATAGAGCCAATCCAGAAACCGCTGGTGCCCCTCGCGAATTTCTTCCACCACGGACCGAAAAAATTCTCGAGAACGCTCCGTGGCAACTCGAATGTCCCCGGCTCTCGCGTGCGCGTCCATAACGTAGGACTTCACCCCCTCTATCGACTCCCTTATCCCCTTCTTGACGCGGTCCCTCAACGTGTCGCGCTGAAGGTGCAGGTAAGGCGACGTCGAAATCAGCGCGTCCATCACCGTCAGCATCTTCTTGTACTCCTCCTGGGGCACGTCCTCCAAAAAACGGGTTTTCAAGATCTTGTTCATGATGGCCTCTTCGGACGGGATCCGACACCCCTCGTAGGCCTCGATCTCCCTCCTGGCCTCCAAGTGGCTCAGGGGCAGCTCGACCGCCTCCCTCTCGTAGGCGCTGTACTCATTGAGCACGTAGTCCTTGTTCGTCCGGCACGGCGGCGGGGAGAACATAGCGGCATTCTGGAGGCGGGCGAGCGAGCAAAAAAAAAAATTTCCCAAAAAAAAAAAAAGTGTCGGCCGGCTTTTTTATAAAAAAACGTCTATTCACGTTTTTTGCGCCAACAACTCTGCGACCGTCTGGAGGCGGGCGAGCAAAAAAAAAAATTCCCCCAAAAAAACAAAACGTCGATTCACATTTTTTGTGTCAAAAACTCTACGACCGCATGAGGGTGCAAGCACGCAGTTTTTTGAGCGAAGCCGTGCTTCTTTTGATCTGCTGCGTGATACTGTGCGCAGCGCGCTGTCGCGCGGACTCCCTCGCCAAGTGCAGGACCAGCGTGGAAAAGGTGTCCTCTTTGGACCGAGTACGCACAGCTTTCGACGCGCGATTACGTCTGGTTGGAATTAGCTAACGCGGTTTGACGGAGAAAGGGCCAGCTGAGAGCGCACCTCGCGCCGGACGAGAAGGGAAAATTTGAGTACTTCTCTCAGGCAAACGGGACGAAACTAGCCTGCTTCATACCCCTCGCGGCGCCGAGCACCAGCCAGCTCGAACCCAAGAAGTCGAAGCGTCCGTCGCCAGATGGCCTGTTCGCGCTGCTGAAAGACTTGTGCTACTACTCGGTCGAATACGAGAGCGTGTACGAGGTCTGCGTGGGACGGCACATCAAGCAGTACGATTTGGACGAGAAGCGAGGCATCCAGAAAGAGGTGCTGCTGGCGAACATGAGCGTCGTGAGGGAGGTGAGGGAGAACCCCACGGAGTATATCGAGTACTATGACGGGGGCGAGTGGATTGAGGAAATCAAAGTGCACAACACGGCGGAGATTGCGTGGACCTGCGCGTCCGGGAAGACGGCGGTAACTGGCGTGTACACGCCAATACCAGGGCACCATGTGGTGTGGATGAAAACGCCGCTCCTGTGCGCACACGAAAAGTATGCGCTGCAGACAACACAGAGGGAAATAAAGTGTTTTATAGAATGATAAAAAAAAAAAAAATACATTTTTTTTTTTTTAGCTCATCTGCATTCGACGAATAATTTCGTGAGTGAAAACGCTCGTCGTAGTCGTGCCACCCAGGTCAGGGGTGCGGAAAAGCGTGTTATCGTATACGTATTGAATGGCACTCTCTATCTTCGACGCGTAATCCTTCAGACCCATGTAGTTGAGCATAATGCTGGTCGACAGAATCAGCGCCGTCGGGTTGGCGATATCCTTTCCCGTGATGTCTAGAGCCACGTGTCTAGCGCCGGGCTCGAAAATCGCAACATGCTTTCCGAAACTCGCGCCAGGAATCACACCGGGACCCCCAACTAAACCCGTTGCGATGTTTGTCACAATGTTCCCGTATAAGTTCGGTGTCACCATCACGTCGAACTGCTCTGGATTCGTAACCAGCTGCATGCAGGTGTTATCAATTATCATCTCGTTGTACTCCGTTTCCGGGTACTCTTTCGCCACCTTTCGAATGCTGTCTAAAAACAGACCATCTGTCACCTTCATAATGTTCGCTTTGTGTACAGCTGTCACTTTTTTTCTGCCATTTGCCGACGCATACTGAAACGCGA
The DNA here is from genome assembly GCF_023897955.1 of Schistocerca gregaria. Classification (NCBI taxonomy): domain Eukaryota; kingdom Metazoa; phylum Arthropoda; class Insecta; order Orthoptera; family Acrididae; genus Schistocerca; species Schistocerca gregaria. The sequence continues at coordinate 577,901 of NW_026061960.1, read as the reverse complement.
ATTTCGCCACCTTCTCACTCTGGTTGGCCGTAGTCACCTTCAGGGACTGCACCACCCCGGGCGTCGTCTCATGCTCCAGGCCGGAGTATTCGCCCTCCACCTGCTCTCGAATCACCACGATATCAATGTCCTTGTGACGCGTCTTGATCGACGCCATAGAACGAATCGGCACCACCTCTACCGTCTGCTCAAATGCGCGACGAATCAACACGTTCCTCGACATCGGACCCAGCGACGGCTGCGTGTGCAGCGTCCCCTTCAGCAGAACTCCGTTCCTCGCCACGCTCACCAAGCTCCGTCAGCCCCTCGCAGAAAAAAAAACACACATATATGTATATATACACACACACACACCTGGTCAACATCGCCTGCGGCAACTCGTCGCCAATGTCGTCAAACCTCTCGAACTCAATCGGCACCTCCGCGGCCTGCAGTATCCCGAGCGCACTCGCCGTAATCTCCGAGCCAATCCCATCGCCCGGAATCAACGTCACCACGTAGTTCCCTTTGTAGTTCTTCGTCAAAAAGTGACGCCTCTCCGACCTCTTCCCAACCACCCTGCGAACGCCGCGCGCCAGAGACAACATTCGACCTCTTAGCACCAAATGACATCTACCTCCAAAAAAAAAAAGAAAATCACGCATTCGTACACCGGTACACACTGTACACATGTCTCTCCTTGCGTAGCCGCTCCCCCCCCCCTTAGGAGGGCGGCGCTGAAGAGTAAGGTCTAAATCCCTCCGGCACCTCGAAGAGAGAGGCGTCCACCTGGTCTGGGAGGAGCTCTCTGTAGTTGAGAAAAGACACTTGCACTTGTATTTTGGGGAAGACAGGAATTTCGAACCTGATAGGAAACCCGTTGTCAGGCAACTTCATTTGAACGAAATTCAGTATCTTTTTGAATCTGTACGGGTGACTCGTCAGCAAAATGATTTGGAAAATCGGCAGAAACTCAGTTATCTTCCTCGGAAACGACTGAGTGATGAAAACTGTCCCTCTGAACACCTTCTGTGTCTGAGTCAAAACCTCATGCTTATACAACAACGGGTACACCGCGCCCTTCTCCACTTTGGCGGACGCTTTGTACTCCTCCCAATCCATCGCTAGCGAATCTTCTACGGAGTTGTCCAGCAACCTATCTGCCGCGTCCGACCCACCCCCCCTCGACGACGACACGGGCGACTTCAGCTTCCTGTAAAACAGACGGTAGCAAAAATGTTTCATCGAGTAGCGGCGACAGGGATACCCACACACGGTCTCCATCCTGTCCCCCTCCTTCCCCACCAGCTCGAACGTGCAGTCCTTCGTCACCACCTGCGGCAACACGAAGCACTTCTGCGCTCTCCTCTCGTAGATCTTCTTCAAAATTTTCGAGTCGTCGTCGCACGTCAAGTTGACCAAATCTGACAGGTCCTGGTACCTCTTCTGATCCGTGTCCAGCAAGTATATCTTCGTCTTCTCTCCCACCGCCTTCGGTGCTATGAACAAAATACTGCGGTTCCCGCGAACCGACTTCAAGTTGTTGAAGCTGATCAGCGTCAGGTCTACCCTCAGAGTGCACCCCACCTTCCATATCTTGTACCTGCAAAAAAAAAGTCAGGTCGTACACACACCACACACGGCCGAAGCAACGCTCACGTACGTATCCGAAGGCGCGAACCTCGACACCAGGGGAATCCAGGAGCTGCACTTCCAGCTCAGCTCAGTATAGAAATTCGGGCTCTTTTTTTCGCACAGCCGGGTGAATATCGCACACGAATGGCGTGTCCCCTTGCAAGGCGTGCGTGTCCTTTAAAAAAAAAATGGGAAGCGCGCACACATCACATCATGGTACGCACAGAATGTGCGCACGCGGGGCAGAGAAAGTGAAATCGTGCACGCACCTCTCTGAGACCCTCTATAATGCCCGGAAGCCTCTCGGACACATCTCTGAGCTTCTTGGCCGAGCACTTCCTCTGAACCATCAGCGCAATCTCCACAGAACCGCTAATCAGCGCCTCGTGGAACGGCGACCAGCCGGACTGCGCCTTCTTCGCGCAATCCGCATCCCGCTCTAACAGCTCTCTCACCATCTCCAAGCGCTTGAAGTGAATTGCCAACATCAACGGCGTGTTACCATTTTGGTCATATTCGTTCAGGGCCGCTGTCCCATCTTCGCGCGCGTCCAAAACCCTGTAAAAACTATCCAGGTCATTCTCCAAAATCGCGCGGTGTAGGGCAAAGTCGGGAGCCATTCGAATGCCAAAGCCGACAGGGTGCTCCCGCTCAATGCTACGACAGCAAATAAAGCGAAACGCTCATCCAATAGGGAGAAATTTGTCACCTTACACAAAAACAAATACACAAATCAATCGACCAATCCATCCTTACTCAAAAAAATTTTTTTATTTCTTGGTGTATTTGTGTATCATTTCTCGCAAGTTCTTCAGGCCCAGAGCCAACTCCTCCATTGGGGGACCGTACGAGATCCGAACGTTGTGGTGATATGGAGAGTGGAACAGATTGCGCCTCTTCGCGGGATTCACGTCGAAGAAAATCCCAGGTACGACAACTACCTTGAACTTCAGCGCCTCCTCGAAGAACCCCAGTCCCATGTTCAGGGGCGGCGGCAGATTTCTTACGTCCGCCCACAAGTAAAAGGTGCCCTTAGAGATCTTCGGAATGTCGATACCCATATTTATCAGCTCCGACGCCACGTAGTCGCGCTTCTTCCTAAAGTGGTCCTGTAGGCACTTCGTGTCTTCGTGAACGAACTTGGGGTCCAGCAGCGGAATTGCCGCCTCCTGAAATGGGTGATTGGCCCCCCCATCCAGAAAAGACCCCGCGTTCGCTACATTCCGGATCACATCTTTCGGACCAATCGTCCAGGTTATTCTCCACCCTGGCAGTCTCCAGTTCTTCGTCAACCCGTTCACGATCACAATCGGATCCGAGTTCACGTCATGCACGTAGGACGCGGCGCTCACCGTCCTCCCGTTCTGCTCCACCGGATGGCTGTAGATGTAGTTCGAATAAAACTCGTCCATGATGAAACACGTGTGTGTGTCCCTCGCCAACTGCACCCACTCGTCCAGCTCGGTCTCCTCTATCACGTTACCCGTCGGATTGGACGGATTAGACAGCAGCACCAAAGACAACCCCTTCGCCACAATCTCTCGGTGCAAATTCGCTATCCTCTCCTTGTAGTCCAACAGTGGGTCCAACATCTCCGGAATTGGCACGAACTTCTTGAACACCGACAACATCTCCTCGTACGCACTGTAGTCCGGCAAAAAGTGGCCCAAATACACCTGCCCAAACGTAGACGCCAGCCTCGTCAGTGACGCTCTGCCACCCGGGGTTATACACACATTCTCATACGTGTACTGAGATTTCAACCCAACTCGATACCGAACGTTGTACAAGTCCGCCACCGCCTGTCTCAACTTCTTCGTCCCCGCCACCGACGCGTACTCGTTCCCCTGCGGATTCCAACTAGCCGACGTGGGCCTCGGTACTGAATTGGGGATCTGGCCCACCTCCGGCGCCCCCTGTCCAAAATTGCACCACTCGCGATTCTTGTACCCCCAACCCAACATGGTCGCCCTAGACATCACATCTTCTCGATCACCACTCTACGTCAGCTCCCTTTTGCCCCTAAACAAAACGCGCACCCCCCTCCCTTCCCACCGCCAACTCTCTCCCACGTACAAATCACACCCGTGCTCGCTGAATCTTCAAACCCTGGCGTCCTCACCAATTCTATCGTTGCCCTGCTCATCGCCGCCCTCAGTCGGAGGTGCGGCGTCGATTCATTTTCCTGGTTCTTCTTCACCAAAATTGGCTTTCTTGGCACTACCTGCGTCCCCTGTGACAGCAACTTCTCGGATTGACTCTCGATCTCGACCCTCTGCGTCTTCTCCTCTTCAGACGACATCCTTTCAATTCAAAGACGTCGGTAAATACTCTATCAACGCGTCCTTACATCCAACCATGTTTTGCAAAACGCAACCTCTCACCTTTTTACATACCTTAGAAATAATGCCAAATTCAAAAATATAAAATATTTTTGTACCTCAAAAACCTATCATGCAAGCCAGAAAATACCGCATGCTCCACCCTCAACGAAAAAAACACTCCTCCCCACGCAAAAACGCCTCTATCCGCTAATGTGGCTTTGGCACATGCCCATCCACCATCATGTTCCTCGTTGCCGTGGGTATCCTTACCACCACTCCATCCAGCTCCCGCGTTAAAATCACTTGACACCCTAATCGAGAACTAAAACAGAACAATCAGCTCTCATCGTCCGATCTCTCTCTTCCCAAACCCGTTTCGTACGTTTCCGTCAACCCAAATGCCAAATCCAACATGTCGTTCTCTTCATCGCTCGGCTCTCCTGTCTTGCGGTATGCGTCCTCACCCTCTATAATGATGTGACACGTCGAACATGCCAAAGATCCCTCGCAAGCGCCCTCTAGGTCTATTTCGTGCTTTCTCGCTATTTCTAAAAAATTCATTCCAACCCTCTCCGTAACCGACTTGACCTCGCCATCCTTCAAAACCCAGTGGACGGTCGCGCTGGACATAACCCAAGTGCTCAGTCTCGGTCCCCCTCAAACTCCGTATCAAAAAATTTCGTACCGTTCCTCAGAGGGACTCTGCGAGTACGCTCTGTCGGACGCGATTCTACGCGCCGGAAACACGAGACGAGACTCGCACCAACCAGGCAAACTCCATCTACCTGCAGGTACAACTCGCGACGAAAACGACGCCCCAACAAACGGGCACGTGCATAAACTTTTGACACCTGTCACCCACCCTCTGAATCGGCCGGGCAATGACACCGATTCGACGGCCACCCTACGCCATCGAAGGACACGTCTAAGCAACACGCCAGACAGAATGGACGATCTAACCCGCATAGACATGGTAGTAAATGCCTGCAATTCCTAACTAGAGCGAACTCACACGACCTTCACCGTCAGAGAAAACGAATAAACAAAAAAAAAACACCAGTTCGGCACACAAGAGAATATGCCGCTCACGCGTCTAAAATAAATGCTCGGGTGATTCGAAAACGTCCGAACTGGGCAAAACAAAACTCCCAAAGCATTCCGCGAAAAAAATCCGACACCGAAACATCTTTGGAAGAGTGAGGAAGCGCAACACCCACGTACCTTTGAGTCACAGTCTCAAAAAAAATCACTTCGAGAGCCGATACACAAATTCTTGAAGATATTCAAGATAAATACCAAGTGATGTTTTTTTCAAACCCTCTTGACCACAAATATCTTCTTTTCTCTCCTCTAACTCGGAAATCACCTGCCAAATGGTAGGGACCTGTCTTAAATCAAACTTTCGTCCAGGTAAGATCGGTACGCAAACGTTGCCGGTACTCGGATGGACCGTCAGAGGCGCCTTAAGCAAGTGCATCCACTGCTTGGAAACCTGGATGTCTAACCTCGGATATGAGAAGTAGAAGACAATGTCCCTATCACAATACTGATTAGATTTACTAGGACGATTTCTGACCTGCTGCTTCAAAAAATTCCACTTTTCTGAACTGCTCCAATCACCTGCGTGTTCACTCCATTTTTGCTCAATCTTTCGACACAAGAGCACATCACCCAAAAACGAAAGTACCTTCTCTTGAATCGCAGGCGAATCGAGCAGATGATGCTCCGAAAGCAGCCTCTCAAAATATGGCTCTAAAACTTGATTGTATGCCCTCGACAAGCTCGGATGAAGTGTATTTCCTAATCGAGACTGCCAATTGGCCTTCTCCTTATGCTCAATCACGCCAAGGTACGAAGCGATCGCACTCCGCGCCTCAGGAGTAAGAGTTCGCGCCTCTCGATCGCATACCCACCCATGCACACCTCTTCTTCCAGAATAGACCCAAATCAAATGACGAAATCCAAAATCCTCGCATAGCGCCGTGCTCAGTACGTTCATTGCGTTGTCGAGCAAACCCCAACAAATCTCGCAAACCTTCGCCGTACCTCTGCACTCGCATACACGAACATCATCATAGTCGTTGATGTCAATGTCAAACACCAACTCCTTCTCTACGGCCACAAATTGACTCGCGTCAACTTGCCCATGCTTCTTGGGAGGCATGTTGTAAACGGCTCCCACGTGAACCTTCTCCGGGCAGCGACGCACCACGTCCACGCAAAAGACATCAGCCGTCGTGTAAGAATTGTACCGACTGTACTGCTCATTCTCGAATGTGTACGCAAATTCGCGGCGTGCAAAATAAGACAAATCTGACGTCACAATCAGCGCGAACCGAGTGAGACCGCCTCGGCCTGCTCCCCTCTCTGATGGAAAAAAATAGACGTACCTCCATAACCAAGCCACTCGACCAAGAGCCCGAATGGAAACACCTTCTCTGCGGAACGTAGAGCAATGTCAGCAGCGCGACACGAAATAGTTCGCCCTCAAATTCTCACGCCCATACCGTAGTAATGAGGGAGCAGCTCCTGGAGCGTGAACTCTACGAAAAAAATCAGGTCAGTCAGCTTTCAACGTACGGACAACACACAGCAACCAAAGAAAAAAAAAGTTAAGAACGCCGGTAAAAAAAAGCATCAAAGCCGAGCACGCCAAAGTTTAAAACAGCCGCCATCATCGCATCCACCGTACCCTGAGTTCCCATCTGAGACAAAAACCACAAAACAGAATGGCTTTGCAAGCAAAAAGGCGAGTCAAAAAACTTTTTGAAAACTTCTCTATGACTTTTTTTCAATTACTTGTACTGCTCATCATGGTCAATCCCATCTAAGCTTGCTAGGTACAAGAACGAACAACCTCTTCGGCTACAATCTCTCTTCTCCACCCGAGCCTGACAGCGCCTGCGTCAAATGGCCAAAGCCGAAAGTCAACGCGACGACCTTGTTTCTTCCAACGAAAAGCAATTTATCATCAATGCTATTAACGAGGAGAGACGTATAGACGGTCGTGGAATTTTCGATTACCGCGCTCTAAAAATATCCTTTGGATCAAAATGGGGATCCGTTCAAGTCCAACTTGGACAAACTCGGTACGCACTTTGCTTTGTTTTGCGCATTCCCCTCTCGGTCCAGTGTTATTCTAGTCCATCCGTCTACCTAAAAAAACGAAACACTCGTCCAAATCGTACAAAAAAGCGAAACATCCACGCCACATGCATCCTCGAAAAACGCCAACTTTCTGGCGTGGACATGTTCTACGCAGTCTCGCGTAGAGGCGATGATCTATATGTCTGAGAGAGCAATACATCGATGTACAAATACGTGCACACACACAACCTATATACATCTATCTCTGCATGCGCACTCCTTTGTCGAATGGCCCCTGTTCTAACTTAGACAAAAAAACTACGTGCATTTCAGCGTTTTGTTTGTTGTGAGTTGCGAGGTGGTTCCGCCGCATCCAGATCGGCCCACCGAAGGCTTTTTCAAATTCAATATTCATTTTTCGCCCATGGCTTCTCCGGCTTATAGCGGCCGTCTGTCTGCTCAGGGAGTCGAGACTACCCGCCTCGTGGAACGCGGCCTGAGGGAGGGCGGTGCTATAGATACCGAAGCCTTGTGCATCACTGCGGGAGAAAAAGTTTGGGTTGTAAGACTAGATATGCACGTACTTGACGACCAAGGCAATATCACTGACTGCTGCAGCATTGGCGCCATAACTGCACTGCATCATTTCCGTCGACCAGATATCACCATCGCTGGGGGTACAGTGATCGTACATTCAACCAAAGAAAAGGAACCTGTATCTCTGAGTATCCATCACATGCCAATCTGTGTCTCATTTGGCATTTTCGATGCCGACCACTTGGTCGTCGATCCAAGCTGGAAGGAAGAGAGGGTCATGTCCGGTAAGCTTTCTGTCACCCTAAACACCCAGAACGAGCTCTGTGCCATTCAGAAAGTAGGCGGATTGGCTCTGTCAAAAAGCAGCATTCTTCAAGCGACTAAAATCGCTCAGGTCAAAGTCTTCGAGATTTCCCAAACTATCATTCAAGCCCTAAACCAATCTAAAGAAGAGAAGCTCCCGAGCGCTAGTTCGATTCACGCGTTCGACACAGGAATAGGACTAGAAATGATGTCTGCGAAACATTCGGAAACCGAAGGACCAATCAATTCACATTTGTCAAACTGGACCAAAATTGACTGCGCATTTCGATTTCATCACGACACTGAGTCCATCGAAATCAACAGTGAATCCGTCGGGAGCGGAATGCATAAACTGCAGAAGGAACTTCAAACAGGTGACATAGCCACTGAATGGCGCCTGAACGATGTAGACAGCCACGAAGAGTCTATGGCAGACACAACAAACGTTCATACACAAAAAAAGGCAGTGTACTTTGAACATCTTGTGGCGGAATTGAATTCAGATGAAGGCCAGCCCCGAAATGCTGATGACAGTAGCGAAGAAGAAGACGTTCGAATATTGTACTCTGAACATAAAAATTTATAACCTCATCGTACTGCATCCTTTTAAATTTCGCTCTCAGAGCAGATTGGATGCGCTCTCTCTATTGAAAAAATCAGCCACAGCCCAACCTCTTGGATAGGTGCTATGCGCTATAAAACAGTCGCAGTTGTCAAAAAATGCCAAAGAAAAAGTTTTTTGCGCAGTCTGGTAGAATTTTAGTAACGACACAAATGATGCCTCACAGACCAATGTGAGCTTGAGATGGACAGAAAGGCGAGACAAATCATTGCCATTTTGCGTAAGAAAAAAGACATAATAAACGCTCAAATATTGTATGATTGAGAGCAAAAATACACGTTCATATACACTTTTGCTTACAAAATGTTGAAATGTTCCTCCTCTGCTTCAACTTAGCAGATCTTCATCATCTTCAGATGCAATAAAGTCATCATTATCGTCTGCATATTTTTCGTATCGCTCCTTGGTTTTTTTGGCTTCCATCAATCTCTTCGCATTTATTTCTTCTTGCTCTGACGAATCTGACGATAAGCGCTTGGCATGTCTGGGGTTCGAATTAGGTTCGAGGTCTTCCAGAAAGTCGGTGGTAAATTCGAATTCATCGGCAGACGGATGCATCATTTTCGACACTTCTTCGGCTTGCATTCTCTCCTTTTCCGCCTTTTCAAAACTGTCTATTTGGGCCTTGAACGATTCGACAGAAGTCGCAACGCGCGTTTTGTGCTTCTTAAATCGCCTGTCAACCAGATTTTGAACGCTCTCATGTGTTGTCACTTTGACAGGTAAGAGGACAAAGCGCGATTTCATCTCCGTTTGACACTCGTAACAATCTAAATCCTTCGCGAAAAGTATGCAAGGAGATGCAAGTTGCTTCTGAGAGAGATAAAAGCTGTTCTTTCCAATATAGATGACAACTGACCCATCGCTCCAATGAACAATTTTTGTATTCGTCCGGCGAACCCGTTCACCTTTGCTATTCACAGCCCAGCGCCACCGAATAATGCTGTTGGACGCAGGACGAATCTCGAGTTCGCCATATTCGTTCTCGTTAGAAATGGGCTTCAGGTCATCTCCGTTGTAGGTTTTCGGATCGAATGGAGCCGCTTGAATGCCAACAATGGCACCGAGGCGTCCATAGTTGAGCTACGTGTAACAGAATCCACCATGGCAAGAAATATGCACAAAATGTTAAAAACAGAAAAAAAAAAAACAAACCGAGAACTCACTTTGCAAGTACCGCTAGGGCGAGAAAGGCAATGAACGCGGAGATCTACTTCTGGAGCAGGTGATGAGGATGTGGCTGTGCGTTTGTCTAAATTTTCGGTTTCATAAGACACCTCTTCTCCCTGCACAAGATCCTCCTCGTCGCCAAAAAGCTCGGCAAGTACTTGGTTCTAGACAGGATGCAAGAGGGCACGTGCGAGAAAAAGATTAGAATTTGTCAGTTGTTGCAGAGAGTTAAGCCATTGAATATATAATTTATTACAGAAATATACGCCAAAATCGACAAACCTTTTCTGTAGCGGCCATCTATCTTCGAATAAGAACCAAGTTAAAGGGAAATCAAAGACCGTGTAGAGTAACTCGTATTTCGCGTGTTCAAAATTTGCAAGGAATGATTAACGAATCAAGTTAACACTCAAAAAGGACAAGATCAAAATTTGTATATATATATTACGGCTAACAATCTTATTGAAATAAGCCGTCAACAAGGGATTCTAATGAAAGTTAAATGTTTTTATTTGCGAGCCGAAATGCATCTGAAGGGGACAGGAGGTCCTTTCGATATAACTGGTTCTTTTTTTTATAACCCATATATGCATACACGTGCAATTATGTCAATTTGTGGCCACCGGGTTAATTTTTTAATATTTACTAGAAGGTCTTTTGTGTAAGTTAGTACTAGCCAAGATTCTGTGATTTTTTGACATGTGGGTCAGCTCTTTCGATTAGAATTTGTGCGGGAGTTTTATATTTAAAACACAGACCCTCTGTAGACGGGGAAAAAGCGCACAGGGGACTTTAAGATTTTATGGCTTCATCACGAAGTCTATTTTTTGAAATAACAAAGTAGTCAAGCCGCGAGGTCATCGTTACTGAGCAGTATTTGATTCTGTCGAGTTGGCTCCGCTTCAATGGGTTGTTTTGATGGGCGCATTGTTTTTTTTGGCAGAAAATTGGGTCCATGAAGAACAGCGTGATAGACAACCGTATTCATGCCAAGTTGTGTTTTATCGACGCATGAACTTTGTTGTCATGTACTCTAGTTCTAGTTTACGTGCCCTTACGAACGTTTATAAGTGCACTTAGACTCGATCGCGAGACGCATTTTTAGCCAATGGCGCTTTTTACTTTTTCTAAAAACGTAAATGAAATATTATTTAATTGCACATAGCTCTCTTAACGTTTTCATAAATATTTCAGGGGTAGATGGGAGCTAATGAATCCAGCCTCGAGCCGAACGCCTTTGAAGTTCCGGGAACCGGCATAGAGGGCATTGAAACGCCTACCTGGAGAAACATGCGTTGTCTGAAATTGAATAATGGAGAATTGACATCAAGTTATTTTCTTGGAATAGACACATGTCATGAAATGTTTATGTACGTAAATGATGTAAGCAATGTCATCGCTGAGAGCTTGGGATGCACTGCGCGGATCTAGAAGCTGACAGCGTTTTTTTAGTCACTTGGTTAAGAAATATTCTAAGAACAGATGCATTGGGGTCAGGGACATCAAAGAGGATTCTGATGAATATGTGTGGTTGGACTACGAAACAGTGCTCCAGAAGGTGAAATGCGTCGGCTCGGGGCTAAGAGGCATGGGACTCGAGACTGTACGTTGACAGGTTTGATTGTCTCGACTAACGTGTATAGAAGGCGGTTCTGACATTTTTCAAAACTGTTTAGAATGCTAAGATTGCCATCTACACGAAAAACCGGCTGGAATGGATACTGGTTATCCAGGCGTGCTACGCCCAGTCCTACGTGTCGGTGCCGACATACGAGACGCTTGGTAGGTCAGTTCTATGTTGACGAGTGCTGGCGCACTGGCCATTTCTGACCCTTGATTGCGAATTGACAGATGATAAGAAGGTGTTGCAGATATTGCGCGAAGCGGAGGTAGAGTGTTTGTTTTGCGGACAGGATAAGATAGAAAGGGTACGTGATATATGAAATCGCACGTGTATGTATGAAAATTTTGTGAATTTTGGCGTCTCATCATTTTTTTAAAGTTGCAGGCCAACTGCGGCGAAGTACCGAGGCTGCGATATATCGTTGCGTTTGACTACGTGAGGGATGGTGGTGTGAAGGGAGGGTTGCCTGGTATCGAGGTGCTATCGTTTAAGGAACTTTTGGAGAGGGGTCAGAATGATCCGGTTCCTTTTACGCCTCCGTCTCGCACCGACATTGCGACTATATGTTACACTACCGCCAACTCTGTTTCGCAGAGCAGGGGTTGCCTGCTTACTCATGGGAATTTGTTGGCTGGAATTTCTGCTTGTTTGTATTCTGGGATTCAGCTCACGGAAGCGGATGTGTACCTGAGTTATCTTCCGCTGGCGCACATGTACCAGCGTTTGTTTGTCGAGGCGTGTTTGATGGCTGGGGCGGCGGTTGGGTTCTACGCTGGGGACATAAGTACTTTGTTTGACGAGGTGGCGAGGTTGAAGCCGACGATTTTTTCGTCAGTGCCGCGAGTTTTCAACAAGTTTCACAAGCGAATTGTGCAAGTCGTCGAGTCCTTTGGAGAGTTTTACAAGATGGTGTTTGATGCCGTGCTCCAGGTGAAGCGGGATAGTATTAGGAAAAGGAGGACGCTTCGTTCTTACGTTTGGGACAGATTGATATTTTATTTTATTAGAAATTTGGTGGGGGGTCGAGTTAGATTGGTGATTTCAGGTTCGACGCCGCTCAGTTCGAAGCTTCAAGATTTCATGAGGGTGTCTTTGTCTTGCCCGTTGGTGCAGGGCTATGGCTTGACGGAGACGACCGGTATGTGCACGTTGCAGACGGTGGAGGATCTGAGCGTAGACAACGTGGGTCCGCCGCTGACGTGCTGCGAGGTGAAGTTGGTGTCGATTCCAGAGTTGGGATACTCGGTTGCGGACGTTCCTCCGAGGGGGGAGATTTGCGTCCGTGGATTCAACGTGTTTGACGGATACCTGAACGGCGAGAAGGGGAGGCTTAGTCGAGTGGACGGAGACAATTGGTTTCACACGGGAGACATTGGGTCGATAGGCGAGGATGGCAATTTGGTCGTGCTGGACGGGAAGAGAAATTTTGTCAGGGTGAAGGAGAAGGGTTTTGTGAGTTTTGAGAAGTTGGAGGCGGTATTGTCGAAGAGCAAGTGCGTGTCGCAGATTTTCGTGTATGGCGAGTGCGATCAGCCGGCGTTGGTGGCCGTGGTGGTTTTGGAGGTGAGCGAGATGCGAGATTGGATAGGTGAGGGAGGGGCGGTGGACGAGCTGTGCAGGGACGAGAGGGTGAGGAAGAGGGTTTTGGAGGACATGGTTGAGGTTGGGATCGAGCACGGGTTGGCGGATTATGAGTTGGTGAGGGACGTGTATTTGGAGTCGGTTCCGTTCACGATCGAGTCCGGAGAGCTGTCGCGCAAGCACAAGTTGAAGAGGATGAATTTGAAGAACAAATACGCGGACGTGATAGTGTCTATGTTTAGGCGCTGCGGCGAGCGGGAAGCGGCGGAGGTTAAGAGCGAAGATTTTGAGGGGTTTTGTTCAGAAGAGAAGGAAGGCACGGTATTGGGTAGTGGAGGGGAGCTGGTAGAGAAGGGCGGTAGGCACGTGGTGGAGTGTCGGGGTGTTGGCGACGGCGAGGCGAGGAATGAGAGAGGGGTGGAGAGTGTGTTGTTGGACGCAGGGTTTGACGAGTTGTCATTGAATGTAGAGGAGAGGTCGCCTGCGAGCGAGGATTTATCAGAGACAGTGCCGAACGGTTCATCGTCGACAGAGGAAAAGAGCGGAGGTTTATCGCTGACGAACAAAAGTTCATCCTTGGACGAGCTGCCGTCTAACGGAAATTTGTTGTCGGTGGTCGAGGTGGCGGACTCGTCGATTTTCGTGGTGAAGGAGGTGAGGGGGAAGCCAGTGAAGCAGTTTGGATGTTTATTGCCCCAGAAGGAGCCTTTGGTCGAAGAGAACAACATAAAAATGAGTGAGTGTTTTCCCGTGATTTTTTAGGCAGGGTTTGTGGCGCAGCGGTCCGAGGAGCGAGGGTCGAGTGAGTTGGCGCGGTGGCGGCTGATGGCTGAAGAATAAAGAGGTGTTTTTTTTCTATGGGAGGAGGGGAGGAGTTATTTCTCGTGTGGATTGGCGTTTATGTGTGTGTATGGATTGGTGTGTATGGGTTGGTGTTTATGGGGTGTTTTGGTGTGTGGGACTGGTTTATTTTTTTGAGCAGAGATGCACGCGACAGGTGGGCGGTCGCTGACCGGGCTCGACGTGGTTGAGGTGCCTTGCGGTGTGCGGTTCGGGGAGTGGGAGCTGAGCTACGTTCAGTCGCCCATTTTGAATGCCGAGGAGATCGATTCGTATGGGTTGACAATTTGTGGAGAGTGCCAAGGGGATTCGCGGCTGACGTGTTTTCTTTGAGTGCACTGAGGGCGTGCGGCTTGTCGTCCTTGCCAGAGATGATGTTTGGGAAGAGTTTCATGAGATTCAGGCACGAGCCGTCCGGTTTGGAGTACAACTTCGACGCGATGGGGGCCATCCGCCAGGTGAGGCTAGAGCCAGAGACGTCTATCAAGGTGGCCGCTTCCGAGAATTGGGTGCGCTCCAACCGAAAACACGTGGAGAGCATTCGCGCGAGCGGGAAGCCGGGCGAGAAGGAGGAGTTCGATTGGACTTACACGTCTTGGTACATGGGGGAGGTGAGAAGAAAATCTGGTACAACTGCGCCGAGTCGACGAGACTCGGGAGGGGCGAAGGAAATGCCGTACGAGAAGTTGAGAAATACGAGTGAGCCGGTTTTGCACTACGCGGAGGTGCATTTTTACGAGGACGAGCTTTCCGACCACGGCATTTCTCAATACGGCGTGAAGTGCAGAGTGATGCCGACGTATTGGTTTTGCTTAGCGCGCTTTTGGCTTCGGGTGGACCGCAGTTTTTTTCGGGTGCTGGAGACGAGGTTGTATCACGAGTACGGGAGCGAAGAGATTTTGAGGGAGTATACAAGGAAGGAGGGGAAGTGGGGGGAGGTGTGTCAGAGAGTGACGGATATGGGGGACATCAAGAATCCGAACAAGTTTTCGCACGTGTTGGATCCAATTTGCAGAACAGTCGATTCAATTTTGCTCGAGTGACGTTTTTTTTCTTGGCAGGAAAGGGGGAGGCGTCGACTTGAGGAGGGGTGGTTGTGCCAAGAAGAAGTCGGCCGCTGTGTAGAATGTTTTCGACGGGTTCCTTCGGTTGTGCGAGGCGCTAGGCTACTTTTTATTTTTGCTTTGAGGTTTGTGTTTTTTTTGGTCTTGCGGTTTCGGCTGGAGTTGGTACAGCGTTTTTTGGGTGAGCGAGAGTCGTTGGAAGTGGAGTATTTTAGAGGCGGCGAGTTTGGAGGCGGCGAGAGTGGCGCGGTAGGCGGTTACAGACAGGTCTGGGTCGTTGGGAGGGCAGTGGTTCAAGAGGAGTTCGAAGGAGGAGGTGCCGGTGTGGTTCCAAGCGGTGACGAGAGAGCAGAGGGAGAGTTGTAGTTGCTCTTGGGTTGGATCGAGGGTGATGGAGAACGGCTCGGATGGGTCGGGGCGGTGGGTTGTGGAGAGGGTGACGGCGCTGACGAGGTGAGAGATGGAGACGCCCGCGTCGATGAGCGCCATAGCCATGGCGTTGATGCAGCAGGAGAGGATCTTAAAAAAAAGAGAGAGAGAGAAAAAAGTGAGAAAAAAAAAGTGGAGAAATTAGAGAGAGGGAGGATGTATGTACATTGGAGTCGTATTCGATGATCTGTATGATGGCGGATATTTTGCAGCGAGGATAGAGTGGGTCGAAGATGAGGGGTTTGAAGATGGAGAGGAGGTAGTATTTGAGTTCAGTGAGGTTTTGTCGTCCGTTGAGGTTGGAATTGAGGATTTGGTTGTCGTTGATTTCGTAGATGGGTCGGACGTCGAGGAAGACGGTGTCGGAGAAGTTGGAGGAGGAGGATGCCTTGACGTAGGTTGGGCCGTAGATGGCGGCGAGGACGCAGCCGCACCCCTGAGTCCATTGGCAGCTGCCGTCGGCGCGGGAGAGGATGCCTAGGCGAGAGGAGAGCGATTTGATGGGGAGGATGGGGGGGTCGGACATTTGAGTATATTTGAGTGCAGAAGAGGTGGTGCGGGAGTTTTTTTTTTTTTTGGGTGGTTTTTTATTTTTTGGGTTTTGGGGGGGTTCAGAGGGAGGACACGAATTTTTTGTGGAGTTCGGAGTCCGAGCTGGGGGGGGGGACGAAGGAGACGCGGTGGAAGTGAAGGGGGACGGGGAGGGGGTAGGTGGAGAGGAGGGTGGAGAGGATGCGGTGGCTGGTG
The DNA here is from genome assembly GCF_023897955.1 of Schistocerca gregaria. NCBI lineage: Eukaryota > Metazoa > Arthropoda > Insecta > Orthoptera > Acrididae > Schistocerca > Schistocerca gregaria. Next base: position 561,959 of record NW_026061960.1, on the reverse strand, counting down.
GGGAGGAGTTTGTTGAGTCGGTGGAGGAAGAGGGTGAAGTGGGTGTGAGGGGCGTCTTGAGGGGGGGAGTGGGAGTGTTTGGAGATGTGGGAGAGGTGGAGGGAGAAGTCGAGGGAGAGGAAGCGGAGGTGTTGTCCGAGGAGGTAGGTGATGGAGAATCCGGCCCAGAGGAAGCCCTCGCCGACGAGTTCGATGGAGGACTTGTTGAAGCGTTCGTTGGTGGGGAGGTCTATGAGGAAGAGGAAGAAGAGGGCGCTCCAGATGCGGTGGAACTCGTAGGTTTGGTCGATGGGGAAGGTGGGGTTGTCGACGGGGCCGGCGGAGAGTCCCCAGAGGTCTTGGAAGGGTTTGAGCATGAGGTGGAGGCGGTGGAGGGCGAGTTTGAAGACGGAGTGGTTGTTGGGCGAGACGGAGTAGAGCGACTCAGCTAGTGGGAGGCAGGAGGAGAGGGGGAGGTGAGGGAGCGAAGGGGGGAGGGTGGAGAGGACGCGGGAGGAGAGAGAGGGGGGGGGGGGTGTGGCGGCGCTTTGAGGAGGAGAAGAAGGTGGATTGGAGGGTGGAGAGGTGGTTGAGTTGAGAGAGAGAGGAGTCAAGGAGTTGGAACAGGACGATGTTGTTGCCCCACTCGCGGAAGTGCTGGAAGACTTCGGTGACGAGGACGGGGTAGTTGGCGATGTCTTTGGTTTTGGCGCGGAAGTACTCGTAGGCGGCGTCGAGTCCGTAGTGGAGTTTGGGGAGGCTGGTTTTGTTGACGGGCATGCCGCAGATGATTTCGGAGATGTGGGGCTTGATGACGTTGAGGAGCCTGAGTTTCATGTTGTCGACGAGTTCGTCGATGAGAGAGGAGACGCTGTCTTTGCCGAGCAGTTTGAGGATGCTCTGGACGTGTCGGGGGCCGAAGAAGTGGGAGGTGAGGTGGCTGATTTGGTCGAAGACGCTGTTGAGAGCGCGACTCCCGTGGAGGAAGACGTGCTTGACCGGTGGCTTCGAGCCCCTGGGCACCTCCTCTTGGCGCCTGAAGACGGGTCCCGCGACGAAGCGACTGAGACACGAGTTGAAGACGTAGTTGGGCATGAGGTCCGCGACGAGCTCGAAGATGATGTGCAGGAAGATTCTCCCGTGCGCGGAATCCAGCGAGTGCCTGGAATCCACCTGCGACACCAGGTCGTCCCACTCGTCCAGCTGGAGTCCGGCGGCCGACATGAATTGGTGCGTCAGCCTGACGTTCTCGAAGAGGTGCTCGAACTCGACGATCGAGGTTATCGGGCTCGCCTCAAACACCGATATGACGTAGTCGAGGTTGTCCAGCAGCATCCGGTTGGTGCGCTCCGCGATCAGCTGGTTCAAGTCCAGCGAGCGCCCCAAGAGCCGCACCGCTCGCTGCTCGTAGAGCGGCTCGAAAACGCTGTCGCACAGCTGGACTCTGTCCTTCTCCACGGCGCACGCCGACAACGACTTGTCCAAGTACTCCCTGTCCACCAAAAACAGCGCCGCCTTGGCCTTGTAGTGGCCGAAATTGCACAAAGACAGCTTGTACACGAGCTGGTCGAACGCCAAGTTCACCTCCGACGCAATCTCGTCGAACAAAAACCTCTGGTTGATCACGTGCAGCGCCCTGTACGCCGCGCAGTCGTACAGGTTCAGCAAGTGCACGATCGACCCCATCCTCGACGGCGACACCTCCAACACGTGGTCGATCAGGTTCCACGCCAGCGAGGACTCTATCTCGAACTGAACCCGGTTGCTCAGCTCCAAGTAGAACTCCCTGTACCACAACTCCCCCAAATCGGTTATCGCGCGCATGCACGAATCGTACCGCACCAAATAAGCCTGCAAAAACAACTGGTGGTTGAACGACTCCAGCGACCTCAGCTCCGACTCCGACAAATCCTTCTCCTCCAAAATCCTGTACTTCCTGGGCCTGTGCAGAATGTGCGACAACACCACCCTCACCAACTCCAACCTCGTCCCCGACAACGCCCCCGGACACGGCACCGCCTCCTCCACGCTCCCGGCTCTCTGGCCGTGACCCTCCCACTCCCTCCTCGGATCCCTCGCCGACAACAACCTCAGCAACAGCTGCATGCCGGCGTGCGTCTGCGGGTGCCTGCTCCTCCTCTTCGCCACTCTCCCCACCATCTCCAGCAACCTCTGGTGCAAAAACGCCCTCACCTGGAAATACGCCGACGACTGCAACATCAACGACAACTTCGAACTCGCGCACACCATTATCGACTCCAAACTCTTCAATATCGACACCAACTCTATCAACGCCTCCTTCTCCTCAGGCGTGTAGTTGTACCGAACCGCCCTCTCGTACTCCGTCGTCTTCTCGTCCCCCCCCTCCCTGTTCGGGTGCGCGTACTTCCACGCCGACTGCCACAAAATCTTCGCCGTCCACTCGCTCAGCAACCTCATCCCCCTCAACACCACGTCGTACACCTGGGACGCCAGCAACCTGTCCGTCTCCGTCACCGACACCTCCGGGTACACCTCAAAATACTCCCTCACGTTCTCTATCGTCGACACCAACAACACGTGGTACTCCTGGTACACCCTTCTAATCGACTCTATCGAACTCAACACGCTGTGCTCGCTCCAAAACCTCTCCAGCGACCCCTCGTCCAACCTCCACACCTCCCTCGCGTAACTCGGCGCCTGCTCCAACACGCTCCACACCACCATCTGCATGTCCCCATACAACGGCACAATCGGGTACGCGTGAAACAACTGCACGAACCGATCCAACCTCACCTTCTTCACGCTCCCCATGCTCCCCCGACCCTTGTCTATGTCCATCAAGTACAAAAAACACGGAATCGCGCGCAACAACTGAAACCTCTCCCCCGGCGTCACGTATCGACCCCCCTCAAACCAATCCGCCGACCTGTGCGCAAAGTACGCCAACAACCTCTGGTAACTCGACCGACTCGCCAACTTCAACAACTCCTGCTTCGCCAACATCATAATGCTGTGCCTCGTCGCCAAAAAAAACCCCAACTCGTTCTTGCTCTCCACCCTCGACTCCTCCCCCTCCACCTCCGGCCCCCGACTCAACGCCCCGCTCACCCTCTTGTAATACGAATAATCGTTGTTCATCGACGCCTTGATGTTCTTCAACGCGTCCAACAACATCAGCAAGTCAACCAACCTTATCATGCACAAACTCAACTCGTCGCTCGGCGGCAACTCCTTCAACTTTCCCGCAAACTCCTTCACCACCCCCACAAACAAATCCACAGACCTCCTCTGAAACTCCATAAACTCCCTGAACCTCCTCACCTCCGGCTCCATCAACTCCAACACCCTCTCCTTCACGCCCTCCCTCCCCATGTCCACCTTCAACTTCGCAAAAAAAAAGTCGGTTCGGTCTGCACAAAAACGCAACTTTTTAGAATTTTTTTCGTACCTGAGCCACCGCCAGCGAAATGCTGCGATAACTGTAAATCCGACCCACGTATCGCTCCCCCTCCCCCAAAATCCCCCGAATCCCCCTTATCAACTCCAACTCTCGGTTATATTTCAAATGATAGGCCGACGCGTCCTCGAGGTTAGACTTGTCCCTCCTGTCAACCAACATCGAGTAAAACAGCCCCTCGTCCTCTGACATCACCTCAAAATCCTTAAACCCATTCCACCAATCCTTAGATTCAACGCTGTACATCTACCTCTGATTTCAAAATCGCTCCTGGCCCTATTTCGCGCTTCCAACTAAGTCTTCTTCAAACATAGCAAAATGACGCTCTACGCAAAAAAAAAAAAATTTCTACTCCCTAAAAACATAAAAACTCTCAATCTGATGATATCCCATATCGCCAAATCTCTCATATCCAAACCCCCCCCCCTCCTCTCCTCCTCCACCCTGCTGAAAAAACCACACTCCACTCCCTTTCAAAAAAAACACCCCCCAATCACCACTTCGTACCGCTCAATCAATTTCCACCTATTCAGACCTTCTGTAAGCAACGCCGCTCCCCTCTCTACCCCCTCTCCCCCACCACTCTAACTCCTCTTTGTCAAGACCACCCCTGCGCCCCCACCCGCCGCAAAACCTGCCGAACAAGACGCCCCACCCACCCACAAGCACACCATCGAACCTCCAAGTACGCACCGTGTATATATATGTATACCCCCCTCTCAAAAACGTACACACACCGACCTAATTTTCCCCCTTCCTCCCTTAGCAAGCTTCAGCGTCCCCGTCATCGATCTGAATACCAAAACCCCAGTAGACACAATCGAATTGAACGCCTTCATCTTCGGCACCCAAGTCAGAAATGACATTCTCCACCGAACCGTAGTTTGGCAAAGAGCCAAGTTGCGCGCCGGCACGGCAAATGTACGCTCTGTCTTTTCTCTCTCTCTCTCCGTGCCTCTAACCTCCCTCTCAGTGCAAAGGACGCGGCGAAAAATCTGGCAGCACGCACAAAGTCAGACCGCAAAAGGGCACCGGAAAAGCGCGTATGAGCACCATTCGCGCTCCTGGTAGAAGAAAAAGTGGAAAAGCCCACGGACCCCATCCAAAAGACTGGTCCTTTTCCCTCAACAAAAAAGTCCGCCGCCTTGCTCTCAGATGCGCCCTATCCTCTAAATTCTCCCAAGGAAATCTCATGATCTGCTCTTCGTTCGACTTACCCGACCACAAAACAAAAATGCTGCGCCAAATTGCAGAACATTTCAATTGGCACCGAGGACACGTGCTGGCCATAGAAGGCTCCGCTCGTAAAAGCAAAAACTTCGACCTCGCGTCGAGAAACATGAAATTCATTCAATTCAAACTGAAAAACGGATTCAGTGTATATGAAATACTCAAACATAAATACCTAGTACTCGACCTCAAAGCACTGTCTTATCTGAATACTGTAATAAAAGAATACTAACCATAGCGGCGAAAACACGTACCTCGTCGCTACAGAAACTTCGCACCTGTCAACACATCAAAAAAAATCCGATACAACCCTTTTACACTTTTGCCCCAACCGCATCCTCTCTCGCCAATGAGCCTGGCGCGCATCTGGTCCACGCTGTTCCCACGTCGAATTCGCATCCGCTCCAAATAAACAAAACATACCAAAAAAAAAGCCCCCGCAAACGACTATGGATCAATTCCAATTCTTCCTGCCTCGACAAGGCACCCTCCTCTCTGCGCAAATGCGCTCGCGCCAAATAATCGCGCCAAAACTCATCTCAGAACTCACTCAAAAGTCAAACGCACCGAATTGTAACAGGCGTCTATGCCAACGCCCAATGAGAAGAAATGAATAAACTGCCAAAAAAATAAAAAAAAAAATCTGAAGTTTATAAAATTTCAGATGAAACATGGATAAACTACAAGCCAGTTCCGTACAGCCTCTAAATTTAAACGCCTTCGTAAATGGCCAGGACGACGAAAGCTTTAAAAATTACATAAATGATCCGAACATCCCAAGAGACGCCAAAGTGATGGCCGCGATACTCAAAACGAGCGGCGTTTACAACTACGACCCAAAGGTCATTAACCAGTTGTTAGAGTTCATGCACCGTAAGTAACTGTCGCCCAAAAGGGGAGAGCGAAGGGAAATTTACCCTAATACATTCGCATGTGTGACTGACCCTCCTCAAATGTCATTTTTAGGGTATCTCACAGATATTCTGATAGACTCGGATGACTACAGAGAGCATTCCGGAAAACCAAATATTGACATAGACGACGTGAGACTCGCCATCCAGACAAGAGTTAGCCATTCTTTTGTACAGCCACCCCCTAGGCAGGTATGTGTACAAAACCAAACTGATACAAATCTTTTTTACCCTAACTTTTGTAAAGGTCATGTTGGAGATGGCCAGAATCAAAAACTCGCAGCCTCTGCCTGCTGTCCCCGTCACGTCGAGACATTCGTGTGTCATTTGGCCCAACGAACGCCTAGCCACTCCCAGTTTCCAGGTCGAGCCCCTCAAACGGGAAAGTGCATCGGCCAAGCCTAGCAGCGACAGCATGTCGGTCGATCAGTAAAAAAAAACAGACTGGCTTCTGTCGAAGTACGTACTGGTTCAAGCAAATAAACTACTAACTCTTGCCCACACAGCCCCTTTTCCCATTCTGCGAACGCGTAGCCACGCTTTTGCTTCGCGCGTCCTGGTCAGATGTATCGCTCGGTATCCGTAGAAAAGAACCCTCGGACTGCATGTTCTAACACCGCATTCTCTGGACGAACAGAGACAAATTGGCGACAGAACGTAAAAAATGAAAAAAATCTTTTGTAATATGACAATGCGACAAGTTACGTGTAGTCTGCCGTACATAATAGAAACTTTATTGATATACAGCGCATGCAGAAAATAGGTGATGCGACCCACTGTTCCCAGGGGTAGAGAGAAGGGTGATGTGAAGAATTCACACACGTCTAAGATTGGTACAACTCCTCTTTTCTGTCAAAGGGCCAAAATGCACCTCTTCTACACCTTTTATGGGTTAGATCCGGTAGAGACCTTTTCCCTTCCTGCCAACCGAACAATCAGGAAAAATACGAGGTAGACGAGTGTGATGATCATAGATGCAAACCCTAAATCACCAGCTAAACCCAAACAAAGTATGGCCATTCTTGTTAAAAAATATAAATGTCAGCAAAAAAAACTCGGGTAAGCATAGAAAGGTAGAATACAGGTTTATGATTCGTACATAGCGTAGAGAAATGACTTGAAATAAGTGCTCTGCGGCATAATTGAAACGTTGGTCACTATTCTAGGATTCAGCTCCCCGACCATAGTAAAGGCAGACAAAATACTTTACATCTAGGTTAGTGCAGAACTTCGACATGGAATAAGTCGTAGAGATGCGTACATAAGTGCTACTGAAGAGAAAAAGATAGCATATCCTCCATTCACGTTCATAGTCGTGCTGCCCTTAACTCCGAGACGGAGGCTAAGATCTCCTACGTTTGCTCTAACGCATCCCACTATGCCAGTACTCAAATCGAGCAAGCAGATCAAGATGCTGAACATCAAGAGAATGTTCGCGAGGTTAATTTCAGCCATTGTTCTTTCTAGAATTTACTACCTAAAAGTCTTGTAAAGTTTTTTATATAAAACCACAAATTTAGAAATTCTCGCGTTCTAGTTCATAAGCTATTCTTGGTTCGAGGTGGTGTGTGTATCGCGCTCTTTTGCCTATGCTTAATTGACAAAAAAATATGTGTTAACAAATGTCCGCAAACGTTACCAATTTGCACAGTTTCTCTCTATATTTCGATTGTACAAAAAATGAGCACCTACGACGGACTCGCAGGCACAGACGAACGCCCAAGTTTTGTACCTAACGAAAGGTACCAGTCTCTTGCCATACCTCATGGCTATTCGCCGCCCGACTACAACCCGGACACCTCTATTCTTCATGTGGAAAAACCATTTCAAGTTGTTCAAACCTATCTATCTGACGATGATCACGCGAGGACACATATGATACTCGAAAGTAAGCGAGAAGGGGGGTGACACGAAGTGAAGAGGGAATACATTCGCACACACATACACGCGATAATTTACACATCTATATTATGCAAATGCACACATCTCGCAAAACAAAAACTCCTTACAAAATAGATTGTGTTTTTGGACTTTCCGGATTTGCACAAGCCACAATGAGCCCCTTATTAACGCACACTTTTCGTAAATTGATCGGCACTGACGAAACTCCACTCGGTTGCAGTTATATTGGCCTACATGCTGCCGCTAATAGGCGCTCTGATCGTGGTCGCGTTCATCACCGGTAGCTTCTTTATACAATTTCATGGGTGGCAGGCGCTGGTAGTGACTGCCGTTCTCTACACAATAGTTATCTTGTTCTCGTGGAACGGGAAAATAGCCCTCTGTCTGCTGGCATTTTCGAACATCATCACTCTATTACTTTGTATAAAGGTACGCCAAACCCTGGCCGAGGGGTAAGTCATGTCTGTTGTTCGAAATACACTCACATCCCTTTCGCAAAAAGGCAATCGTCGATATACCGTCAGAGAAGATGTTTAAGATACCTTTGATTGGAAGCTGGGCAGAGCAACGCGCACTGTCGAGAGTTGCATCCAAATATATAAAATAAATGCGACAGGCAGGGGCGTATCATTAAAAAAAAAGCATTTTTCGCTAAAGACTGGCGCACACATCTGACAATGTCAGACAAGACAGCCTCCCTGCGATTTTCCAACATGTGTCTATTCGCCTAATCGGGTTCCTATCATCCAAGCTAATGTCTATTATGGGAATAGGAACCGCCTCTAAAATCTTGATCAATTCGCTCCGCTGAAACTCATGCGAATGCTCGTCTTGTCCTATATACATAAAAATAAGGTCGCGGCTTTGAAAAGTGAAACTGATCAGAGTATTGCGTACCGTTCACTACCAGTACTGTTGTCTTATCTAAAAAATACAGTGTGTCCACAATACTCTTAAAGATCCAAAGTTTCAATATTTCAAAAGAAAGCTCCTCACGCATATCGACCAAAATAAGAATATGATCCACGCGAGGCGTTTGGTAAGAGGGCATGTCAAAGATGGCCGTCGTGTAGCTGGTACCAAAAGCATATACATGTCAGAATCACAAATTGCCTGCGTTCAGGTGATAGCCAAATACGAACCCATGTGCACTGATTCCTGTCAATTCTCCAAGCTTTTGTAACAAGTCAAGGAGCTCAGATTTCATGTCTCCATCAGGCCCCACAACAAGAGCAAATGTTGGGGCATCGCCCTCGCCCTTTCCAGAGTTGCAGAAAACTCCGTGGTAAGGCGCGAACATCACAAATTCAAGAAGACAAAGTTTTTTGACAGATCATGATTTTTTTTTTCATTGTGGCCTCTGAATCCTTCCTTGGCATGTTGTGGCGGAATACAAGGAAGCTCTGATGGCCAATTTTCCACTTTGAGCAAAAAATTGCTGCGGAAGGTGACGTCAGGCGTCCTCTCTCTTGGTAAATTTGAAGAACGCGAATTTGACAAGTGCAGAGAGGGTTTGCGTCTGAAAGATGCAAATTTACCCAATTTTCTTTAAGCAAAATGACAGAACAGAAATAGGCTAAGCCCTTATAAATTTATATTTTTTTTTCAAAAGCGAAAAACCAATTATTCATTTATAAACACATAGAAGACATGAATTGTGCTGAAGGTACCTCTAAGATGCAGCAGCGCGACAAAGGACAGAGACACGCACGACTCATTACAACTTACTGAAACAACAACTCGTCGTTCGAGGTGAACAAAGTATATGAGGGCAGCCTTCAAGAGCTGTCGCATCCAATATAATTTTTGTAGATAATTCTCAGAAGCCCTGCAAGGATAGAGAAAATGTAGCGGATGCCGCCAAGAATTAATCATTTGTTTTTAAGGATAAATGAAAGATATTTTATTTAATATCTTGATCGTAGGCATATCTTCGTACGTATAGTTTGCATTGAAACAGAGCAGTTGGGCGACCGCAGACCTTTTTTACGCACTCAGATTTAGTTTTGAAGCATTGTAACTGATCAAACCAACATACGCTTGGATTAATTGATAAGTACAGACCAATAGGCAAACATATTGTTGAATATTTGTCGAAAGAGGTCCGGGATAAAGACATATGTTGGGGCGTATTCGACAAACACACGAAAAAATTAAGAAGGCAACTGTCTGAGTTCGATTTCATGAAGAAATGTAGCCAAAATTGCTGGATTTTTAACGGCAATAGGAAAGGCGCGCGAAATCACTACGCTGTGGATATAGAATGGACCGATTTAGAGAAGATTGTAGAAAAAACGTCTATAGTCATAGATATATCCAGAAATAAAAAAGAGTCTATGGCGCTTATTAAACTCTGCATTAGCCATAGTACGCATTACGTAGGAAACCTAAAAAAACTCAATACAAAGAACCTCAAACCCAAGCAAATAGTATTGATACCAAATGCAGGAGCCATGGAGACTATGATGAATATGGCCATAAATGACATTCGGAATCTACTTAGTTTTCACAAACTCAGACGAATTAGCTATTTGGCAGGGCAACGCCCATTTCAGTACGCGTTTTCCAAATACATATTCAATATCTGCAAATTACAAAAAATCTCATGTTTCAAGGAATCATTAGACTGTATTAAGACACCTTCATCAGTCTGTAAAAAGGACATGTTCACACCCCGCCTGTTTACAGAAAATGAACAGCTGATTCTGCTAAAAACGTTTCAGCAGCCAATTACTTGTACCGAAAAAATGTTGGTAACGCACGGATACTATGTTCTGAACAAGAACAGAATAAGTACTTTTTGGGTTTATTGCTTACTTGTTCTAGGATTCCTCTTTTGGGTGCATCTCTATCCATTTTTCTACCAACGTAATATTGGTCACAATTCGGCAGACACGCTATACGCACCGATAATAAATACCAGCCACTCAAGTGAATATAGAGCCCTCGATATAGAAAGTAATCTGGTAGTCGTTGGAGGTATAGCAAACTTTCCTGCGCACTGGCATACGTCAAGCAAAGCACCATACAAAAGTGCTTATGTCGTGGTCACCACACCGCAAAAAAAAAGCCACCTCGAGGTATCAGCCATCACCCTGTGCTCGTCCGCATTAGCATTGGCAAATTGCCAGAAATACACATTCGGTATCTGCAACCCATTCACAAATAATGAAAAAGAGCTTATTCGTAGGCTTCATTACCACGAATTCACTTGTAGCAGACTAATAAATTAAAAGTGCCACTTTATCTTATGAATCAAAAAAAAGTTCGAACCTCATTTTTTCCCTAACTCGCCTCAATGGTACATCCTCTGCTGTCTCTGCACTTGCATCAAATGTGCAGGGATGTCATCATCGATTTCCAGAATTGTCATAAAGAACATCCCTTGAGCAAGTTCATAGGCGCCTGCAACGGACTTCGCAGAAAACTAGATGAGTGCCTGGGAAAAGAGGTACGCGTGCGAAACCGAAAGTACGCTTCCTTCTATCAGAGAGAAGCTTCCGGTCTAGGCGAACGCATGACTCTTTTTCGCAACGTGTGTGTGAATTTGTATTTGACATGTGCACAACACGTCGTTGGGAAAAATAAAAGTAACTGCTGACACATTTTTAAAAAGTATATCGAAAGATACAAGAGCCACCTTGAGGAATCAAAAAAGCACAATTTAGCGTGGTCTCGATTAAAGGCCGAAAAGTATCAGCTCCGAGAAGTGAGAAAACGGGCAATGGCTATGCAGAAAGAAGCTTGATATAATGGCCTTTGAAATGGTACACATAAAAAAGATGTATACATGAATATGAGTACCGGCTGATCAAGCGGATGATTTATTTTTATGACAGATAATGGGCCAACATGAAAATCAAACCGACTCCAGCCGTCAACTCAGAAGCGGTTTTCAAGCCTGTTATCTGTTTGCTTAGAGTGTCCTCGATAACTTGCTCGCTCTGTATCTTGAAAAAAGCAGGATGGCCCCACGCGATTGGGGGCACAAGCTTCAACCGGTTGTCCTGTTCGATAGCGTCGCCAGCAAAAAATATGTTTTTTCTATTGTGCAAAAAAGCCGTTGATATCTGCTTACTGTATGGATAAAAAATGCCGACGAAAGAAACCAAATGAGAAGCCATGCTATTTGTCAAGCCCTCCTTCTTGACTATAGAGAGATCTTGTTCAGCAAGCTCAACCAAGGAATCACTTGGATAAATTCTTAGCCCTCTGCTAAGAGGACTGCTTTTCGCAATGTCGATATAAATATCTGATGCAAAATTCTTCATCTTGAAATGTTGATTGGTGTCCATACCAATAAAGTAGCCTCGATTATCAATTTCCTGAGTTGTGCATACTGCTTCAATAGATAAATCATCAGTCAGCTTTACACTGATAGGAACGTCACTGGTGATATTTCCATGGCCTTTTATGTAAAGCCGCCTGCCGGGCGCCTTAAGAATTTCTTGTTTGAGCTCTGCCTCGCCCGTGAAGTCCTACTCAGCACTAAATCAGTATGCACAGCCAGGAGGGTATAGAGAACTCTAAAAAAATTTTTTTACAAAAATATCGGTACACTATGCTCTCTACACACATGTAATTACAAAAAAAAAAACGAGTGCGAACCTCGATTGGTTTAGCTTGTTGAATGGCTTTTAGCTGATCTTCTTTTCTTGTGGACATCCACAAGAAGCCACAGGACGATACCATGCATCCTATGGAAGCCCAAATCCATCCCCCGTTACCCTCACCCATTTGATACCTAGCAATACCAAGGTGCGCACAGATAATAGCGGATCACCGCAAAATGCATAGACCAGCGATACAGGGTAACCCGATGTGAGAAGAGTCAAAAAAAAATAACTTTTTTAATTTTAAGAGTTGTCATGTGTGTTTGTGATTTCTAGAAAAATCGGCGACTATGTATTCATAATTTCACGAGGTAGCATATATAAGGTGCTGTTTAAGAGAAGATTATTTCCTTCTGGCTCGGCTTCCTCAGAGAGCAGTTTTCATCCAACGCCTTTTTTACTATTTGTCGTAATAGTACCCTCTATATTCTCTCCTTCTGCCTGAAGCAGAGCCGTCTTTCCTGAACCGCTGCAACGCCCTTTTTTTTTTAGAATTCCCGCATCTTTACAACTTTCGTTAATTTCGTCTTGGCACCATGTCTAGCTCGTCATCGTTAGAGGAAGCACTCAAAAGTTCAGATAGCGTTGGCATTCCTGACAACGTCCTAAACGCTAGCGCAGACGAAATTATGAATCAGGTCAGAGTTATCGAGAACAGAATCAAGGCCCTCAAAAATGAGTATGTGGTCACGGCGCAAGATTATAAGTCCCTCAAGGAACAATACAAAGAAAACACAGAAAAAATAAAATTGAACAAGGCGCTTCCATATTTGGTTGGAAACGTGGTTGAAGTACGTTCCAGGTGTGGCTTTGCTCATAAAGGGGCTGATCAACGTGAAGGAGATGTAATAGCAAGTTTCAATAGTTCTGACCGGCTCTTCGACCTGCATGATTAAGATTCTAGATGTCGATGTATCAGAAGAAGAGGAAGGTGCGCATCAGCACCTGGACATATCTCAAAAGGGAAAGTGCGCCGTGGTAAAAACGTCGACTCGACAGGTATGCGTAAATTCATAGTACGCGAAAAATGTCATCTTATTACTGACAGGTAAAAACTCGTTTGATTGATTTGCGTAGACTATTTTTTTGCCGGCAGTAGGTCTTATTCCGCCCGAGAAGTTGAGTCCTGGGGATCTTGTAGGTGTTAACAAGGATATTTATCTCATTGTTGACGCGTTACCGCCTGAGTACGTTTTTTTTTGTTGGTAAAACTGAAAAAAGTATGCAACTGACGCGTATGATCTGTGCGTTCTTCGTTGAAGGTATGATGCAAGAGTAAAGGCCATGGAGGTGGACGAGCGTCCTACAGAGCGATTTGACGACATCGGGGGCTTAGATAAGCAAATGACAGAATTGTTGGAGGCGGTTGTTTTGCCTGTTACACACAAAGAAGCATTTGAGGCGATTGGCATTCGACCGCCTAAGGGTGTGTTGCTTTATGGTGTCCCCGGGACTGGTAAGACGTTGATGGCGCGTGCGTGTGCTGCAAAAACCAGTTCTACGTTTCTTAAATTGGCCGGACCTCAGCTGGTGCAAATGTTTATTGGCGATGGGGCCAAAATTGTACGCGACGCTTTTGCTCTGGCCAAAAAAAAAAAGCCAGCTGTCATTTTTATCGATGAGCTGGATGCAGTGGGGGCGAAGCGTTTTGATAGCGAGTTGACAGGGGACCGAGAAGTTCAACGAACGATGCTTGAACTGCTCAACCAATTAGATGGGTTTTCTTCTGACGACGATATTAAAGTTATTGCGGCTACGAATCGTATCGACGTTCTCGACCCCGCGTTGCTGCGTTCTGGGCGTTTAGACAGAAAAATAGAGTTTTCGCTTCCTAATGAAGAGGCTCGAGAGAGAATTCTGATCATCCATTCAAGAAACATGAACACGGTAGATGTCAATTTCAATGAGCTTGCAAGGACCACTGTAGATTTTAATGGCGCGCAGCTTAAAGCCGTTTGCGTGGAAGCAGGTATGTGTGCATTGAGGCGCAACGCGACCGTGATTACTCATGACGACTTCATGGAAGGGATTGCGCAAGTTCAGTTTAGAAAAAAATCTCGTCTCTCTTATTATGCTTGAGGGCCTCTAATGCGAAAGACGGTTTCCACTTTGGTGGTACGCAAGATTTTTCTTTCCCCTTTCTCGCGTGCGTAGAGAATCGACAGCCTAAAATCGTCCTTAAAGAAGTTTGAGATTTTCAATATTAAAAAACTGCTTGTGGCGGTGCTGGAATATTTTAAAAGTACACGTGAGGGCTAAGAGTTGTACTACACAAAATTTTATTTTGCGAATATCTTTTTGGAAGGCGCAGAATTTGAGTATTGTTTTTCGGAAGCCGCGAGCAGCTTACTGGTTGCGTCTTCGTTGAAGGGTGTTAAGTCGGGCTCGATGCCGATGTCTTCTTTGACAGAGTTGAAATGAGCTTTTCCCAGGTTTTCCACGAAGACTTCTTCGATGTCTAAATATAGGCGCTTCCTTTTTCTCCAGTTGTCCCGGCACGTCTTGTAGACTTTTTCCACATTTGATTTGACTTCTTGAGAGATTGGGTTTTGGCCTTCGAGGCGTTTGAGCTGTTCGAGGAGGGTTTGTTTGGTTTTTTGAAGGTTTTCGATGTGGGAATCCAGTTCGTTCGTAGGAAGTAGAGAATCGAGTTCTTTGAGTTTGAGGGACGTCGCGGAAATTCGGTCTTGTAGGGAGTTGAATTGAGACTGAAGGGGTTGGATTTTGGCGTCTAGTTCGTCGATTTCCGCTCGGCGAGAGGAGTCATTGGGTTTTTGAGTTGGCCAATAGATGTGTTGGTTGTTCAAGAGTTTGGAGCAGAGGAGTTTTTCTTGGACGAGGGCGTGAAGCGAGTTCTCGACGGAGGAGTTTTTGAGGTTTGAGTCGGAGGGTTTTATGGTGTTTAGGAGTTGTTTGAGGCTAAGGGGGCGGGTGTGCTGGGGGCAGAGGGTGAGAGAGTGAGGGGGAGGAGGAGGGGAGGGAGGAGGGGGTGACGTACTTGAGCGAAGTGTGACAGGATGAGCTGTCTTACTGCGAGAGGGGTGAGAGGGGGAGTGGGGGAGCAAAAGGAGGGGACGTACGTTCTGTATGTGGTTTAGGTTTTCCCATTGAGGTGAAAAAGAGTTTTTGACAGAAAGTGGTTGTGTAAAATGGAATAGAGTTTGAGGATACGAAAGGGTTGATGCAGTGAAAGTAGATGAAGAATAACAACAAGGGCTTATTAGTTCAGTGGTAAAATCGTCCCTTAGGGTGGGACAGTCCCCGGTTCGATTCCGGGATAAGCCCAATAATTTTTTTTGACATTTCACACTGTTCCTCCTTTTTAAAGGAGGGAGGTGGTGAAAGTAGATGAAGAAGAACAACAAGGGCTTATTAGTTCAGTGGTAAAATCGTCCCTTAGGGTGGGACAGTCCCCGGTTCGATTCCGGGATAAGCCCAATAATTTTTTTTTGACATTTTCTCTGTTTTTTTTAAGGGAGGGAGATTGGCGTGGTACGAGCAATCTCCGGGTTTTTTTTTTGGTTATTGTGATGTTCTCGTGCGTATTGAGAGCGTGGTCGAGGGGGGCGGGATTGGCTGGAGTTGGCGAAGTGAGGAGGTGGGGAGGCGTGCGTGGGTGTTCCACGGCGCGGTTGGTACGAGAGGGTGACATGAGAGGTTGGGGTAGACGGGGTTGGGGTGGTTCTGATTATTTTTTTTTTTTGTTTTTTGGAAGAGGGACGAGCGTTTGTCGAGGATTCGGAACATCGGGATATCCGCGCACATTGACAGCGGGAAGACGACGTTGACGGAGAGGATATTGTATTACACCGGGAGGATCAAGGAGATTCACGAGGTAAGGGGAAAGGATGGGATAGGGGCTAAGATGGATTCGATGGATTTAGAGAGGGAGAAGGGGATAACGATACAGTCGGCAGCGACGTTTGTGAAGTGGAAGAGGCACCACATCAACATTATTGACACGCCTGGACACGTGGACTTTACGATTGAGGTGGAGAGGGCGTTGAGGGTGTTGGATGGGGCGGTGTTGGTGATATGTGCGGTGGGGGCGGTGCAGAGTCAGACGTACACGGTGGATCGCCAGATGAAGAGGTACAACGTGCCTCGGATAGTGTTTATCAACAAGTGCGACAGGTTGGGGGCGGATCCGTGGAGGGCGGTGAGGCAGTTGAGAGAGAAGTTGAAGTTGAAGTGCGCGGCGGTGCAGGTGCCGATTGGGTTGGGGAGTGGGATGGTGGGGCTGGTGGACGTGGTGTCGGAGAGGGCGTACGTGTTTTTGGGGGAGAATGGGGAGAAGGTGGAGGAGGTGGAGGTGCCAGAGAAGGCGAAGTCGCTGGTTGCAGAGAAGAGAGAGGAGTTGTTGAGTGAGTTGGCGGACGTTGACGAGGAGGTGATGGACAAGGTGTTAGACGGGAAGGCGGTTGGGGAGGACGAGATTCGAGCGGCGATTCGTCGGTGTTGTATTGCGAACAAGTTTGTACCGGTTTTTATGGGGTCGGCGATAAAGAACAAGGGCGTGCAGCTGCTATTGGACGGCATTTCTGATTACTTGCCCTGTCCGGCGGACATGGAGACGGTTGCGCTGGACGTGTCGAACGAGGAGAAGGAGGTGAAGTTGTCGGTGGACGCTGCTAGTTCGTTGGTGGCGTACCCGTTCAAGCTGAAGGACGACCGGTTTGGCCAGTTTACGTGGGTGCGCGTGTATCAGGGGACGTTGAAGAGGGGGGATTCGGTTAGTTCGCTGTCGTTGGACAAGAAGGTGCGAATATCTCGCCTCGTACGAATGCACTCGGACGAAATTGAGGACATTGACAGGATTGAGGCGGGCGATATTGCGGCGATTATTGGCCCGGAGATGCCGATAGGGATCACGTTGACGCACGGAGCGCAGAACTTGGTGATGTCCTCGATGCACGTGCCGGACCCCGTGATTAGCTTTGCGATATCGACGAAACAGAAGGACCAAGACAAGCACCTGATGAAAGCGCTGCGCCGGTTCCAGAGCGAGGACCCGACGTTTACCGTTGTGCAGGACCCGGAGACTAACGAAATGCTGATATGCGGTATGGGAGAGCTGCACTTGGAGATATACATTGAGAGGCTGAGGCGCGAGTACGGCGTACAACTTTCAGTGGGCCGACCCCGCGTGGCCTACCGCGAGACGATCACGGACCGCGGGGACTTCGAGTACTTGCACAAGAAGCAGACGGGCGGGCAGGGCCAGTTCGCGAAGGTCTGCGGGTATCTGGAGCCCATAGAAGAGGAGGAAGGCATCACGAAGGAGTTTATCGATCACATCGTCGGGGGCTCGATTCCGCCTCAATACGTGCCGGCGGTGATGAAGGGATACGAGGAGATGATGCAGCACGGTCCTCTATGCGGTTTTCCCGTCACGGGCGTCAGAATGGTCGTAGACGACGGCGCCTATCACGCCGTCGACTCGAGCGAGTTGGCGTTCCGTATCGCCACTCACGGCGCGTTCAAGCAGGGATTCGAGCGCGCCGGACCGCAAATCCTGGAGCCTTGGATGGTCCTCGAGGTAACCGCGCCGGCGGAGTTCCAGGCCGTCATCATCAACGGCATCACGCGAAGAAAGGGCCAAATCGTCGAAACCTTCTGCGACGAAGAGCTGCTCACCATTCGCGCCAGCGTCTCCCTCTCCTCCATGTTCGGGTACTCCACCGAAATCCGCTCCTCCACGCAGGGAAAGGCCACCTTCACCATGGAGTACGAGAAGCACCAGCCCGTCTCGAAGGACGAATTCTCGAAAATTAAGGAAAAATATAAGGAGTGCGCGAAGCAGTTTTGTTAGGCGCTCTTTTTTTATAAGGGGGGCCTCGCACGCGCTTCGCGTTTTTTTTTTTTTTTAAGGTTTCGGATGAGCACTGGACGCGGGTGCGTGTGCACGCTGTGGGTGCACGACCAGCGCTTCTCGCACGAGAGCCTGACGGTGAACCCGGACCTCTTCCCGCTGCAGGTGAAGGTGGGGGACGTGATCGAGTTGGCGAGGCCCGCGGGGTCGCCCAGGAGGCTGTATCTCCCGGTGGGGGCCGCGGTTTCGAAAGGTGCGCGTCTGTTCGCGCGTCGCTTCGGCGGTTCGCGCGGGAGTTAAGGCGTTTGTTTTTTTTTTTTTTTGCTGACGTTTGAGCGAAGCCAACCTCCAGCTGTCGATCAAGGACGCGATTGCGAAGTCGTGCGGGCTGAGCCACCGAGACGAGGTCGAGGTCAGGCGCGTGGAGAGGGAGGAGGCGGCGGTCGACGCGGTCAAGCTGACGTTTAGCGGCCAGTTCGTGTCGAGAGGTGATATGTGGCGTCTTTGGTCGCACCTGGTTGGGACGTGCGTCTACTCTGGAAAGATCGTGTGGTACCGCTGCATTAGGGCCAAGATTCGAGAGTTGTCGATTGCAGACGAGGTGGTTTATTCCGGTTCGATAACAGAGCGGACGAAGTTCGCGTTCAGCTCCAGGTCGGCGAGCGTGATCCTGCTCGTGCAAATGAGCCGCGAGATGTGGGAGTATGCGCCGGACGGAGATCTTTACTTCGAGAAATTGGCGGACAGGTTTTTGCCCCTCCTTTTCGCGCGATGGAGGGCTTGTTCGGCGAGCCACTCCGTCACGCTGGTCCTGTTTTCCAGGACGTACTACGCGGCTCGAGGCGCCGAGGGGGCCGAGGACGAGCCGGACGCGCGGGACTACGAGGACTTCTACACGGTCCTGTGCACAGGCAAGAACAGCGGGTGGGAGGAGCTGGTCTTGTCGGCAAAGCGGAACTTCGCCAAGTACCCGGCGATGGTGAACTGGTCCGTGGACGGGAACGCCGAAAACGGCGGACCCGTCGGAGAGAACTCGACCGCGGAGCTGGGCGGGATACTAGAGGCGATCTATCTGGGACAAAACACGATGGCGCTCAGGCAATACAAGGACATAGACCTGACCACCACCGCGCAGCACATCATGGTGATCACGCCAAAGACAAGTGTATTTTCGGTGGATGGAAAACTGGAAAAATGGATGAAGCAAAAAATGTCGTTCAGCGAAGTTCGATGTCACCTAATCTGTCTCGGCGAACCACCCCTTCACGCGGCGCCCCTGTTCATCGTTCCCCTCGCCGACTCCAGCTCGGATCGCCCCGCCAAATTCAAGGTACCCTACTGGATTTGCCTGAGCTACTTCAAGAACCGCAGTCCGTTCGAACACCGACCGCTCGATCGGTGCACTCCAAGACAACTCTTGCCAAACCCCAACCCCCGAGCCGCCCCAGACCAAACCCTCTGCACCCAGCTGGTGGCACTCAACCTGGAAAACGAGGTCCACCGATCGCTCAACTCCGCGGTCAAACCCCGCGCGGACCCCGCCCGCGACTACGACGCCCGCGTCTTCCAGTGCGCCCCTTCGACCGCCGCCGAGGGCCCCAAGAGTCACTTCCCCAGGAATTCGAGAATTGCGCCGCGTCGATTCGCGAAAAAGAGCGGCGTCGGTTCGTCCTCAGGGCGGTCCGCGCCGCCGGCCGTGACCGGGCCCTCTCACGCCTCTCCGCCCGCGGACTCGTCGGAGGACTCGTCGACGGAGGGCAGGGCGGCCCACGTGCTCGCCGAGAAGAAGCCGCCCGTTCAGAACAAAAAAATTTCCTTCGCTCGTTCCGTAACGGCTCGAGGGAGCCAGCAGCGCGCGTCGGCTTGGGGAGACGACGCGTCGTCCTATCACTTTCTGGATGCCAACAACACCTCCACCACCTCCTGGAAGCAGATAACCCAATTCACCGTCATGCCTCTGCACACTCGGTACTTCCCCTCCGACTCGGAACTCAAGTTCCACTGCCAAGAGTACACCCACGGGCTCATCCCGAACGACGACCCGCCTCGCAGCCGAGAGCTCTACCTCCTCCACTTCACCAGCCAGCGCCTCAGCCGCGGGTACCAGCTGGTCGAAAAGGCCAACACCAAGAAGGTAAGCGGCGGAAAAAAAGAAGACCTCGTCGTTCGCGAGTACTTTCTGAGCTCCATGTTCTCCTTTCACCACCTCATGCACGTGCCCCCATACATCAACGTCAAGTGCTACGTCTCAAACAACGGCTCGAAGACGGCGAACGGGGGCAGCAAAACCTCCGCGTACCACTACCGACTCAACGTAGACGGCGAGCAGAGCCTTCGCCTGGCGAAGCTGCAGCCGCCCCCCGCCCCCTACTACCCGTGGAACTCGGTCGACCGAATACTGAGCGGGTTGGAATTCGCGTTCACGCCGTCGATGAACTACTGGTGCAACCGATTCGTGCTGGTCGCCAAAGACAAACGCACGACCCCCGACACGGCCAACGCCGGATTCTCGAAGTTCAAAGACTTCCTCAGCCAGCGAATCCTCAAGTCGGGCGACGACGCCTGGAACGAGATTCGAGTCTGCCTCCACTCGGCCGAGAAAACGTCACACTGCTTGACAGCTAATCAAGGAACAAAAATTAAAGCGAATGACACCTGCGCCATCCTCAACGAACTGAAGTCTTCGGGCCTGCTTCAAAGCGAGCCGCCAGACCCAGGGAAATGGCGCCCAGGTCTGCCCGCGCCCAAGGCGATCGACTGGGTGCTCAACCACGTCCGCGTTCGAAGCAGGGCACAAGCCACGTCCCTTTGCACCTCTCTGCTTGCACCGGAACTCCCTCTGTCGCCGCGCCCGCCCAAGCTCCAGCAGCTCCGCGGCGAACATCTTCGCCATCGACCAGCTCTCGCCCGCGCAGAAGAAGAACCCCCGCGCCGAACGGCGACCGACAGCAAATCAATCCCACCGGAACCCGACCTTCCACGCGCCATTCCTCCCCATCCCGAAACGCCTCACTCCCCCGTTCAAACCTCGACCAAACCCGACCCTCTCGGACTCCCCAACCGACACCCGTGCTGCGTCGGCTGCTGCAAAACGGGCACCGTACGACTCCTAATGGACCAAACCAGGTCGGACCTCCTTGAACACGTCAACGTCAACTACGATTGCGTCTTCGACGTCAATATCGCCTACGAACTCGAATTCCAGTGGCTGACATCGACTGGAAGCATAGTACACGACTTTCTGCTCCAGTGCACGAGACGAGCCACCTCACTAGGGTTCTCTCTTATTCAGGTCCCAGTCGACTTCCGCACAACCCACTTCTTCTCCAGACCGTCGAAGTCGTGCCCCTCGTGGGGAAAACTGTCAGACAAGGCAAAACAAAACATCCGGCGCTCGCTGGTCGACGAACTAGATTTTGTCCACACAAAACAAACCGGCGAGTTTCTGCACCGATCGGGCGCCATCTTTCTCGACACCTCCTCCCACGAGTTTGTGTGGATGACCAACTGGCTAGGCCCCTACGCCCCCTGTCGGTCATCTGTTCTGAAGCAATTCGAGACGTTCGCCAGGCAAATCGAGCAGGACCAGGAACCCACTCAGACTCCGTTCATCGCCCCTCCAGAGTAACGCCAAAAAAAATGGGAAAAAACACAAAGGCCGCAAAAATTTTTTAATCACCTCGCTGTGTTTTGATACAACACGAAATTCGACAAGTCAGTCAAACAATGCCTAGGAATACAACTTGATCAGTTCATCTGAAACGGCTGATGGCGTGAGAATACCCAAGTCTGTAAATAACAAAGTGATATACTGTGGAGGCGTAAAATCTAAAGAAGGACTGTTAAGTCGAACGTTTGGGGCCAGCTGACAAAACTCATTCGTAGAATTGGTCTGGTACTGTCCTGTTGTAGCAGTGTCCAATGGAACTTGTCGATTGTTTATCTCGCGCTGGTTAAGTGGATATATTCTGGTCATCTTAAAACTCTCAACGGCGACATAAAACGGCTTATTGAGCGCCTTCGAAACAATCGCCAACTGATATGTGCCAATTTTGTTGATGATGCCACCATTTTCAGCAACCGCTTCCGCACCTACGATGACCATGTCAACGTCGCCCATCACATAGGCAACGGCAGAATCCGGGATCAAGGTAATGTGCACGTTGACTTCAGAACTCATACGCTCCGCCATTTTCATGCCATCTCCTTGAGGCCTGGCTTCTGTTTGAACAACTGTAATGCGTTTCCCCTTGGATACGGCTGCATTGATAATGCTGTATACGACACGCGAATACCCATGGCTCAAAATAGTCATCCCGTCGCGCAAAAAAGACTCGGCGAACGAAGCGATATACTTTCGAGCAGTCATAGTTTGCGCCTTGAGTTGCTCTCCCCTCTTTACCAAGCGCATTTTGCATGCATGGAAATCCTTTCTTTCGCGGTCAGTCACGCGTTATTCGGCGGAGAAAAAGCGAAATAAAACCGTACAGGAATTTCAAGCCAAGTTCGCGTCACAAAACACAAAAATATATCTGCACCAGACCTGACAGACATGCTTGTTGATCCAAATGCATCACACAAGAACGACGTCGCCTTCTCGAGCTCGTGGTGCAAACCCATCAGGGTAGCCTCTTTAAAAAAATTAGCTAAAATGTACATGCAAATTTTGCACTGTATTTATTACACAAGACTGCTCCGGTCGTACCTTTGCTTCTTTTGATAACTTCTGTGAGCGCCGTAATAGCACCAAGAGCCAGAGCAAGCTCAGGGTCATCGTCTAGCAACTCTTTCAAAAACTTTGCCACTTTCAATCACGTTAACGTTATTTCTATATTAGCTCGGGGGGATGCGAAACGGAACACACATCGGAAATTGGGAATTGTAAAATTTTCGATTCTGTGCAAAACTCGGGAAGATTGGACAGTGTACACATACACCAACTGAAGTCTGTTGAATCGCCTACGGATACTTGCTTTCCGCCGGCATCTGTAAAAACCGCATAGGCGTCAGTAATGTCAGCGTCACCAAAGACGACATCTGAATACGACAACGTGTACGTTTATCCATCGATTTGTGGTGGTCGAAAACTAAGAGAAAATAATACAAAAAAGTTTAAAAATCATTTTATATCCCAGAACTAGGGATGATTTTTCAATTCTCGATGTCGGACACAATCGTCTCCTGATCGGCTGTTGCCCGGGCACTACAAAATACAAAATGAAGTCGCCCCAACTAATCTTGGATGACCGCTTTTCTCCATTTTCTTGGAGCCTGTCAAACTTCTCATATGTTTCGAAACGGAATTTGAATGCACCGCACTCCCTTGATTATTGACTCTAGCGGCGTTTTTTCTTTTTTTTCTTCTCGCCGATCTGCAATATTTCATATAAAGCGAGCATGATATGCGTGTGAGACAAGAAAATAATTTTAAAAAATGCTAGAAATACATACATTTTTTTTCGGATTAGGTTCGCCTATCTTGGTCATCTTCAACTCTGATGACAACTTAGCAATTTTTTGTTTTGCCAGTTTTTTAACCTCATCACCACATCCATGAACTTCCGGTAATCTGTGACTCAAACAATGAATGTAACAGCATATCGTGCATTTGTGGTTGAATAAATTGGTCGGTTGATTACATGTAGAAAAATGACACACATCTTTTTTTCCAATTGCTTTTTCTAAAAATTCTTCGTCACTCAACTTGTACCAATTTTTATCTATGGCATTGGGTGATGGCACTGGTGCTTTTTTGGCCTTTGTATCACATAGCCTCGGATACTTGGTGTTGTTCGGCTCGGCAAGAATGGGCTTATCGAAACCTAAATTCGAACTGCAAGGATTCCTTCTCTTTTCGGAATGCGTGTCTACGCCTTCCTTTTCCGGAGCCAGAGGCTTAGCGTCCATTGCTATAAAAAAGCCTGACTGCTAAAAAATTTTGTTTTCTTTGGCTATACAGAGCTAAAAAAAAATTTCCAATTTCGTGCAAATCATTCAATTTATGGACACTTTGTCTCCTCAGGGAATACATACGTTCGCTTTTCGAAAACGTGAATCCTTCACGAACAGTTCTAAATCAAATTCCAAAAAAAAAAAATACTCTTTTTTTGCATGTGAGCCCATATCGAATCTACACACGAGTCTGCATATACTTTTGAAAAATTTTTTCCCAATATTTGAGGCACTGATTTGATGTTTATGTGCAGTGATATTTTTGTTCCGTAATACGTTGATGGTACATTATCCGCCGCATTCTATACAAAACGCAAAATCGAGATGCTGAATTTTTTTTAGAGACTACTTCAACAAATCCTCACCGAGCACGAAAGCCTCATTCACGATGCCGCATACGATTACTATGGCAGGCGCTTGGCTACGTGCTCTTCTGATCAGAGGATAAAAATATGGGACTTGAATGATTTGCAAGGATGGGTCTGTACGGCAGATTGGAAGTCACACAGCGGCGCCATATGGAAGATCGACTGGGCAGCGCCCGAGTTTGGACAAGTGATAGCGTCGTGCTCATTCGATCGATCGGTGTGTATATGGGAAGAAGCGGAAGGTAGTACCGAGAGGAAAAGGCGTTGTTTCTCACCCGACCGACCAATTTCGACAAAACTTGCTGACAGTTGCTGAGTTGTTGTAGACGAAAGCGCATTAGGTGAATTGAAAAAATGGAAAAAAAAGGCGTCGTTTGGAGACAGTCACGGATCTGTCTCTTCAGTCAAATTTGCACCGCCTCATTTTGGATTAAAATTGGCCACCTGTTCAGAAGACAATATAGTCCGAATCTATGAGGCAACTGATATTACAAACTTATCTCAGTGGCAAATTACCGATCAATTTGACACGTGCGAAGGAGGCTCAGGGGGCGTCATGTCCATCGCATGGAACACGTTTATCTTAGACCCGCCGACATTGGCTATCGGGACAACATGCGACCCCAACCCAAGAATATGGCAATACAACGAAAAGACGAGAAAATGGCAGGTCATCGTTACGCTAACTGGTCACAAAGACGTTATTCACGATATCGCCTGGGCCCCGAACATGGGAAAGAGCTATCATTTGATCGCCACTGCCAGCAGAGATCAGACTGCTAAAATATGGCAGTTGACGCCGGTCAAACAAGGACAATGGGAGCCGAAAGAGATTGCCTCCTTAGATGATCACCGGGCAGAAGTCTGGACCGTTGAGTGGAATACCACAGGAACAGTTTTAGCCTCTTCTGGAGAAGACGGGACGGTTAGACTGTGGAAATCCAACTATAAAAATGAGTGGACGCTTATAAGTATCATTGCCGCGGAAGCAACCTAAAATTCACACAAATATCGCCAAATCCCGCCACCCGGCCAAAAGTATATTCGCCGGAAACCGCGTGAGCGCAATAAACCGACCACCGCTCTAACGCGCTTTTTCCGCTGGATGGGATACAGATTGTCATCGCCCGCGCGGTGCATACAGGTGGTATGTCGAGGACTGAGTGATGGCAGATGAGCAGAAATGTGTCAAAATGGTTTGACAGGTAAAACTATAAATTTAGATGTCAAAAAGAGCGGGTGGAAATGATAATATATGCTAAATTTGGAACAAATCAATATTTGCTTCTTGGACTTGTACGAGAAGTTCTTGATCAAAGAACTTGCTAATTGTGATGTCTTCACCCAGACCTTTCCTCCTACGAGTTTTCATCATGAAGTCGCGTGCGAGGTGGGCAGTAGGCGCAGGCTCGAGCGGTTTGAGGACTATAGACGAGTCTAAAGGATTTCCAGGAACCAATGCCCAGTGGTCGAAAGAAGAAAGACAGAACGCTTGTCCTTGAGTGTGCGTACGCAGGTCCGTTTCGAATCCAAAACTGTCAATGCAGGGTAAGAAGGCCTTAATCGTGTAAAGGGGCGTTCCTGGTTTTGGCTTTTCAGTAACGACGTGTCCACGTCTGCGGACCAGAACTCTGTCTATGGCCGACAAACACTCGTATGGCGCTATAATATATACAGAATACACCGGTTCCATCAATCTGGGGGTAGCTGTGAGAAATGCGCTATAAGCAACGCGACGACTTGTGGGAATAATCTGTGTACCGTTCCTTTGTATAGACTCATCAGCAATGTTGGCATGTATTAACTTGAATTTCGTATTGCGAATCGGGTCTTCGCATAACGGACCCTCTCTTGTAGCCCAATTAAAACCGCGGATGATATGGTCTTGTACTTGAGATAGCTTTTTTTGGCAGACCTCGTCTGGTAGAGTATCGTTGACCAGAATATTGGGACTGTACGATTCAGGACCAAACGCCCAAATGTTGATTGCAGCCATCGTGTCCCACTTGTATCGAGTCTTTAGAAAGTGACGCAACGCCTTGCTGGGCGTCTTATTCCACTGGATCTTTCCGCTCTCGATATCGGTGGCCAGTCCCTTTTCTAACGGCTCCGCGATCATCGTCAGTCGATTCATCTTGTTCGGCGTCTCGGCGTAGCACTTGATGCTGGATGTCTCCACAACCGTCTCGCTGAACACCACGACAGGCTCGGCAACCTTGATCTCAATATCGGTAAAAACCTTTCTTAAGTCATACATGACAGAATCCAAGTACATCTCTCCCGTGCCCAATATGATGCGCTCCCCGGACTCCTCGACTCGAGTCACCAGCATCGGATATGCCTTGTTCACCTTGCGCAGTCCTTCAACTAACTTGGGCAGCTCGCTGGGATTTAGCGGCTCCACGGCGATCTTGATTACCGGTAAAGTCGAAAAACGTAGCGGACAAAAAATATCGTACCTCTCCATTTTTGGAGAAATATTTTGTGTGGTAATTGTGGCAGTCTTGACAATGAGGTCGTCGACGCCGTCGAGTGCAATCCAATTTCCCGCCGGTACGTGAGTGTGCCTGATGTAGTAGCGAGCATTATAGGTGAAAATTCCCTTGACGAGCTCTAACTTTGTGTCTTCTTCATTCTCACCGTAGGATTCGCCCAGCACCCTAACTCGGTCACCTTGCCGAATGCAGCCGCTGAACACACGTCCAAACGCGTTGAAATGGTCGGAGGTGCGATCTGGATATAGCTTGGAAATATGAATCATCAGCGGACCCTCTGGATCGCACTTTTCCATCGCTCGAGCGCAAAAAGAGTCACCTGGCCCGCTGTAGATATGGGCCACCTTGCGCGGCGCGGCGGCAACGGGGCTAGAGATGTGCGTCACCAACATGTTCACCAGGCCATGATGACCCTTAAAGAAGTTCTTCAAGACCACGTTTAGCAAGGGGTGAACGTTCAAATTCGTCTCTGACTTTGTCAGGCGAATGTTCAGAGATTGAAGGTTCTCAGCCATTCGATCTGCCTCCTCACCAATAACCTGTGCGTAAATTTTGTATATAGGCTCTAACACAAATTGCACAAATGTATACGTAGCCGGCGCCGAGGTAGACTCTGGGGGTTTGGTTGAAAACGACAGCGTGTCTGGATGGTAATAAATGCTTCCCCATAACCGACGAGCAAACTGGTCGTAAGAAAGGGGTACCCGGTATATATCAGAGTAGAGCTTGGCAAACTGCAATAAACTGAATGACCATTCGTGTTCTCCGGACGCGAAAATGACGTTTCCATATTCTGGAGAAAATCGTGGCTTGATTTGTGTATCCCCATTCGACATCGAAGAATCTATTGATTCTCTATCCAATGAATGCGGTATGCTTGATACGAACAGGTTGATCTCTTCTAAGACGTGTCGAATTTTATGATACGCATCGACTAAAGGTAACTTCAACTCGAGAATCAATCGATCGATCTGATTGATTACAAACGTCAAATCCAAACGCTCTTGCACGGCATGTTGAATCAAACTCTCCAAATGGGGTGTCATCCCCTCCACCACATCCACAACGACCAACGCGCCATCGCAAAGCCTAATAGCGGCCGTGACCTCATCGAAAAAATTAGGGTGGCCCGGCGTGTCCATAAAATTAATCAAATAATCTTTCTCTTTAAGGTTCGGAAGAACCAGTGATATCGGCGTCGACTTGATGCTAATTCCGCGCTCTTGTTCGTCGTATCTTGCATCCGTAAATCTCTCCTTTCGTGTGTCACCCATTCTGATACGATCCTTGTGTGTATGCCTCACAAGCATGTCCAAAAAAACGGTTTTTCCGTGATGCAAATGGCCAATCACGGCCACATGACGCACTAGTTCCGGCGTAGACATCAACCCCTCCATGAAAGTCTTCCCGAATTCAGTAGGATACCATCTAGGCGCCTTCGCATCGGCGTGGTGCTCAGTATGATCGTGCCTCTTAAAACGCTCCGGCTGAACGATAGGCTCCGATATATTCTGCGTGTCCTCCTCTTGCACTGTCACTTTGACTGACGGACCATAGACAGTCTCCGCATCCGGGTAATATTGCTTGTCTTCATGAAGAACTATCACCTGCTTCATAGAAGACAAATCCCCTTCGCCAAAAAAAAAAATCAGCAAAAAAAAAACAATGTACACCTATGAAAAAGGAGGCCAAACTAGACCCTGTCGTCCTCCTTCGCATATTGCAGCTCTATTTGGACTCTCGCCTGCTCACAGGCAAAAAAAGACACTAGATACCTCTACGGTGTAAAAAAAAACTATCTGGTCATATTCAAAGGCAAACCGTTCGCATACCCTTCTCCGTGACGCCTTCAGCGTCCTGCTTCTGCTGATCCCCATCCGCGGCCAAATTCTGCTGGCCATCCTCGATCTCATTGTAATCCAGCTCTTCCTCCGCCTCTTCGTCTTCTTCGTATAGATCCGGTCCTATATAGTTACCAAAATCATCGTACAAATTCTCATCCATGTGTTGTACCCCACACACCTTTGACTCAGCTGGGCTGGCACTTCAAATGAAAAACCGGCTTCGTTTTTTTGACCAGGCAAAATTGGAAAACGGCCACCTCAAAAAATTCCTTATGCGCTGAAACAAAATATTGATACAAAACGAAACTCACACGAACACAGTTAATACAAAAAAAAATTACGCACAAAATCGTTCAGTTCTTGACAGTACGCCTAGCATTGCATGAAGCTCTGCTCGTACACACTCAAATGGAAAAAACCACCGAAGACCAGGATTTGGTCAACAAATTTAATTCTGAACTCGAAAGTATCAAAAAACAATTTGAGTGCGGCACACTTGGTATCTAGAAGCTAAAGAAAATCATCCTGCGACCTGCCCCTCCTCGAAAACTAACAATGTCTGCACGAAATTCAGATGCCAAAACGCTGAAGAACTTCCAAAAAGTGAAACAAAAAAGTGAACAATTTACTTATGAACTCGCTCAGTTGTGTGGCCACAACATCTGTGCACTGGCCGGACAGCATTCGCCCACAAATGAAAAAGAAGGAGAAGACAAACTACCAACTCTAGACAAAGCATCACTGAATAAAATAGACCATGTTCTAGATGAACTATTTGAATTGTTGTACGTTCAAAAAAAAAATAATGCTCATATCTTTGCATAACATCATGTACATCGGGTAAACAGGGAAAACGACACATCAGGCTCTAAAAAGTAAAACGTGCTTCTACTACACGTAAAACTCGCTCTCAACTCTTTCGACCTATTCTAAAAACTACCGGGAAAAACGCAAACAATAGTGGATTCAAATCAGGTAAAACGTTTTTGTAAATCACAAAATAAATGCCTCGTCTGTAAGGACGTCATACTATTGACCCACACACTATGCATGCGGTCACTCTGCTGGCTGTTCTATTCCTCTGGACTCTTGTTCACTCGGCGCTTTGCACAAATGACCCGAAGGCGCGTTCGGCCGCCGAGTACAACTTACACCACTATACCACTTCTTGGGAATCTATCGTCAACGGACATGACAAACCTGAGACAGATACAAACAAAAATTTCAAAGGAACGACTCTCGCATACGTCACTCCATGGTATGTTTCTTACGAGCCGCTCCCGTTGACGTCAGCACACGCGTTTCTGAATTACTCGCAATCCTCTCAAAAGGAATTCGAAAGGGTATCACGTTGCTTCTCAGTTTTGCTGTAAATTTGATATTTTAGCACCAACTTGGTACAACTTTGGAAGGTTCGAAGCACAAACCCTCAGCTCACGATGAACTTCTCGCTAACCGTCTTATATATCAGAGATAAAACCGGGCCGTTTGTACGTGGAAGAGAAAATGCCCGACCAGCTTGGATTAGAAAAATTCTATCCAGTGCACATCAACAATGCAAGTCAAGAGGTCGTCCAAAAATAACTCCGAGGTTCTTGTTAGAAGGCGGCTGGGATCATACCATATTGGCAAAGACTTTCGACTCACGACGAACCAGTCAAAAGCTTGTTGAACTGATGATGGCAGAAGTCAAGTACGTTTTTTTGTTTTGCCATCAACCGCGAAAAGCTTTTAACGCACACATTTTGTACTTCAAGGCACTTCAACTTCAGCGGCATCGTCATCGATGCCAGTCACTTCGACGCCAAATCTACCGCAAAGCCCCCTTTTTTGGATTTTTTGAATTCGTTGGCCAACCAACTCAAAAAATCAAATGGCCAGCTAATTCTTGCCATTGCTGTACGAAATTTTTTGTGTCTAAAAAACGACCGTTTTTTTTTCTAATTCGCTCGCGGCCAGAACGACCAAAGACTCTTCGATCATGAGGATCTGGTCGAATTCGAACCCTTTGTCGATTACTTTTCGCTCATGACCTACGACTATTCGAGTCCGAGAAAGTACGCATTGATTGCTTTCTTTTCTGGTTTATAGGAGATTGCTCACACGTTTAGACCTGGCCCATCCTCACCCCATGAATGGGCTCTGAGTATCGTCAAGAGATTGCAAGGAAAGGACAAGACACATTCAAAAAAAATTCTGATGGGCGTTAATTTGTATGGGTACGACTTTATTGCTGCGTTGCACCAAGGCCAACCGATTCTTGCAGATAAAGTGGTTGAACTGCTTAGAGAAAAAGAACCAATTGTCAAGTGGCACCCGACGTACCGAGAGCACTACTTCAATTACGAAAGAACTCAGCTCATCCACACGGTTTGGTTTCCAACTCCGCAATACTTGAAAAACAAAGTTCAACTCGCTGAAGAATTAGATTGCGGCCTGAGTCTCTGGGAAATAGGACAGAGCATGAACAGTCTCTACAGTGTTTTGTGAAAAGGATTTCATTTGCTAAAGATATTAGCGTTTATATAAAAGGATGATGTGGCAGCTGTTTTTAATACTTTGACAGTTTGGTACAACGTGCTCTCGCACATCATCAATATAGAACTCGTGAATTAGTCCCTCATGCATATGTGTACCAATTTTAGATGTTTCAAGAGGGGTGGTGCGAACAGAGAGACGCATCGCATGTCGGCTCGACACCGTTTTACGCAAAAGTGAAAAAAAACAATTTTTACGATTTTTCACGAGACGTGAAAATGTGGTTATTTTTTGATAGCAGTAACACGGTGTTTGATGATGCCCCATCGGAGTCTCTTGAAATA
Organism: Schistocerca gregaria; assembly: GCF_023897955.1. Lineage (NCBI taxonomy): Eukaryota > Metazoa > Arthropoda > Insecta > Orthoptera > Acrididae > Schistocerca > Schistocerca gregaria. The sequence goes on along the minus strand of NW_026061960.1, from coordinate 530,592 downwards.
GGCAAATTGGCATGCAAGAAGCGTGAAAAGTAGACAGGCCTTCAGACCGAATTTTTTATGCTCATCTTGGTGAGGTTCTGCTGCCCAAGCGAGAAAGGTGGTGACATCTTTCGCCATTTGGGAGATAGATGCTTCTGTGCCATCATCATATTCGATGCATCCATCGGTGAGCTGCTGCGGCATAGCAATTTGAGAACCGGGAAAATAGGGGTTGTAGTACATGTTTTCTTTCACTTCTACACCAGGAGGAGGAGCAGAGTAGCCAGAAATCAGTGAAAAAATGTAATTTTCGGCTCCTGGACGAGCCTTGACGATCAGGGAGAGGTCTGGAGGGTAAGAGCCGTTGTTTGAGGCACGTGCGGCCGCTTCATTCGGATAGGGACGAGGGAAGGGATCCGTAAGTTTGCCAGGTCTTTCGAACATTTCACCTTTGTCATTAGGCCCGTCTTCCACATCGATTTCCGACGCCATTTGTTTGGCTTCTGCTTCAGTGTAAGCAACGCCGACCAAATTTCTATACGATAAGAAACGCATAGCATGACAAGAAGCGCACACTTGCTGATATACTTGGTAACCGCGGCGAATCGAGCTCGTATCGAATGCCTGCCATGGCTTGGCATGGGACCAAGGATAAGACGCAACTTCTAGTGACTCATTTGCATGCGCTGTTGGTAAAAGACAAGGAATTTCTGATGCATCTCGAGCGGCATTATAGACAATAAGCGCTGATGTACCGAACGCGATAAGCTTTTCAACAGGTGACTTCCAGTTCCTCTGTGCGAGCATTATCGGTTAAAAACATGCATAAGTGTGGTCGGAGAAATGTACGAACAATACGTTAGATGAAAGTTTAGACGCACTCTAGTAGATAGTATTACTTGAGTAAAATCCCTCGAGATTGTCTTCAACATTCTAATCTAACAATCTTGGAACGTCGGGACCTAAAGCAGACTTCGTCTCTTAGGACGCACTGGCAAATATAGTTCGATGTTGAAAAAAAAAAAAATAAGTACAACGAAAGATCTGTCATAAGGACATCTCCGAGACATCTGCTGACAGAGAAAAAAAAAGACGCTTCATAAAACCTTCGGATGGTGAGATTTCAACTCACCACTAAGGCCTGACTGCAGAAGACGAACCAACAGAAACTCAGAAACACGTTAAATCGCTTACGTCAAAAATGTTGTAAAAGTGCAAAAATGACACACAAAAGAGACGTATATCTCACCAGAATCAGAAATTGTGTGTAGAAGCGGTCGACAGATCGAAGTTTTTGTAACGAATAGATTTTTTTTTTTAGAGACAGAGAGTCATAAAAAGTCAAGAGCGCCGACATCGCTTTTGACCTGCTTTGATAACGATGTGCCAGCGTACCCCTGGTTCAAAGCGACGTGACTTTGACCTCAGAAAGTGTACATGACACAAGAATAAAACGCGTATTTCATTAGTGCGCAGAGGAAACCAAAAGCCGGAAGAGCCCCTCATAAATTCATGTATGTAAACTATGTATAGCGATCACATCAGAAATTCGGTACACTTCTCCCTATTATACACGATCCTTAGGCTTGCTTCACTGCCGAGCTAAACTAGCTGGCTGCGAATGCAGAAGGACTTGTTCTAAGCCCTACTTGTTCATTTCGCAGATTCAGCCGTGCTCGGTAGCGACGAAAAAAAGGCGCGAACTCGCGTTTTTTTTTCTTACGTCGCGTAATATGAGAAGCAAAGCGAGTCAAAAACGTGTTAGAACACAAGTGGACCTGAGTGAGCAATGCGCAATAAAAACGGTCGTATTAACAAAAAAAGATCTCTTTAAACGAATGTTTTCATTATAGGTATTTTTTCGTGGGATTGTATAATAAAGTACACAACGGAAAAAAATAACCCAAGAAATTAATATGCCAAAACCAGCATTGGTTTGTTAATGGAGTCGGATCTTGACGAACTAAACAACGCCTGAACATTATTGGGACTTTCAATGCGCACAGCAAAAGTAATGACATTCCTCTCGTGATTGATGATTGTTTCGACATAATGTTTGACGTCCCATGCGAACCAACTAGATGTGCTGCTGATTTGAGTCGAGACGGAGCAGGGTTCCCAACCTGGCTTGTTTTCGTAGTATGTGAACACCCCATTCCAGCAGTTGTCTAAAACGGGATGAACAATTACAGCGGCATTCTGATTAGAATCATCGTTTAAAGCACCGTATAATAATAAAGAGGCAGCAGCAATAGGTTTCTGTGAGTAGGGGACGTAGAACTTAAGATAACTAATGCTGTCAACTCCATTACTGCTAGATCTTACGCAGAGTACAGTTTCGCGATTAAAGGATAATTTAGGAAATAGTCCACTTACAAAAGTGTCTGTTTCCGGGTAGATGGGGAATACAATGTCTGCATTAATATTTTGCATAAGCATTCTCTTCATATCGTCTATACTGTTACAAGTCTTGGGTGTGGACGATTCGGACTTTTCGTAAACCTTGACATAATCTATTTCAAAAACAGGGTTTTTCCAAGTTTCAACCGAAGACTCGTTGAATTTCCCATATTTGTTTGCGTCAAAGAAATTTCCGCCAACGGCCAAATTCAAAATGATGTGAAATTTCTGGTCAAACGGTGATCCGTTTTTCTCGTAAACGTCGGCTATTTTTTTGTTTAAATTGAATTCAAAAATTTTTTTGTCATCCACGTAAAAATCGATTTTATCCTTAGACCATTCACATGCGTACAAATGAAAGTCTTCTGTTAAGTCCACACCTATATCGACATCATCAGATGAGGTGTAGAGATTGTTGGGCCATGCAGGACCGAAGTGTACCGTGCTCAATGAAGTCGTTGGGTTCTGTCCTCGAAATTCCATGATATCGATCTCTCCAGATAAAGGCCAAGACCCATACACCTCGTCAGTGGGCAACATCCAAAATGCAGGCCACAAAAACTCGCCTTTTGGCAGCTTTGCCTTTGCTTCAAAGCGACCATACATCCAAGAACCATAAAAAGATCTTTTGGTTCGAATTCGACCTGATGTTGTCGGTTGAGTCCATGTACAGGAATTTTCGTTATTTAGTGTACAATATTCTACCTTGCCCATATACTGTTCATTTATCGCCTTCAACTTCAATTTTCCATTTTCTATAATTATGTTCTCTGGGCGATCCGTGTAGCATTGTTTCTCAAGGTTACCTCCGCCCCAGCAGTTCACTTCAACGTCCCAACTATTCCTGTCAAGATAGGGCTTGTCGAATTGATCTTCCCAAATCAGCTTATATTCACTTTCAGCCAACAACACGACATTGAATAAGCATATGAATGTTACGAAGAACCATATAATCACGCTCGCGCGTGCAGATGTAAACAGCATCACTCTTATTATTATAATAGTGAGACGTAAACTGCCAATTAACCTATATAGATAATTTTTAACCGATTTTTTGACATCAAAAAAAATCACCCGTCATTTTCTAAAAATACATTTGCATTACATCATAAAATTGTGCTTATTTTAAATCTGTCACCCTAAATCGATAAACCTGAGCAAAAACATTGCTCAAAAATCCTCCAAAGCAGCCAAAACTAGACTCTACTTCCTCCAAAAAATGATTTGTTTTGACCAAAATAAATTCGCATATAATTGTGGTATTTGCGCACAAACATGCGCAAAGATCATAGATTACACATTCTGAAAATCCTCAATTTAAGTTATATTTTCTTAGAATTGTGCGAAGAACGTTAGGCATAATGGCATGTACCAAACCTCTCCTGCTTTTTCTGGGCAAACTTGGATTTAACGCTACGGACTTGAAATGTATATACTCGTAGAATGAGGTACTATAGTGGCTGTTCCTGTTCCACATGCATTTTGATTCCAAAACCGTTTTTCTCCTCTCTTTTACAATTCATTTATTCAATCGACAGGATTTAGAGCGTAACGGTTCTCGAGCTAGCCAGTGCTTTCTATCTGAAAATACCAAATACAATAAATTTGATGTTGGCCGTTGAAAACGGTCCAATAAATTTTTTCTCTTACATATTACACAATATTCCTTTGTTTGGGCTTGTTACTGTTGGAGTTAAGGTTAGGTCGCCGTATAGGCATAGTGTCAAGCATTGACAAAAGGTCTGCCATCGTAACATTTTCGGCTGTAGCCTCGAGCGTATCAACTGCTACCGAGAGGTAGTTGGCATTGGCTTTGTCGTGCCTTATAGTTTTATATCTCCACACACCTCTTTGTCGGTCGAAAGTCATTTCAGCAATAGCTTCTCCTCTATTGGAATTCTTAGAATTGACTTTTGTATATGACGTATCTTGGCGCAGCTTGTCCAGGTCCCCTGGGTACAGTGCGACATCGTTTTTGAAGGGAGTGTGCCCATTCTCATGCCTGATATATAAGGTAAGGCTTTTTTCGATGGGGAGCTTGATCATGAAGTCGATGCTTTGCTTTTCTGGGAACTTCCATTTTAGTAGATTCAAACACGAATACAAAATGTACCTCTGTTCGGTGGGCATAAAAATAATACCATCCGTGAAATGGTGAAGGTCTACAGGAAGACATTCTCGAGGCTTTCTTTTCTCTTGGTAATATGTGTCTTTGGAACTGGTGTTGATGTAAGATGAGAGCCTACGAAGCTCATGTACTTGAAGCAGCGACTTCCCAGCAAGGAAGAAGGGATGGTAGCGCAGGCAGACCTCGAATGGGAAGGTATCGCGGTAGGATCCAATAAATTTTCGGACGTTTTCTAGCCGATAAGGTAGGTTTTTTTTGATACAAGAGTATCCGTCAAAAGCCATGCAATCAAAAATCAAAAAACACAAACTGCAGGTTTGAAGATTTAAGACTATTTCTCCGTCTATAAGCGTTGGGCCATTGACGTATAGACTTCTGTACAGGTGTCCAGATCCCTTGGTGTTGCTGAAGGGCGTTGTTTCTGAAAACGTGCTCACCTCATAGAACTTGTAGCATCGGTCGATCAATAGAGTTTTATTGTCTGTGATGTACAGAAGGTATCGAACGCCATCGGTTTTCTCGCTAATATAGTAATTTTCTAGGTTTTTAATTTCATGCAGGTGTCTTCTTGAGAGGCCAACTGGCATTGATCCAGGAAAGGATCTTGGTGTCGGTTTAAGCCCTAAAAGGTCGCCCAAAGATTGCTTCAATTCCTCTGGGTTATCTACCAGGGTTTTTGGAAAGTTTTCCATTAGCACGTCATAGACGATGTGCATCTTAGATAGTGAAGATGGCATTATCGAGGAGGGGGACAGTAGCTCCTTGTATGCCATATCTGGACGGACATAATTATGGTTGTGCACAATTATGCGTTTTTGAATGTACTGATAGGCACATAACTTTGCCCTTTCTATGTCAGCATTTTCCTTGGCCTTGGCAACTAATTTTTCTCTCTCTATGTCAGCGTTTTCCTTGGCCCTGGCAACTAATTTCTCTCTTTCTATGTCAGCTTTTTCCTTGGCCTTAGCAGCTGATAGAAGTAGATAGAGGAACTCCAAGGCAATAACACAAGAATGCGCGCCATTGTCTCTCATGCGCTCTAATTTTAATTTTTCGTCTTGCTTCGAGTCTGAATCGTTATAGCCTTCGAAGGAATTCCGTTGGCTACAAACCTGAGATAAATATAAGTTTTCCACCTCGAGTTCGAACTCTGTAAACTTGTCTTCTCCTGTCGCGTCGGGCTCTGTAAGATCACCCTGCGTTCTGGACGCGACTGCTGTAAGATCTATTCTCCACTTATGAACGTTCAAAAAAGTCCAACTGTGTCTTTTTTTCTTTCTTATGGTGGACCATCCTTCGGGGATCTCGGTGGGAAGATCCTCATTGTTGTGCTCAACAGCCACGTTCAATCTGACAGAATAATCCACGCTTGAAGTGATCGGCTTTAGCATATGTCTATCCTTTGAATGCTTATACCAAGATCGAATGATCGTGTTATTCTCATCGAGCGTTATTCGTTTTGATTTTAACTTATCCTCTTCATCAACGTAGATGTAATCCGACTCGATAGTCGGACCATCAGACGAAAAAAAGTCAGAAAACACTTTATCACCGAGGACTTTTAGCAAAAATTCGTATTCTGTCTCTTGAATCCCACTAATGAATTCTAAAAATCCTTTGCTCGTATCTTCCTTTCCAAACCTCGCCTCAAGCTCCAGGGTCTCTTTGGCAAAAAAAATCTTTCGATGAGTGTTTTTCCCTCAAAATTCCCTTCGCCCAGACAAAAACTAGTTCATACCGTTTTGACCGGCCAGTTCCACCTTGTCAAGATCAGGCCCCAACTTACTGATGTACTCGTTTCTCCATTCCATGGACTTCTTTCTGTTGACATCGGAGCTAAAAAAAATAAGAACCCAACGTAATTGACTTTTTTAAAATGCGCTTTATCAAAAAGACTCAACGTAAACAACATTCAGGAAAAAAAAAACGAGTCGTACTACGTACTATGTGAGCTGGTTTTCTTGAGACGGCATTTGCGCGTAATTTGAGTTCGAATTGCGCATTTTAGGCCTTTTGGGGATATAACCCATCGTGTCTCCATCCATGAGCGACGACGCTAAATGTGTTCGCACCTGCACTCAACAATAAGCACATGTTATTGTGGTATTACTGTAATGCTTGCCTGGACTTCGCCAGAAACACGGCCTAGGAAGCTGAAATTGCTAAAAGAAAGAAATATAAAATCCTGTGCGTGTTCCCCCTATCGTCGAAGCGACTTCTAGCATTGAAAAGAAGCAGTTTCGACGTATTCGCGTACGAAAAATACATCACACTCCCCCCCCCTTTTCTGCGTACAACCCGAAAATCAAAGCTGTGTGTGTCAAGGTCACTTCTGTCACCCCACGTTAAAAAGAGGATTGATACCTGAACGAATCTACCTTGCCAAACTATAAAGCACAGCACAATACGCGTGTGGAACTCGACCGAGAAGGCTGAATGGCCAAGGTCTTGAAAAAACTGTTTTTCCCTCTTTCGTTAATTAAAAAAAAAAACAGTAAATTAGAATGTGCAAAAAATTTTCATGTTCTCTCTACACGCTCGAAGAGAAGCATTCGTCCGAGATGGAGAAGATTGAAACAAAATCCCTGATCAGCTGGCAGGAATTCCAGGAATTGCTTTTTTGATGGCATCGACGTTCCAGATAGCAATTGCACCGTCTAAACCAGAAGTCGAAAAAGATTTCAACTGGGTGTCCGAACCCTCAAATGGCTGAATGACGCTGATGCAGTTCTGGTGATGGCTATTCAATCCCAAATCTTGGTCGGCCGTCGCACTGCCAAGGCGATCTCGCTTTTGCCAGGCAGACATCATGGTGCCTGAGGCCCCTCCACTCGACCCTCCTGAAGCCATCTTAGTATCCACGGATCCGTGGTTCTTGATTCCACTCTCAGAAACAGAGAAAAGGCATGGGAAACTGTCGTAGCCGGCAGCAACGAACAAGTTGGGGGAAGTCCAGACCAAATCCATGAATGGCAAGTATTCTAATTTCAGAGTGTGGTGGACATGAGAAGAGGTCGCGCACTCTAAAACGTGAACTGAGGAGTTGTGGGAGACCCAAGCCAGGCGAGTTCCAGTGGGTGACCTTGTAAAAAAAAAATGTTAGCAAGTTTTATACAAAAGTTCGCTTTGCGTAGTCAAAAAAAAATCGGGCACATAAACAATTCTGTGAGATACGCTCTCTCATAACGAACACTTTGAATGGCGCGCGTTATTCTGCATGCACATGCTCGATTTGATTAAAAGTTTCAAGAGGGCATAGGTCTCTTTTTTTTGACTTGATGAACTCGTACCGCCCCTTATTCGAGAAGCTAAAAAGACGTACCATTTAGCAGCGTGGACCCATCCGCCTGAATGAATTTCTTTGCAAAGTGTGCCGAATGGCAGTTTGGTCCCAAATGCATCATTTTTAATGGCGTCTTTGCTGTCAACTCCCTTTACAAATGCAGAAATGACACGAACGTGTGCATCGCTCGATGCAGTAGCGATGAGCACGTTATTCGGATGCCAAGAAATGTCAAACACAGTCGACTGGTGGTCCTTGATATGCTTAGAAACCCACCAGTCGTATTCCTTTTCGAAATAGCAAACAGCCACAAGTTTCGCACCAGATGCAACTGCAAACTTGTCCTCCTGAGGGCTCCATGCACAGCGCGTAGCTGCACGGTTTAGACGCAGGATCACCAAGGTGGGCTTCCACTCGTTGTTTTCCCACCGCCACACATAGGCATTTCTGTCCTGAGATGCGCTCAAGATGCGGTTGGTCTTCACCGCCCAAGCGAGACAAGTCACGACCGAATCGTGCTCTCTCAACGTGTGTTGCAAAGTAAATTCGTTGTTTTTGTACGAATAAATCAAGATTGTATTGTCGTTAGGGCAGCAGGCCAGCAGAGTCCGATCTCCATTCCAGGCATGCGCGGTAATGGAAATAGCCAGGCGGTTTATAACGCAGGAAGAGGACATCACTTCACGTCAAGGAAAGAAAGCGCAAGTGCATGGAATTAGAACGCAACGCAAAAAAAAACATTTAAAAAAAAAAATGAAAAAAAAAAAACAAGTATAATCGGGGTGCGGAGTGTTTGTCCTGCGAACTCTCGGAAGACATCCGTCCGAGATCAAGCGGTTCCAGCAAAAGAAAGCAATAGAAAAAAAAAGGGGCATGGATAAAGAGGTATAAAATCTAAAAAATACACGCCCATACATCTTCGGTCTTCCGCCATTTTTTCTATCCTCTGCACACACACTTCTCACAACTCTCATGTAGGCCTTTTTAGACAACACGGACGATGAGTATGTTCTGAACGATGTACGACTGACGCCAGGGCAACACGCCCTCTCGGAAGCAGTCTGCCGATACTTGGTTGTCTACGTCACACGCCCTCTAGGTACGCGAAAAAAAGTACTTTGTCGACAGCCCCGAGCTGAAATCTTGCGTGTGTGTAATGCTGCTAACGTCCGTTTCTCGAAAAACAAAGAAACTGCCAAGCTGCGCCTTCAGTCGAGCACGGAGGTGAAGGGGGCTTCAGAAGCGGTCTTGGAGTTCTTAAGAGGGCCGCCGCTTGGGACGGGGATTAGCGACACGTGGGTTGCATGGTTCAAAAGCTATCTCGAGCTGGCGATTAAGAGTTTTGTATTAGACTTTTTTTCGAATGTCAACAACCACCGGGTGACGAGCCGACTCGTCATATATTTGTACTACCTGAGGGGAATTATTTGTATGTCATTAGCAGCGAGGTTAGGCACATATCCCTTGGAGCTGTTGAAGTTGGTGTACTCCCTGAATGGAGGGAGCAACAGCGTATGGCAGATCTTTTCCGACCTGAGAGTAACGAGAGCGCACTTGGGATGGTGGGGGGGAGTCAAGTACGCCGCGTTGTCCACCGTTATCAGTTCGTTGAGCTCTATGGCATTTCTCCCCGCATTCAAAGTTTTTTCTGGGATCATGTTATTCGTGCCGAGTTTGAGGCCTTATCGACTGCTTCTTGCTATGTACGCATCGAAAATTGCATGCATGTTCTTGGCGTATCCCCTAGAGACCATCAGGATAAGGTCCCTGGCATCAAAGTCGGCGATGCTTCAAAGTCTTAGAGCTGACGAGCCGGCTGATATCTACACCAATTTGTGGGCGGGGTTTTCGCTCCATGTCGCGAGTTTCGTCCTCAAGGCGGTGGTCAACCACTTCGCCGCCACCGTCGTCACCACGTTTCAACTGTGGAATAACGGATACACCATGGGCATCTTCGATCCGAGACCTATTCCCGGAGTTCCGCAATATGTGCCGCCAAACCAGCTGCAATTCAGGCTGTGGCAGCTGAACCAGTTCAAGCGCGAACAGTTCCTGTCAGAAACTCCTTACGTCACTCAGGAACTCAGCTAGGACTAGGCACCACGCCGTTTCAGCGGCTGGTCCTGAGAGATTTTCGGTACAATAAAAAAAAACGGCTCTCCTCGAATCTTTCAGAGACCCTTTTTTTTTTAGAGTTCGAACCAAAACCGGTGACTCGCCGCATAGGAGTGAAGCTGGACCACGGACCCGGAGAGAGAGCCGATAGTCTTGTTCATGACTCCGGACTCTTCTAAGAACCTTTTGGTGGTGGCGTCTCCTGGTTGAGGGGACAGCCGCATGGCCTTGTAGTTGTAAGTTAGCTTCAGTTCCAGGCCGGCCTCACCCAATCTCAGCAGAAGGATGAGGGAAAACTGATGGTCTTGAGGCTTGTGCTCGATTGGCAGGGCGTAAGAAGATGACCTGCGATACAGTCCGGTGAAGGGGAAGAAGAGGTCTACGGTGGGCGATTGGGCGTCTTTGGCGAATCGGAGCAGGCTGACGAAATCTTTCAGGCTCGCCGGACTCAGAGAGAACAAGTGAAGCATGGAATCGACGTGAGAGGAAAGATAGGCGCGATGCATCTTTTTGTGAAACAAATCGACCAGTAATTCAGCTTCGTCCTGCGCGATCTGAACCATGGAATCTGGCTTGCTTTCTATTTGTATGCGCATATTGTAGAGTGGTTCCGCCAAAATGAGGTTCACCACATACCCTGGAGACGTGGGGAGCTGAATGCAGAGGGGGCCGCGCTCGATGGTGTCGGGTAGAGACTTGATCAAATAGAATACAAACATCGCGCTGAAGAGGTCGATTAGCTGGGATAGCACGAGGCCGAAATAGCGGTCGCGAATGACTAAAATTCCGTTCGAGACAAAATACTTTCTCTGGAGATAGGCTGATTCGGAAATGACGTGCTGACCCGTTTCGGAAAGGATGGCGTGGCTCGCGTCGCGCAGGGGCCCTTCAGGCGTGATCTGCGGCGGGGCCGACGGCGTTTGAGCATGGGCGCGCTGGTCCATCCCGTCGGGCGCCTCTAGGTCGGATTCGCAGGCGCGCCGACTGTATAGATAAAGCAGATTTTCGTACACTTGAGGGGGAAGCGAAAATTTGTGGTCTTTGCGCGTTTCGAGGCTGACATACCGATTGCCCATGTAGTGGACGCCGAAAGTAGTCATTCGGTTTTCTAGGACGATGGAGGCGCTGAACGCGGACTGAGGAATGACAACGACGTCTCCGGACTGAGCGGCGACGGGTGACGAACGTTGAAGTTCTAGTTCTCTGAAAACTTTGACAGGTACGTAGGTGTTCCACAAGAAGTGCAGAAACCAGCTCATGTCCTTCGACTCGAGTTCGGAGGCGGCGCACACGGCATGGATGTTGTCGTAGGGCTCGAATTCGAGTTTGTACTGGCCCTTGTCGAGTCGAGTCACCGACACCAAAAGTTCCTTCGCGTCGCCGTACTTGATTCGCAGGCCGCGACAGGAGATGGAGCACAGCTTGAAGAAGTTGGTGTTCAGCGTGCCGTACGCAGGCGAGGCGGTGGCGGCGGACGGGTCTCGCTGCACCAGCGAGTTGTACTGAGAGACGAATTGAAAGACGAAGTTCAGCGATTTTAGGTCTTCGTGGCAGACTGAGCAGGGGGTGTGGTTCGGATAGGTTAGCACCCATTGCGCCGAAGAGCTGTCGTAGACCACGGAGCAGCCGTCTTGGTAGTAGGGCTCCACGTCTACGTCTGGCTGAATGAGGAGTTTGCAATTCTGCACGGTTACGGACCACTCGCGCTCTCGGATGGTCAGAATGAGTTGGTCGAAGAGGGAGAACTTGAGCGTTAGAAGATACTGCTCGCAGTGCCCGACGAGCTGCTGAGGGGTGACCATGCGGTTGAACTGGACGCCGAGCACTGCGAAGGAGTTCAGAATGTGGTGACGGGTGGCGAACTGGCTGGTCTTCTCGAGCACTCGGGCGAGGAGCATGTGATATTCCAGGTTCGGGAACGAGAATAGACAGGGACCATCTGCGTCGTGAGCGAGAGGATGAGCGTCTTCGAGGGGCGAGGAGTCGAGGCCGCTCATTTTTTCCAGGGATGAGGTGCTTGCGTCGCGAACGGACGCGTCCGTCCTGCGTCGCTTGGCTGATTGAGGCTCCGGGTTGACGGAGTCGCGCCGGGCTCCTGCCGCGACCGGTTCGTGCGGGAGGGCGTCCAGTTCTATGGGGATGGCGTGAGTGTCCGGGGACTCGAAGGCGGACGGAGAGCCGCAGGTTAGCAGATGGAAGTAGAGGCAGAGATAGGAGAGGTTCTGGGGGTTCGAGGAGAGCGGCTTCACTGACAAGACGATCTTCAGACGTCTCGAGCTTGTTTGCGCGTAGTCGAGGACGAGCACGTGGTCCCCGAAGTGGGCATCGAACGCGGGAGACGTGAGACTCGGGCGACAGGGGACCACATCTAAGGTGCGCGCTATCTCGGAAAACCCGTACAAAATCACATCGTACTGAATTTCGTTGAGAACTTGAGAAAACACAGAATCAGATTCTTTGTACCTTTTGAGCTTGAGCTGCCACTTATCCAGCACACTCGGTGTGGCGCCCGGAAAGTCCCTGATGGTGAGCTCTCCATTCGAGGGTAAAATGAAGAAGGAGACGGCGTATTGGTTGAACATGTCAATTTGAATGGTCTTCTTTCCGTTACCGTTTATCTTCAATTTGACGTCTCGAGAGGAAAGCTTGACGAGGGGCGCTTTTTTCGCGTCGTAGCCTTCCATTTGCTGGTCCAAGAGGTCGATCTTCTGTCGAATCAGTTCGACCAAGTTGACGCACAGGTTCTGGACGCGAAGCTCCAGAACCCGGCTGACAATCGCTTCTAAGTTCACGCGACGGGGATTGACGTCAAACTCGGCGTAGTCGTTGGTGACAGGGTCGATCACCAACGGCTGCACTTCGACAACCAAACGCGTGAGTCGGTGACGAATCTCCGCAGAACTCTTAATACTGCCACGCAGGGTAGTCTTGCGAGACCTGGGAATCAGATTCGCCGTCGCCTTCGTCGAAATTGTGATGGTTAGCTGGTTCTCTAAATTCTCGTTCCAAAGACGAACAACCAGTTTGACTCCCGGCTGGTACTCGACTTGCCAATCAGGCTGGCGACCCATCGACTGCTGATGCAGTAAGTCGAGTTGGAGCATCTGGCAATATGTGTGCACGACCTGGTACAAATCCACAATCGGATTTTTACTCTCAGAAACGACCGCCTGAGCAATGGACTTGACCCGCCCGACGTGCGCTTCGTGAGGCGTCACATCAAAAGGGGGTGACAGCGAAATCAAAATCTGCAAAGACAAGATGGTCCAGGGATCGGTCGTCTTGACGCCGTCCAACAAAGTCAAAGAAGCAGTGAACTCGTCTTTGACGCAAAAAACAACCTTCCCTTCTCCAATCTCTGGAACTTCAAATCCGGTGGGAATCTTGACCCACATCAGACGAACGCGCAAATACTGGTCCAATTGCTGCCTTATCAGCGCTTCCTCCTCCTCAGAGTACTTTGGAATCGGGGGCGGTAAACCAGCCATCAAGTGCGGCTTCTCGATAATAGCCGGCAGCCTCTTGTAGTTCCCCGTACTAAGCATCTCCACGGAACTCGAAACATCGTAAATGGGAACTTTGGCGTCCTTCAAAAAAATGTGTTGTAGCTCCCACAGCCTGTCGGCCGATAAACGAAAATACAAATTCTGTTTCTCTATAAACTCAACCAAACTCTGCGGCAGCGCGAAAATTCAATCAAACTTACTTAGGACATCGCCCGTCAATGAGGAAATAAGCCCGCCAAGCCAGACCAACGCAAGACGTACTTGTGCACTGTTGAGTGTAGACATATTCCTCGTCCATCTCACTAAAAGCAACAATCGAACGAATTGAATCCTCGTCTCCTTGAAGTAAACCCTGAGATTGTTTTTATTCTCTTGATCTGATGAGGTCCTAACGAGCGCGACCATTCACCAAATGTATAACGGAAGTCAGAGACGACCTCAGCGTGAAATGCCTCTCTCTATGCCCCCCCCCCTTGATGCGAGGTCGGCGGCTCCGTACTTTAATTTTTCGCACGTCTTAATCAGATCGGAATAAGACTGGTCCAGAATCTGGTAAATCAGCCTCGACAAGGAAATGCTCGCCTCGGCCATAACCAAGTTAACGTGGGTCACCAAAACTGAAAACCGCACAAACGTCCCCAAAAAAAAAACAAAAAAAAAAAAGCTATTTGAACATTCCACTCGCATGTAAAAAATAAACTATGCACACTTCTGTGTGCACAGAGCCAAACCAACCAAAAATAAAACCTGTGGTAGGCGATTTTTGCACACGTATGCATGTCGCGCCCTTTACAGCGAGAGTAGCCCCTTCTCCTCCCTAACCAAACCTCTCTCCACGTTCGCCCGAATCGACGCACCTACACCGATAAGTAAACTACCTGATAACGCGCTCAGGCGACGTAGACCGTGTCGTCACGTCTTCAAACCCAGAGGCGCCGTCCAAATGGCTCGACAAGGCGACCCTGGTACAAGTGGGCGTGGGCGGCCTCTGGAAATGCATAGATGAAATGGTCCTCGACATGAACCCAGGAGAAGAACGGCACGAAAGATTAACAACAATCGTGAACGAAAACATGGAAACCGAAGTGCGGCTACGCCTGAAAGCAATAGTTAGCCAGTTTCTTGATTGCGAACGCGTCTCGCATTTACAGGACCGCCTACTCAACTCACGCAGCATATCCATAAAAGCTGACCACATCCCAGACTCAAAAAAGGCCATCGAATTGTATCAAGAGGTACAAAAAGCATTTGCACAAAACGATACGCAAATAATGTCTCTCTCATCACCTCATCTCTTTGATAGGCACTCCGACCCTTAGAAACGGCACTCAACCTGAAGGAGCCCGAGAACTGCGCTGTCTGCATCGAAATGTGCGACTTATACCTCAAAATTGCCGATGTTCATGCCAAAATCCAGGAACACGATCTCTGCATTCAATACGCACACAAAGTACTCGAGAAAATTGAAAAAACACAAGTCCCATTCGAACGACTGGCAGAGCAAGTGCACATTCTCCTAGGCAAAGCCTACGAATCCGTGAAAGATTATACGCAATCTAGACACCATTATATCGAAGCTTCAAAATGGGCCCCCCGAGGCAGCATGAAAGAGGCCATAGAAAGAGTCACCAGAGCCGCCGGGCCGCATTCTAATAGAACGCCGCCAATGTGAAACCACGCGTAGGAAGGACGTACGGTATGCAATTCCTTGTCTCTGCGTGTGCATCTAGCTCAGAGCCCTCCGTTATAAGACGTTGTTCATCGACGCATGGCACACATCAAACCGCACAAAAAACAACAAGTCGCTATCATATACACATATATATTTACACGCGCACACATGTGCTAATCCCTTATCTCGCCAAGCGAGACCTTGACAAAACGAAAGTGACAAATTGCATTCTTCAACTAGGGACTTGGCGGCAAAATCCCATTTTGACTGTTACCGTGAGCTTTTGCATATTCAATGAGTGACTGTGGAACAACTTGTGATTGGTACAATTTCAGTTCCTTGTATACACTCCTCACTGTTGTCGGCGAGATTTTGGCGACGTTGGCTATATCTTTATCATTACAACGGATTCCAACGACTTTTGTGGCCATTAGAATAGAAGCGCAGGCGATAGACCCAGGTTGCTTTCCTTCTAGTTTCTCCGTTGACTCTTTCGCAATCTTTACTGCACCAAAGATCACGGGCATGGGGATTTCTCCCTCCGCGAGTCTTAGCCTATTACAAAAGCGCTCTACTAGCTCATGTGGCTTGACGGACGTCACAACGGTCGTCACGCCGTTGCCAAAGTCCTTGAGTAATTTCTCAATATTTCGCTTAAATTTTCGAACCTCTTTTTCATCAACACCGGTTCCGCGAGAAATTTCTCGAAAGGATCGACCCACCTGCAGTTCCTTACATGCCATGTAAATTATAGCAACGATCAGGCCAGGATTGTTTCCTTTTCGCATTGTTTTAGCTCGCTTTTCCTCATATTTGGCATAAATGTTCCGAGCCTTGTTTTTGAGTTCGGGTGTGAGCCTCATAGTTTCCGCGAAATGTTCAATCATACGATCTGCGTCATCTATGTTACGCCGCTTCGGATCTGCCTGAATCCGGTAGTTATTTTTAGCGAGCTGAGAAAGAAGGGCAGAATCACCTGAGTCTTGAGCAATCCAAGTACTCAGCTGCCCAACCGAATCTGCCGTCGAGGTTCGAGCCCTATCTTTGCCGCTTTCGGCAAAATTACGCCAATCTTTCCCTTCGTCCACTATCCTAGACCGCAGTACAAGACCGCAGTCACAAATGACGTCGCCATTGTCGTCATCTTATCCAAACGCGTCCTCGCGTTAGTATAAAAAACACACTTTGCTCTCACATATCAATGGAAGCCACAGACGGGCTGTCTTCGCTCTACGGATGAGATCCACACACGTCTTCGCGTACCGTATGTAATCTCTGTTTCTACTCTACAATAGGGACAAAGATTGGCAGCATTTGAATTAACAGCGTAATCCATGAATTCTCAAACGGGACGTGTGGGTATTTTTTTGTATGGGGCAAGTAACGCACTATGACACATACAAAATTTTGAACCATACAAACGTAATTTTTTTTTCAAAATGGCGCGTTCACGCAAGACATCAGCACCAACCAACTGGCATAATACACCATGAAAGCAGAGACGGGTTACTGCGTACTCAAAAAAAATGCACCCGTATAAATGCGGTTCGCCTCATAGTAGAGTAGAACACATTAGCCAGTTATTATTTTTGATTTGCATCATCCTTTCATTCACGCCTTTCAAATGTGGATCGTATCGATTATATCAACCGTCTGAGCACGAATAGCCCAACTGAAAAATCAGTCTTGCAGAAATGTATACCACGTATCCATGCACAGTACAACACATTACCGTAGTGCGATCTCGATCACTCCTTTCTGGAGTTCTCTAGTGGTGCTCTGTCTTCACTCAACGTATGCGCGACTGAGACTGTTTGAAAGCGGCACTAACAACCCACACTTGTTCGTTGGCGGCGCTACTTTTTTCATTTTGATAAATTCCTATATTGTGATGGTACAATTGGATTGCATAATTGTGTTGTTCGAAAAAAATGCGTTACAAGGTGCACTTGCAGGCTGTTTTCACACTCCTTCTATCCTGTTTGAAAAACATTTTTTGGTAGCTCTTTCTGATAGATATAGAGAGCAGGGGATTAGAAAGTAGAAGTCCTCGCCACCTCCATGAGTAAAAGCAACACAGACGCCTCCTTTGTCATTCAAAAAAAAGAAACGTACGTGTTCGTTCCATACGTTATGCAGCACGACATAAATGTAGCAAAAATAGAACCAGAATCTAGCGGTATTGATCAGTGCCTGTGATTTTCTCTAAAATGATATATCCTGTTATTGATGCGTGGACGAGAACGCTTCAAAAAATTTTGAGATAGGGTTTACCTGAGGGCGTCTTCGCAATCTGACGGGGTAAAAGGTCTTGAAGTTGTCTTATGCGATCGTCCAGTGACTCCTGAAATTTAAAACGAAGGGGAGGTGAGAAAAATGTCCACGAATTAAATGATGTACGAAGCCTACCTTTCTGTCTTTGAGAGGCTCTAGATCGTTGGAAAAATCATTGCTTTTAGGCGGCCAGATACCCCTCCTTTCCAGAGCAAGTGCTCTGTCTTCTAGACGCTTCAAACGCGTATAGACATCTCTAGGTACGGATCGGACTGATAGAAAGTTAGCATATATATGCTGGCGAAGGCAAAAAATGTCGAAATGTACCAGATATGTTCGAATAAAAATGCCTTTCTAGCGCCTGAAATCTAGACTCTACTACTTCTGGAAGTCCAGGCGGTAAAGTGTCCGAATGACTAATTTCCGAAACATGACTACTTCGCATAAATTTAGCGTTAACTTGCACAAAAAAGTTCTAACGCAATCCGATAATTTCTACTTACCTATTGGCGTTGTTCATTTTTTCTGGAGATTCTGTTGCAGAGGCATTCAGAGAATGATCTGATTCGCTAGCAGGCTTCATGTCGTTTTTTGCCTCATATGTCTGTACAATTTTTTTTTGTTTGATCTTTGTATTTTTCCTGAGGGATACATCTTTACAAACATCAGCCCAGTAGATAGCCTAAATGCACGATGAAAAGCGTCAACCTACCTGATTCATCTGTTTCTTTATCTAAATAATACCCAGCGTTGGACACGCAAGATGCCATCCTTTTTGCCTCGATAAAGCTGTTGATGCGTTGAGTTATCTAAAATCCTTGATTTAGCAATTTGTAGTCAAAATGGACAATAACTCCTCTTCTGCCAAGAATACGCATCCCTGATACTCACCTCACTCTTGGAACAACGAATCTGTACGTTATCGAGCTTGTATTTTTTTGCGTTCAAGTCTGCAAGGAATATCCCCAATATATCCTGATAGGTCAATCAGAAATCGAAAAAAAATGTCCTGATCAAGCCAACATGCACGCAAATAAATGTGCATGTATGCGGGTATGTGTGTACCTGCCGCTTCCTCTTCTATATCCCTATCAGATATACTCCGTGACATACTGCCGCAAAAATAATGAATTTTAAAAAAAGACACAATTAAAATGATCATTCTGTCGAATCCAAACACTTCTCCTAGATGCCTAAATCATCGCATGTAGCATATTATTAATTCAGTAAGTATTTCCATAAATTTTCAGACTATTCTTACAGCAAAAATGAGAGTTTCTTGACTAATTTCAAAACCGCCACCAATGATTCCAAAACATACGTCACATACTAATTCCTTTCACTCTACTTCAAACAATCTTTCTTCATGAACCGTATCTACTTTTTCCTTCAAACACATGATCTCTTTACTACTTGCAAATCTGCATGCTCCATCTCTTGTTGTGACTTCACTGTTCCGATATTCATCAATCTGATCCTCATACTCATTCAGCAACTTTTTCCAATAAGCAGACTGGGCCTCGTAAAACGTCTCGCGTTGTGAAATCTTATGTTTCAACTCATCTATCTGTTCAAGCAACGCTTTTCTCTCTAAGTGCCAAGAATAATTCTCCTCTCGAAGCTGTGAAAGCTGAAAAAAACAGTTAAATTCTGTACGTTTTTGTCCTTTTTATAATTCTAAGTTTCACACCTCTTCTTGAATATCTACCATATGCTGAGATGTAATGACGTAGTCTCGAATGAACTGCTGCATCTCTACTTGCTTATGCAACTGCTCCAATTCCAGTGTTTTTCTTTCATTAAGAGCTTTCAAACATGCGTTCTCTCGCTTAATTCTTTTTTTCTCTTCTTCAACTAATCTAATTCCCTGCTGAATAAACTCAAAATTTTTTTCCAGCCTTTGATATGAATCATCAATACCGCTTAGACCACTCAAATTTTTGTGCATGCTCGCTGAACAAAGTGGCACGATAAATCGTTTGACAAAAAATAATTTTTTTTTTGGTACAAAGATCTGTAAAAACAAGGTTTCAACACAAGAAAATTCGCCCCTTTGGCAGATATTCAACTCTGAAATATTGCTATAAACATAAAAGTTGCATGCTGAAAAAAACAGTTACCCTATTTTGATTCAAAAGAATGCTGACGAGTAAATCATTATAGATCATCCATCTACCATGCGTCTAAAAAACACATTAGGGGCTGGATGTATCAGAAGACAGGTCGTAGCCTTCTAATAGCCTTCATAGCTCTGATGTTACCCAACAAACACAGTATATATACGCCGTCTAAATTTTCTGATAAGTAGAGACAAGTACACGTACAAACCAAGGTGTCCAAAATTTAGCGTACAGCTCTCGTAATATCAAAACAATCTAAACCAATAAACATCAATCTCAATAGAGACATACAGATACATCTGTACTTAAGCCAATAATGACAGGCAGTTTACATTCGAAATAAGCTGGTCTTTTTCAAATCAGCAGAACCCAAGCTATAAAATGGCTCTTGGGCCAAAAAGCCCCTCTCTAACCGCCTAATACAATAAAAACCAAACTCAAAAAATAGTGCAGCTAACTGGCAGTCATAGTTTCCAAATGCGTCTCAGCCTAAATATTGTAAGTCAAGCCACAGTCAGGGGTACTATGCCAAGCGGATACAGGCTCACGCTTCTTGATCGTCTGTACATTTATACCACTGATTATTTAGACACAAAAAAAATTTTCTGATATGCGATTCGAGATAAAACATCTAAAAGTGCAACATGTTAAATTTTGAGTCAGTGAATGCCAAGTTATGCCAAGTTGTTATAAATTGAGTGCACATACATGAATGGTGGTATATAGGCATATTTTAATCAGGATGGTATAAAGAATGACTTTAGTACAGACATGCTGCAAGCAAATTGGTGAGTTAACTAAGAAGAGATGACAGATGCATGAGAACAACAATTGTATTTTTTTGACTAAATTGCGTACAAATTTTTTTTGTAACGACAATGAATATCCTGATGTCGTCTGGATTCAAGCTGAAAATGCCTATAAAAATAGAAGGGCAACGTTTTATCAACTCTTTCACAGGCGATATATCCTCTCATTTTTTTAGACATTCTTCTTTCTCGATCTCAGCGAGTAGAATTGGATCTGGTTCTTGGTAGCCACACATCTTCGCTACAAATATTAAGATGTTTTTTTTTGGGATTTCTGCATAACTTCTCGGCCCTATGAAATACACATACATTATCTCCCCTCCATTCTTAGACTGAACTCGCTTTAGAGTAAGATAATCTTGCTCGACGAACGTGTTTACAATGGACTGACAGTCATCAAACAGCTCGTGCTTTTTGTGCTCATCAATATTTAGACGTTTTAAATCTTTCCAAAACGTCTCTTTGTCTGTACCACCGTTGATAAAAAGATACCCTAAGATGACCATCAAGAGGCCGAAACGTTCGATATCGGGATAATACATTTGGTCACTCACAGGAGACAAGAATTTTTTGACGTCTGGACTCATTCTTAGCAAATATGCCCCTTGTTCTGTGCCGGGAATAGCATTCCCCTTCGAGTCGTATTTCGAAAGCGATACCAGCTCAAATCCAAACAAGTCAAATAACTTGATCTTGGCAAGCTCAATCAGCTCTTTGACAATTTTCGGAGATTTGTAATAAGTAAGGATTTTTTTGATGTCTTCTCTCTTGACAAGTTGTTTTCTTATGTCAGCAAGCAAAAATAACCGGGTGACATCGGACACCAGTTTTTCCCGCTCTTCTGATGTGAGATCGCTTAGATTTTGAATAGACTTTTCGATGCCAAAATCAGATGGTTGGCTGATGTCTTAAAAGAAGTCATCTTTTAGAAAACAAGAGATTCAATAATCGCATACACGAAAAACGTGTACCTACCTTGATGTTGCGATTGTGAGGCTGTCCTCGAGCTGGAGCCTTTGAACGTACATGTAGAAAAAACGCCAAAGATGTTAATAAAACGCTGTTCATAGAAAGAGATTTTGATCAAATTAGCACATCGCACCTCTCTTAGACATGACAATCTTTGAATAAGTGTACACGAGAAAACTAAAAAGTACAAACTTTGCGAAACTTTGTGAAACAGTCATTTACTAGAAAAAATTCAGAAATGAGGCTTTAGATCACATCCTGATAGTTAGACATAAAACGGCACTTAAGATTGAGTGTATCTCTTTTTAATCTGTAAAGCTCGTATGGAGTTTTCAATACAGTGGGAGTCCATTGTAAAATGAGAAGGTGAGACAATCTTTGATCTTGGAAAAATCTTTCCACATATAAAATACATTAAAGGAACTGTGCTGAACGGCAGTAGAGAGAAACTAACACGAGATGCATAGACTTTGAAAAAGTTAGAGAATTAGATGACGTAAAAATTATAACGCGAAATTTTGCTTTAAAATTTTTTTTAATTCTGTGTCACTACTCCTGCTAATGGGACTATAAGTACAGACTGTAAATACAACGCAGGTATACTTCCACCTAATAAAAGAACTTTTTTTGAGGGTGTAAGCATTTGAATATATTATGATGACCTTCGCAGCAAGATGTTATTTGGGCAGGAAAATGTTTACAGGGAACCAGAAAATAAGCTTGTCAACGTATAAAAATGTACTAAAAAAATGAAGCCGTACCATGAATACAATTGGTGTTTTTACATCTCTGCCATAAATTAACATAAACAAAACGCTCGATCGGCTTTAATTTAGTTAATAGGTGTAAGAAAGCCAAGACAAACTGGCCTGACGAAAGGCTATCTGCTAAATTGTGCCCAATGCATAAACGCCTTGGGATTGTACCAACAAAAGTTGTACGCAGCCTTCATCATACGACCAATGGTCTCTTCAAGTCGCGCATATTCGACAATTTCAGAAATACAAGTCGAGTTCGACTCAGAACACTATAAATTTACCATTACACTCCACGAAGAGATACAAACAATATGCCTGAAAGAAGGTCAAAAAGTCAAGCACTTAATCGATGCCATATGCAAAGCATATCCATCTACTAAAAATTTGATGGTGCTTTCAGCTTCAAAAGAACGGCTGGCTCTATCTTCACCTATTACAGTCATGGTCGATGGCAACGACGCCTACACATTAGAAATAGATAATATCTCATATCCAGTAAAACCAGTGTGCGCTATCAAACAATCACATGCGGATTCTCTGACGGCACTAAAAAAAAACCAAACTCTGCAAAATTGCTATGATTATGTCGAAAAACTAAAAAGCCAAAATGTTAAAAAAGTGGCACTGGAAGATTACTTAATATTTACCAAAAACGAGGGATTAGACACCAATGACTCCCTCGAATGCCTTCATACATTGCACAGTCACGGTGTCGTGTTGCTTTTTCAAAATCACCCAGAACTCGGCAACACTATTATTCTAAATCTTGAGGAGATCTCAACGACCTTGCTGCACTCTCTAGAATCACTAAGGCAGCATCACTCAACTCCAGAAGAGACAGAAAAATACATGTTGGAATCAGAGCAACTAGGTAAGCAATATCGCATCAATGCGGAAATAAAGGCAAAAAAATACACTACATTCTTCATGTACGTCATCCTATGCGGTCTGATTTTCCAATCTCTACTATTCGCACGCCTCACATGGTGGGACTACTCGTGGAATGAAATAGAGCCCATAACCTACTTCGTGTCTGTCATGGAAATGATCATGCTTAGGTACCTGTACTACCTTATCAGAAGAAAAGACTATTCCAACAGAGACTTGAATACCTGGATTTATGATATTTGCATTAAGCGACAATTGAAGAAATAAGAACAGCTACTAGATGAATGCCATTAGAGAAAAATGAGCGCTGGAAAAATCCAGATCTGTACTGAAAGGTTCAAGAAAAACAAAATTGACAGACAAATACTCCTATGTAGTCTCAACAACGCATATCTATAGAAAAACTCTGAACTGCGCCAAAAACACTTGACCAGATGCATTTGTCATTCATCCGCTTGTAAAAAACTGACGTTATTAAAACAAGCAACAATTTCTTGAATATTCAAACGAATGGCAAAAAAAAGCCCTCATTCCAAAAATAAAGCCATCTCTTACAAATTATCTCAATCATACGCAAAAGGACGTTGAAAAGACGACCGAAACGCATTTCCATCAAAATTTCGCTAAGTCCGGTCGAATAGTCCCCAGCCTGCGAAACGCTTCTAAATACAACCATAAACAAGGCGATATGCTGGAAACTGCGCAAGAATATCTGTTCAATAACGAGAAAACTTTCCCAATGACCAATGACAGTCCGCTAGTAGTATCTCTTGATCAATGGCCTCCCCTTTCTGATTTAGAAATGGCCTCAACCAATCAATGGAGATTACCAGAAGTACCGGAAAATGATGTATTTCACTCCAAGCAAGCAAACTGTTTCAAGCCAACCCAGAAATCCGAAGAACAAAAAAGTGACTACAACAATGTGAGCTCAGGTACGTGTCTACGGGGAATCAGGCATATCCAATACATGTCCTTCGTAATCACTCCTGATGTCCGCGTAGTGTGTCTCTATTCCAATCCAGTCATTTTAGTTAAATGCATTGTGGCAAAGGTGTTTTAGTTCCACTTTCTTAATCACGATCCGACCATATACTCGAAACGAATCCCTCACATTCCCCAAACAGCATTCATCAACAGGAGCGAAGAGCAAGATAAACCGATTCCAAAAATAGCTGAGCTAGCATATTTCTGTACCTGCTTCTTCTTTCTATTTGCAGGATTCCTTCCCTGTCAAACTTTGCTCACAACAGTCTTCGGAAATCTTGGCTATTGGGCACTCTTCGTCCTGTACATCTTTTTTACCATCTCAATTTTCTATAGTCCCTTGATCGTCCAAATATTCAGCCTGCGAGTTGTCCTGTTCTCGTGCTCGTGCTTGGTCGTCACATTCGTCATCTCTATTCTGGTCACACTCACAAATCCCGAACAGCTCAGATTCGTGATACTTGTGTCTTGCGCATTGCTAGGATCAGCACTCGGACCTATGTGGCTATCACAAGGTGCCTATATAGGTCGTATCATTCAAAACGCGCCTCAAATTGTTGGAAAATTCAACGGAACATTTCTCAGTACTTACTTCCTCGCAGGGATCATTGGTAATCTCCTCATTGCCTTCGCCATCTATCTATCACAGACACCATCATACAGACTGCTATTCTGTATACTGCTGACTCTATGTGCCTCTGGGTCTGCCTTATTCGTATTCTTGAAAGAACCACAGTCGAAAACACTCGATTTCGATACTAAAAGCATTCTGTCTCGCACATTTACCATAATCAAAGAACGGACTATCCTGCTCACAACGCCGTACTCCATCAGCCTGGGGCTCACCTCTACCTTTGCATGGGGCACGCTCCCACTCCTTCTGCCAGATCCAAAACTAGTGCCCGTCTTGGGCTGTCTCTACGGTGTCAGTAACCTTATATGCTGCGCACTCGCTGGGCATGGGTTCGATCGATTTGGATGGATCCCATTGGGTGTCTATAATCTGTCTGCGCTCTTGCTATCTATGCTCTCTATTATGATTGCTCATTCATACCAAATAATATGGCTTTTCTTTCTAGGTGCACTACTTCTCGGAAGTCTGGAAGGCGTTGAAAACACTATCATTCAAAGCACTTACATGAAACAATTTCCTGATAATGTAAGCTACTGCATGGCCGCATTCAGAATTACATCAGGAATTGGTATATCAATAGGCTTTCTATTAGGCTTAGTTTTACCATATCAATTGTTCATTGCTCTTGTCACCTTCACCACAATCTTAGGATTGGCTCTCAACACCCGTGTCACAGAAAGGGTCAAGTCACAAGAACTAGAATCAAAATTAGCTCTGTTTCTAAGCGACTCATCCTAAAAAAAGCGCGTTCCATCTTTTCACGCCAACTCCTGTATTACGGTATATACATTCCTCCTCGACGCATTAAACGTGAATGCACCAGTCAGAACCCTACAAAAAACATGTCAATGACCTGTCAATATTTGACACACTCATGTACAAGCGTACAAGCGAATATGAATCATGCACATACCTCATAGCATGCATCTGACCACGTCAACTTTAATCAGACATAAAAAACATCATTCATTTGTTTACCTTCCAGTTATGTAAAAAGCAGGCTTTTGCGCTTGAATAAAAACATCATTTTTACGTATAGTGAGACAAATCTACCAGTGCTTGTTCTAACATTTTTGTGATTGTAAAATTACATTTTGTGAGTTTCAAATTTCTAATTCGAGCTCAATGGTGTCTTCATCCGGTGATGTCCTTTGACCTTCGTTCGCTTCGATCCAAGCCTTCAGCTTCTTGTCTTGCTCTGTTTTTTCCACTTCATATTCCCGAATTCGAACATTTTCCTCCAGATCTTCAATGGTGCTGATTGCGCACTGGTAGAGCAAATTTTGACAGGTGAGGTCCGACTCTAGCTTTCGAAGCCTCTCTGTCAATTTCAACTCTGCGGCTTGATACTGGCTTATCCTATAAAGAAGCTTCTCCTTCTGAAACGCTGATTGATTTTTCAGTTCTTCAAGCTCGGTGCTCAGTCTGGAAACCTGCACCCTCAGGCTTTGATTTTCAGCCCAAAGATCAGGTGCATTCCAAGTTTTTGCAGGACTTGCGCCTCTGTTGACAGAGAGAACGCGAGGTTCTGCATTGGATTTGGGCTGTAGAACATCTCGAAACTTGAAAATAAACACAAAAGTAAGAAAAAATTTAATTTTAGCCAAATATGAATGTGCCAACGTACTGCTTCCCCGGATTTGTGCTCATCGAAGTTCTTGAACGTTGTAGTTTTTTGACTGGGGGCATTTTCCTCGGAAGCAGGCGGATTGGTCGTCGCTGCAGATTTATCAGTTTTCGCAGCAAACTTTGACGCCTGAGACTTCAGACACTTGCCGAAGATTGGAGACAAAGCAGGTGCTGGCCGCGCGCGGGCCGTGATTGATGTGGGCGTTTTTTTGGAGGCCAAGGATCCTGGGTCGCGGTGCTGAGGGGAGAGACAGAATTTTTGGAAGGTGTCAAAAGGGGACAGACGCGCGCATTTGTCGACATAGGGTATAAAATTTTCTACACGTACGACAGATGGTATTGGTTGATTGAGTCGATCTGGTACGACGAGAGGGGAAAGCGGCTTTCTGTGAGAATTATCCATAAGATTAGGTAGCCTCTCTTTTTGACATAAGTGCTGGAGCGTTACACGCAAATTAGTCTCACGCTTGCGGTGTGTTGCAGTTTCCGCAAGGACATCGATGAAACTGCTGCTCTTTTACAACGGGTTTAAGCAGCAGACAAAATGTACCTATAACGGATCAATAAATTTTGTGCAAAAAAAAATAGGCCTTAGTCGTTGTGACGAGGATCACATTTTTTGAGCCAAGCGTGCCTGGCACGCCAGAAAATTTAGTCATGTCATCATTGAAAAGATGGGCATCCGCCGTGAGAGCGGTGCCATTGGATCGTTTTTTGACGAGGAATAGGGACCGTTCCTCGCGGTGGCATTGCGTGCAGCGGTGCCATCATAGAGTGAGTCCTTTGCTGCCTGTTGTTCAAGTTCGGGTTTCCCTTTTTCATGAAAGGGGCAAATGGACGCGCGAGTTTTTTCAGAGTGACAGCAGAGTGAAGGTTCTGGCCGTGAATCAGAAGGTATGGCTCTTAGTTCTGTCGTGTGCGTGGTTCAGTACGGCTTTTTTTGGGATATGTTCTAACCGAAGAGCGCTTTGTTTGGCGACTTAGTTTATGGAATGTTTGAGTAGCATTTTTCGCGTAGGACAAGGTAAGAGGGCACGAAATCGGGCGCCGGGCTTTTTTGTCTTGAATTAGGAGTCCACCTGTGAATTGTTGTGTTGCGGCGGGGGCGAGAGAGATCCGGGTGAGTGGTTTTAGGGGTGACAGGTTTTCGAAGGTTCGCGCTTTTTTTGGAGTCGTCGAATTGGTAACCTTTTTTTTTTTTGTCGGCAGAGGTCAAAAATGCGCCGGGTCCGGACGAGAGAACGAAGGAGGAGGGGGTCGAGAATAAGATAGCGGCGTTCAAAGAAAGGTATGGAAAAGGCGGAGGAGGTGACCCAGATGATGAGGAGCCAAAAGAAGAAGACTCGCCTTCTCCAGAGCGTACCAAGTCGCCTTTTAGGCCCACATTAGTTCTGTTGACGATTGGATTATTATTGATATATATTTACGTATCCTCGATTGAAAAGGGTGTTGAGATTTACTACCATCAGTTCGTCAAAGACCTTGCGTCATTGAACCTGGTTCAGAGGTTGGACGTGGTGAATGATTCTATGGTGAGGGTGTTTCTTCGAGAGGGGACGGGCGACCAGGCGTGGACTGCGAGCAGGCCGAAGTATTATTTCCACATTCCGTCGTTGGATTATTTTGAAAGAAATTTTGAAGAGCTGATGAGCGAAAACCCGAACTTGGACCCCATATTGGTCAAGTACGTGCATGAGACGAATTGCTTCAACCTCTTGCTGAACAATTTGTCGCTCATCATATGGGTCAGTTTCTTCGGCTGGGTAGTTGTCTCGCTTGCGAAGCACGCACAGAAAATGTCGAAGCGCGGAGGAGGGAACTACGGTATTTTCTCGATAGGCAAGAGCCGAGCCAAGAGGTTTAAGAAGAGCAAAGCCGACATTTCGTTCAAGAACGTGGCGGGGTGCGAAGAGGCCAAATTAGAAGTGATGGAATTCGTAAGCTTTTTAAAGCACCCGAAGAGATATCAGGGACTTGGGGCCAAAATTCCAAAGGGCGCCCTATTGGTAGGTCCCCCTGGAACGGGCAAGACCATGTTAGCCAAGGCGGTTGCTGGAGAAGCAAACGTTCCGTTTTACAGCGTCTCCGGATCTGATTTCTTGGAGATGTTCGTCGGCGTTGGTCCGTCTAGAATGAGAGACCTGTTCCAACAGGCCAGAGATCACTCTCCCTGCATCGTCTTCATTGACGAAATCGACGCGATTGGACGCCAGCGGGGCGGGCGAGCTGGATTTCATAACGACGAGCGAGAAAACACATTGAACCAGCTGTTGGTCGAAATGGACGGATTCACCGTTTCCAAGCATCCCGTCGTGATTATTGCGGGAACCAATCGGTCCGAAGTGCTTGACAAGGCCCTGTTGCGTCCAGGAAGGTTCGATCGCATCATTGCCCTCGAGCTGCCAGACATCAAGGCGAGGAAGGACATTTTGATGGTCCACTTGCCCAAACTGAAACTACGAGGCAGTCCCGAAGAATACGTCCAAAGAGTCGCCTCGATGACTCCCGGATTCTCCGGCGCGGACCTCGCTAACGTCTGCAACGAGGCCGCCCTGACCGCCGCTCGCCAGGGCGCAGACTACGTAGAAATCGAACATTTCGAAATCGCTATCGAGAGAATAATCGCCGGTCTACAGAGACGATCTACGATGATGAGCACTCCGGAGAAGAAAACCGTCTCCTTCCACGAAGCCGGACACACGATCGTCAGCTGGTTCCTAAAACACGGCTCCCCGCTTCTAAAGGTGAGCATCGTCCCTCGCGGACGCGGCCTCGGGTACGCCATGTACATACCCGAAGAACAGAACATCTACACTCGAGAAAAACTGAACGACACGCTCTCCATCGCGCTAGCTGGCCGAGCCGCCGAAGAAATCGTGTTCGGCGTGGTGACCACCGGCGCCCTCGACGATCTGGAAAAAACCACGGAAATAGCGTACGGCCAGGTCCTCCAACTCGGGATGTCCGAAAGATTCGGACCCGCAGCGTTCGGAAGCATCAAAGACAAAGGGTATCTGCAAAAGAATTTTTCCGAAGAAACCGCTAAACTCGTCGACCTCGAAGTCAGAGAACTGGTCGCAAAGGCCTACGAAAGGGCAAAACAAATCATCACGGAAAAAAGGCCCCTGTTCGACCAGCTCGCCGAAACCCTGTTCCAACGAGAGGTGCTGACCTTCGAAGACTGTCGCCAAATTTTGGGCGACAGACCCTTCGAGTCAAACAAATACGAGGAGTACATCCAACCGATCACCAAAGACCAATAAAACCAAAGGAGCAAAACTTTTGCTGCTCGACTCGTCGCCGCTCGCAATTATCCTATAAATAGGTTTTTTTTTTTTGCAAAGGCCTCTAAAGGTTGTTCACCCAAAAATCTCATTTTTTTTGCTTTGCGACTTCATTTTCTATGGCCGACAGAAGCAAATACTTCTTTCTGGCTCCCGTGCGCGGAGCACCCGACAAGGGCACGCTTTGGACACCGCTGTTCGACCCCCGCTTTCCCACCACCAACCAAACTAAAAACTGTTGGTACGCGCGTCCTCGAGCGAAAAAAAAAAACTTAACAAAACGTCATCGCTTGACACCTGCAACTTTCTGCGCCCAGGTCAAACTACATCGAGTATCACCACTGCAGGCTTCTTCGAGACGACGAGCAACACCCAGACTGCCTGGCGTACTTGCGCACGTTCACGAGCCTGTGCCCCACGGACTGGGTACGTACCGCGCGCCGCCGAAATCCCCTCGAACTGCGAACGCTGACCTCGTTGTGACAGGTTGAAGCTTGGGACGAACAGCGCGAAAATGGCGTGTTTCCAGGACAATTGGTACGTTTTGCGCACAAACGCTCGCGCACCCGTGTTGTAGCAGAAAAACTGAAAACAAACCTCAGTTCTTCAGCCACCTCGAGAAAAAGGTGCCGTCCACTTAGCACGGAAGCGCGCTCGTGCGACACGGCGGAGCGCGTGTCGTGGTGACTGCTACGGAACAACCCGCCGAGCCAGCGCACTCATCTTAGAGCTGTCCGTTAGCAAAATGCAGAACCATTCTGTGTTATGAGAATAAACAGTACGCATTATGACAATATCTCAGAATCGCGCATGTGTAAAGTTTTCTGCTTTGTAGTTTGTACATAAATGTCACGCATGTTCGCCGTAGGCCATCGTCCGATGGGGATAAGTATCGTCCACTGCGGCCTCCGCGCCGTTCGTTGCAAACGCTTTGTCGGGCTGCTTTGACCCACAGAGAGAAGGTCAAGCGCGGTAAACGCGACCCGGCGTTCACGGATCAAGAGAGGGCGCTGCAAGACCGAGCGCTCGAACGAAGTCCTGGATACAGAAAAGCCGTTGCAGTTTCAGTAACCACTGACTCGAACGCTTTGCTAGTTATCAAAAAATGATGGCCGCTGCCCTTCCTATGTTCTCCTTAGAGCCGTCACGCACGCGATTGGAGACGACGTCGTTCACAAAGTCGCACTCTCCATCGCCTTCCATCTGAATGACGTCCAAACATTCGATCTCTTCGACAAGGTGGTTGATCGATCCAAGAGCTGTTTCCTGACCGCCTTCAAAAGTGTATTCGTTATTGTTGTTGAGACCAGTGATCGACCTGAGCATGAACGCGCTGGCCAGGCTGTGTACTTGCTCGGTAAACTGCGCGTGACGTAGACAGGACGCAAATTGGGTCGAGATGACGCTCACCACCAACGCGCCCAGTATGTCGACGAAGTAGTGATAGCGCAAAACTTGAGTGGAGAGCATAATCAGTAAGGCGAACGTCATTATCAAAATACCCAGAGTACGGTTGAGCCGAGATGTGAATATGCCAACAACCAGCGTCTCTGCGACGTGTCCGGATGGAAAGGAGCCAAAACTCATGTTGTCGGAAGTTATTCGGACCAAAAACCTCGTCACCGCAGTCCCTCCCAGCGGGTACTTGTACTTGTCCTTCAAATAGAGGCGCGGACTGCGCGCGGGGAAAATATAGTTAATCGTGAACGTGAGGTAGTACGCACACAACCAAGCGCACACATACAACCTGATGTATGCCAACGATATAGTTGTGTCAACGCTTCTGCGCGCCCTCCACGAAACAACATAACGTCGAACGAGAATGATAAGTGCAGCGTATCCCCAAAAGTAATAGCTTAAATAACACAACACAAAAATTTCTACGTAGTATTTACCAATGGTTGTCGAAGTGTTAAAATATTTCGAGGAATCCAGCGCCAGAGACAGCTGGCCTTCTGGATAGAGCCTGTCAAAAAAAAGCAAATTCAGCTTCGCCGCAAAAAATACACGACCCCCCCCCCCAAGGAAATGAGGCGTCGCCTTCGCAGTGCATACCGTGCCTCCGCACACATACCATCCCAAAAGAAACCTATCTATGGACAAGAGCTGCGCATCCACCAGCTTCCGATTCGTGTAAGTAACGGCATCCGACACAGCCAAAAAAAAAGGTAAAATCGTCACCGCCAAGCTGAAGACCAGGATCAAATTGTAAACTATGGAAAACTTGGGATTCAACTGATTCAACGGAAGAAACCTTATCGCCAGAAGCAGTACGATGATCAGCGAGTTGACCAACGCCACACTGCTGTTAATCGTAACCCGCGGGATAATACACAATAACCCGGTTCTAAAAAAAAAAAAAAAGTCAGTACACACACGAATTCGGCCGGTTGACGACACCCCGCAAAAATACACATACAAACAGGCAAAGAATAAAATTATATAGAATGTGATATTCTTTTTTTCCAGAAAATATGGATATTGTGTTCTAGAACCACCTTTAATTTCAAGAAAAAGACTTTGGACAAACAAATGGTAGTCACCGGGAGTGCTGTTCATCCTGCATCTATAGCGATTCGTTAGTATAGAACTTATTGATCCCAATTTCCGTCGGATACCCAGGAACTCTACACTCGGTTTATGTGGCGTGTACAGCACTCGGGCACAGAATAGCAAAGCCCAAAGGCTAAAGCAAAGGCTATAAAAAAAAATCACTGCGACCGATCCCCTCTTACGTATCAGAAAAGCGGACTCAAGGGCCACCTGGTCTAACAATGGTAGCCTGCCTCGACAGCGAAAATAGTCCACAATATCGCAAAACAAGAGTAGAAAGACCGAGACTGACAGTTCTACCTCCTTTCTGTCTAGCTGGTTAGCTGTTCGCCTGTGCAGAGTATCGCTCAAGTAATTTGCAGGGCTAGCCTCAAAACCGTACAAGGATTGTTAGACAGACAAAATTATGTACCAAATAATCCAGTCAACCGCATGAATTTTTAGATGAAAAACTTTATTGTTAGAATAATTAGCTGTTGTCTGTTGTCGCGTCGCCCTCTGTGCAATAATATAATGTAGTCCGCCAACAGTTGCGGAACTGGTTCAGATTTTTCGAAGAAGAAATAGCCACAATGAAACTCTCTTTCACAAATATTGTGTTAAGTTGAGACTTTATCATTATTTAGAATTATTCCATAAAATTTTATGCACATTTTAAACTTTGTATCTCAATCTTTGATAGCTGTTCTTCAATTAATCCGTTTGGATCACGAGAATGGCCGGCACTGTCATCTATCAGTATCCACATCTGGTCACTTTCTTTCGGGTCCATTTTCGTGAAACAAAGCGGGCACGCGGTCTTGTTGGTTTTTATCCATTTATCTAAACACTCCATACAGAACGAATGATTGCATTTTGAAAGCACGGCGTTGGAATTCTTGTCCATACAGATCACGCATTCCTCCCTGTACGGCAATTCACTTTCTCGGCCCAGTGTGCTCAGAGTGTCGTGACCAGAATAGTCGTCAAACAAGTCTCTGTAACCATTTTGATAAAAACACAACGTATTATAAACAACGTAAAAGTCTTCAACCCCTATTTCCGACCACAAAGCGAGCTCTGACGACTAAAAGCGGTTAGTCAGGAATCGTCTACAACAATTGCATTCCCTATAAAATAGACAGTTGATTTACCTTGCATCGGCGGTATACGCGTATGCGGTCGTCATCTGTGTTCAAAATGTATTCAAAGAAAAATTCGGAGCCGGGAGCGCACATACTTCTGAAACAAGCTGTTAGAATTATCTACTGGAAGAATCGAGATGTATAAAACGTTCATACAATCTATTAATTTTTTCTATGTCGTCTTTCAACTTGGAGTCTGAGGTAGCAGCACTAAGACATTTGAAAAGGGTAACTCCCATTATAAGCTGCCAAGGAGAACTGAAAAAAACTGACATAAAAATGTACACAATTTG
Organism: Schistocerca gregaria; assembly: GCF_023897955.1. Classification (NCBI taxonomy): domain Eukaryota; kingdom Metazoa; phylum Arthropoda; class Insecta; order Orthoptera; family Acrididae; genus Schistocerca; species Schistocerca gregaria. The sequence goes on along the minus strand of NW_026061960.1, from coordinate 497,187 downwards.
AAAATAAATGGTACCTATATACTTTTGTCGCCATAATAGATAGAAATTAATTATGGGTTTCGATAGGAACGCGACCTTCTGCTATGAAGGAAAGGCCGTAATTGTCATGGATGAGAAGCATGTATGCTGTATGATGTTACGCGCTCTGCGATATACTTTCAATAATCTGAGTCTAAAGGAACGTATAACGGATTGTCATATCGTTTCGTCTCTGAATAAAGGGGATTTTCCTGGAAGGAACTATTTGCAGTTGACATCTCAATGGTGTTCACTTTCTTGGGTCTAAAGCGGATAAAGAGGATGACGCCGAGTGCCGAAGCAGCTAGACAGGACGCAGCTACTGCGGTCCACACGATGTTACTACTACTGGAGGAGGATGATTTGATTGCTTTTTGAGAATTGGTGGTGGTTCCACTGGTGGTGGTTCCACTGGCACTGATGTTGACGTTTGAATCTGGCACACCGGCAACGACAATAGACTCAGGGTCGGTGTAGTCTCCACATACTCCGTCGACATTTGGACATACGCATCCGTTACAAGAACAGTATCTGAATTCGCAGTTGCTTTGTCTGCAAAGACGCGACTCTGCGCTAACCAGCTGTACGCTTTGGGTGAGACCATACATGTTCCAATCTAGTAAATGTGTACTCTTAGGATCGGAGACAAGATCCCACATCGACGACGTATCTTCATACACGCTGACGCCAAAGATTTCCACATTTTGACTCTGAAGTTCGCCGATCAGATTTGTGGGGTTCAGAGGGAACGCTCGATGTTTGGTGTAATTCCCATCTGAAATAAGGACAACTTTGTTGTACAGCAAATAACCGTCAGGAATTTTAGATTTACCCCTGGAGAATAATTTGTGACACATTGCCAATCCATCTCCAATATCTGTGAGACCTCCAGGCCTCTCCAAATGCTCTAAATTGTACACAGTATTGTCAAGAGGCTCGTCGAAATTGTTGATTTCCGTAGCAAAATTACTCGTCTGGACAATATTAAACCTGATTCGAATATTTGAGGAATATACACAATAATTTTGTCCTCTTCCTTTCCACGAATTGCACGACTCTCGTATCCATTTGGCTATGTAGTAGCCCATTTTTTGAAAATCTTCCTCGAGGATGCTACCACTTCCATCTAGCAAAAAGCAAATATCAAACATGTATCGTTGGGCAGGTATCGCACCACACAATGGATAGTTCTCTGGGGTTACTCTGTACCCGATGTCTTTTATATCGTGGAAGGTGATGTTCCTGACCCATACGCCATTCGTGTACACCGATGCCTTCGCGGGTAGATATTTGACCACTTGTACCACGTACACGAAATTAGAGTGGTGAGTGTGCCAAACTGAGCAGTTGTGATTCTTGAATTCTGCATCGCAGGCTCTACTTAACTTTCTCGAGTTCGAAGTTGGAAAAAAGATGTCCATCTGTTGGGCGTCTTGCGTCATAATTTCTACACAACTGTCCGGACAAATTTTGTAACCCACTGGTTGCTGCAAGAACGGTTAGACATATTGTACGAGACAAAAAAGTCAAAATTGGCGGTACATTTTCCTGTCGATAATTGTACATCTCAGTTGTCGTAGTGTCTTCATTCGTATCGATTATGTACTGTAGTATTTGATCTTCATAATTGTAATAGAGTGTAGCATTCAACTCTGCCATGGACACTCTCCGAAGGGTTATGGGTGACGTAAATTTCAGTGCTCCCCATTGAAATGCGAGCTTATCGGAGAGGACTTCTCCGAACAGGAAACAAGCGGAAAACAAGAAAACATAATAGATCAAGTGCTGATATTTATACAGATACATAAGGGTATTGTGTACTCTTAGAGTAGAGAGGGGTTAATAATGGTAAACTGAAAATATTAATCGTTAAATTTGTCTTTGTGTAAGGACAGTTTATGAACAATCCAAGTGGAAAAATGAAACAAATGTCAAAATTTTGTGGCTTACACATACAATTTCCATTAATCTAAAAGGGACTACTAATGAGTTAGATGGGCTAATCTGGATTCAAACTTTTCATCTAGCTGCTCCATTCTACGCATGTTCGTCTCAGTATTGTAGGCATAACGATCGAGTTTGGCTCTGAGTTCTTCCTGGGACAATTCTGCGTTGTCGAATACGAGGACGACACCTTTCGAAGTAGTGGAATTTACAAATTGGGAGGAAAGCAGGGGATTCTGCCCATAGCTCAGCTTATCGGGAGAAGACCAATAATTTTGCGAAGCTAAATTATTTGACGATTGCCAAGAGTTTTGTGGTACTTCCTGAGGATAACTCTGACTACTAGACTTCTGGCTGGAGTTTGCCTTGGTATTTGCATTACCACCAGTAGAAGAGCTGCTGGCGGCATTGATTTGTTTTTTTTTGTTCTGGTTCATGTTTCGGTTACGATATTCCACTAAAAGATATGCAAAAAGGTTTAGAGTATGCTGGTACAAATAATGCCTTGAGAACTTTAAACATACCAATATCTTCGTACGGCACACCGTCCATGCCATATATATCGTAGTGAATTGAATCATGATTTGGCTTAGAATTTGGGACTCTAGAAAGGCAATGGGCGGTTATAGAACGGCAAAAGGAGTACTTTAACGAAAAACACAATTTTTGAAACAGCAAATAAACACATTGATTATGCATACTTTGTTATCTTTTCCTTATGCATTTGGAAGATATGTACTACCAAACCAGAAACACTCCCTAGTTTTTTTAGGCAATGAGGACATTTGAAGTGTCGAGCCTTCTGGTGCATCACTAAAATGCGCTCATCTACGAACTTTCTTTCACAATACCTATTATTTCGACAGAGACAGGGTAAGTAGTGCGAGAAGAGCGATAAAGCAACAGTTTAAATTTTTTTAAAAATCAAACTAACCAGCAGAATGGTCTCTCTATTTTTTTTCTTCTTCTTCTCTTTTTTTTGGCCATGTAGATGAAGTCTGGACAATATGGCTGGGTAGGGGAGGCAAAAATCTGGAACGCGCAGTTACAGGAACGAGATAGACTAAAATATTTACAGCTATTTTACCGGATTTGCAAGCATGTAATAGGTTGAATAAATCCGGTAGAATAAAGCCTGAATTCAGCAGTGAACAAGAAACCTATGGCGATAACTGAAAAATTGATAGGTGAAGCGAAGATGGATTTTTGTAAATAGAAAACCAAATTTTATTGGGTCCGAAAAAAAATAACACAGAGCGAGCAACAAAGATATATTCAAAAACACCAATTGCCAGCACTTTTTTCGAATTCCAACGACAGTCGATTAGGTTTGGCACGCATAAAACTGAGGTGATATAAATTTGCAGATTTATCTAGTGGGGTATGTATACATAAATTGCAATTTTTGAATCCTGATAACACTCAAAGATCCATTAAACACGTTATAGCAAGAACAGATTACTCATAATATTCTTATGTACTATGCTCTTTCATTGCGTTTAGAGTGTGAACTTTATGTGGACATTGATGCATAATGAGGGCAGCTTGTAGTTTAGAAAATATGAAATGTAAGGCAGATATGGATTATGATGTTTTTAAAATAAAATACAACTTTGATTCAGACAATTCAGTTGTTTTGCGTGATGCGCAAAAGGAACAGCTCAGAACATGTGTCTGCAAAAAACATGTCGACTTGGGCCAGAATACAAAAAAAATCATGAACAAACTCGCTCTTGATTGCCAAGATACTAAAAAATGGGGTTTTATAGCACCTCGTCTAGAGACTTCATATCTCCTTGACCGTTCATTTGATTGCAGTTGCGGGCTGTCGATTAGCGTCACAAAGATAAAATCATGCATATCCATCAATGTTTTGCTTTTTGAATCCATTTTCATGTTTCATGCTGCGATGTGTTGGATGTTCCTGCGCAAATCAGATATGCTTGAATACGATCAGCTGATTCAAGACACAGAGTGGAAAGATTTCGTAAAGGAACGAGCCGAGGATTTGTACCTGCTTGTCATTCTCGGACCAGCACCCAACCTCGATGTCGACAGAGAGTCACTGAACATTCCTTTTTTGAAAACCTCAGAATATTCTCGGTTTTCTCCTCTCACGCAGCCTGGGTCAATCGTCCGCACAACATACAGCAAGAAGGGCTATATTTTCGAAGGTATGAGCGAGGTCACGGCGGATAAACATTCGTTCAACAATGAGTCGTATTTAGATTACATGAACAAAACCTACATGATCAAGGTAGAGGACCAGCTAGGGCGGATGGCAAGTGTTCGAGAATTCACTCTCAACCACAAAAAACTGTGCCTTTTTGAAGAAGAAGGCATCTCAGTGCGCAACAAGACGCTGCTGTCTCCAGAATTCATGATCGTTTATCCCCTGGATTTGGACTTCCTTTTCCGAGGGTCCACCCTAATCCCCATTTTCGAGCAGTACAAAAGACTCGTCTACGTATTCCACTTTATAAGATTGGAAATTGGAGTGCAAATTTCAGTGGATTTAGCGAACGAAGCACTAACGGATGTATCCTTGTCCGAAAAATCGAATTACAAGCACCTCTCATCGCTAGGCGATAGCGTTTTGAATTATATCACAACCTTGTCATTGTTCGGCGTTTGCTCTTCTGTAGGTGAAATCGATCACAGATGCGTCTCTCTGGTAAAAAACCAATTCCTGGCTGGCATTTTCGAAGATATGAAGTTGGATGTGGCAGTCGACTTTCAGCATCGAGGCAAGAAATTGCCAAATTATTCCCAGCTCTCAATGCATGAAAAGGCCGGGCTAATCGAAGCCCTGTTATGTGCCTCTTTCATATCTGGTGGAATTGAGAAGGCAAGAGAACTTCTGTCTAAAATTTCACCTAAACACAAGCAATTATTCAACGCTGCTGTCACCAACGAAATGGCCTGCACTTTTTCAACCGAACACTTGACAGACAGTCTGAAATTATGCACAAACAGACAGGACTTCCGACTCCATAAAAACTCGCGTATGCGCATATTACGCTCCTATTTGCGAATCATCTACGCAAAGTCCAAAGCAGCAAATCGCAAACTCGCATTACTAGGCGATAGTTGCTTAGATTTGCTTGTCATGTGGTGCATTTTCAAAAATTGCCCCTTTGTCAAACCAAGTCAGGCATCTGCCATCTGCAGCAAACTAGTCTCTAATTCTCATTTTACCAAATTAGTTACCGAATATGGATTGGTCGATGAGTTGTCTAACATCTCATCCCCAACACAACCTGAAGCCATAAAAAATCTGTCAAACAGGTATTTTGGCACCTTATTTGAATCCATTGTGGGTGCCATCTTTTTAGATTTAGACAATTCAACAACATTATTTATCCAACTCTTTGAGCCTCTATTTGAACAAGACGTTATCAGTTTATCAGCATGTTCATAACAGCACCAGCTGAGCTTAACTCGTCCTACTGAAAAACACCTTCTCTCTCGCTACACACGGTCGGTACAATTAAAAACAGATAAGGCCCAAAAACTTCTCGCAGCCTCGCAAGTCTGTCAAGCAGCTTACTTCAATCCACTAGCATAACATATCTTTTCAAAAGCCCAACACACTTCTAATACACTCACCTGTCCTATAGATGCCGTTTTTAAAGCGCACTTTTGTCCTTTCTTTACGCAAAGCTATCAATCTACTGTCCCTTTGCGCACAAAATCAACCAAACGTTCCAATTCACCTCATATCCAACCCGTTCATGAAAACACCTCGGTTTTCAAAACACACAACACTCTTCTAGTCTGAAAAGACCATCGAAAATCGGCTATTCAAAATCCCTTTGTACCAAACTTTTCTGCAAATTCTTCGTACAATTTGCATTCTTCCAATGCAACGCTTGGTCTGTTCATGCTAATTGCTTTAAGGAAGTCTTCGTAGCAGATTGGCCGAAGTTCACCCAAGATTTTCCCTGTACCAGCCTTCATAATGTCGCGGACCGGACCCATAGCTGCATGCTGAGAAATCTGGTGAATGTCGCTGCACGAATATCCTTCTAAATGTTGCGCTATTTTCTCTATTTGTTCTTCTGTGAGACAATGCTTCTCGTTGTGCAATAAGTTTCTTAGTAGTTTACTCCTGGTTTTTTCTTCTGGCAGAGGCACATAGATCCGTTTAGGCAATCGTCTTCTAGCTGCATCGTCCAAATCGAACGGACGATTAGTAGCACCCATCACAATTACCGCATCCTCTGAAGATGTGGTTGCTCCATCAAACTGAAGCAAAAATTCGTTTTTAAGTCTTCGACTGCTTTCATTTTCTTCACTACTTCTAGCACACAATATCGAGTCAATCTCATCGATGAATACAAATGCCGGTGCCTTAGCTCTTGCAATCGTAAACAATGCTCGCATCGTTTTCTCACCTTCCCCTATCCACTTGCTACAAAGAACGGAAGCAGAAATTGAAAAGAAAGTCATTTTAGCCTCCGTCGCGATTGCCTTTGCAATCATCGTCTTGCCATTTCCCGGTGGACCAAATAACAAGAGGCCGCGTGGTGGTGTTCTCAACCCCCGGAACATTTCCGGATGCATGCTGGGTAAAATAATCATCTCATGCAAAACTTGTTTCACATCATCCAAACCAGAAATATCATTCCAGTGCACATTAAGTTTCATGTCAAGGATCTCGTTCAGAACTCGCTCAGCAATTTCAGGATCAATCCCCTTAAATTCCTCAATCGCTGAATTATTCTTTTTTAATGATGTGCTTGTATCAATTCTAGACCGATCTTTCTTTCTCTCTTCATCCCCTTGATCATCTTCTTCCTCGCTCGAAATGAGCGGTGAACGAAATTGACGTTTCTTCTTCTTCTGTTGCTGCCATGTAGCTGGAAGGGACTTTCCATGCTTGAGCTCCTGATCTCGCTCATATTTGCTCAGCGCAGTGTGGAACTCATTGGATCTTTCATGACTTTCTGTGGTGGTCACCGTTGCATAATCTTCGCGGCCATAAATATAATTCCGCTGTTTTTTTTTTGAAAAATTCGGCCAAGAACCACTTGTCATATTTTGACTCTCTAGTACCGAAGGAGATTGATTCTTGTCCATGCCGACTGTTATCCCCTCATATGCGCGTTTATTACTATTTGGGGTGATCAAGTCCGTAGCCGCATCCGGTCCACTGCCGAAGCTACTGCTCGGCAACAAGCCATCTTGCGCCAGACTCGGAGCATCTTCAAAAGAATAAGCATCTACTCCATCAATGTTTTCAGGTATCCACTTCAAAAAATGCTCCTTTCGTACCGAATCTGGAGGTGCCTTCAATTGTTTCGACAAAAAGTCCGAGTCTGATTTTACACAAAGAGAGAAAATATCGTCCACAAAATTTGAAGAATGTGTGCACAAATTATTCATGCAGAATTCACTAAGATACGCCAACGACTCCAAGACAGCAGGCTCCGGTTGAAAAACACTAGAACTCAACATCTGTTCCTCGCACATGCACATGTAAAGCATATACCGAAGTAACACAAGTAACGAGCTATCTTGTTTGGCATCTCGTCTATTATAATACAAACTATACAAGTCTAGATATCTGTACAAAAAAAATCAGCGACGAAGGTAACACAAATGTGTACTTCAATCTGTCATTTCCGATCTGGCTCGAATGGTGAAGTATATACCTCTTCAATAAATCTGATAAAGCAAGCTTGTCCCAATCTATTTTCATAGTCGGCTCGGAAGTGTTATTTTTCATGCCGATCTCTTAAACAGACGGGACGATATTATTTTTTCCTCAGCACCTTTTTCGGGGAACAAAAAAAATGGAAACAGAAAAACCATCAATGGAAAATAAATTTTACACTTTGGGCATTTTAGTAAATATCCTCTCCTCATGTCGGCGGGTATGCGGGGTTCTTTCAAGTCGCACAGGTGTTCATGGTACCACTAAGTTTTCTTCGTGCTTCCGCAAAAATGTGCCATGTCACAGAATGTGCTCAAATCAGATATGATCGAAAACGAACGCTCTATTAACGGCTTTTTGAAAATTTTCAAGGGGATACACAATTTGTGCTCTCTGTTTTACAGTTCAATGACTGCAATTTTCAAACAGCCGCACTGATTCACGAATTGATGAGTAATTTTGTATTACCTTCATGAGCCAAACATCTCTTCACCGACGCCTGTGCACATTTTTTGTCTGAAAGAAGGCGATGAGAGCGCACGGCCAGTCAGGATATTCTTCTGCTGTGTAACAGAAATCGTATGCTCAATCGAGTTTGAGAGAGGAGCATTCTGTAGCTCGAAAACTGTGTATACAAAGACCACAAAACGCGTGGTTTTGAGGTACAACGCGTATATAACTCAAAAGTGAAAATGCTGCGAGTTCTAAATTTTGAAGTGTGTACAGTTCTGATTACGGTGAAGGCTAGACTCGTCCTTATAAACTGTCATGAGCAGAGACATTTAAAATGCTATCCCGGTCTCTATTGACTGCCTGGTGAATCCCTATGTTTTAAAACGTCTGGACGAGACGCATGGCAGCAAATGAACCTCACTTCGTAATATTGGCATTAGTTGTTTTTTTAGAAGTAGATAATGCACGATATTGACATGTCAGCATATTGTTTGTGGCTGTCTCTAAAATCGATCGGATTTCGATGCTCATTGCGATGAACGTGAGTCTGAGACTTGTCCCAGTGAATGATGGAAATGCGTTTTGTAGCCATGAACTATTTTCATCAAACAGAAAAAGCTCGTTTTATATCTGCTTGCCAGAAAAAGAGAATTCCCATTTGCGTACTCTATTAAAGGCACCTACCTGCTATCCGGATGCGAAAAAATAGCACAGCCTTTAGCATTCGGTTAAAATTCAGAGAATATGTAACACGTTTTTAATATTTTTTTAGATTGTTAAGTTGACCTTATAAAAATTTTTATCGGAATCTGTTCATAGTACATTAAGCTGTTATGGAAGAGGTGTACGTGCATGAGTTCAAATTCAGCAACGCTCAAAAAATAGAGAGTGTTGGGGGCCTTATGTAAGGAATCTATTTGCACGGGCTATATAGAGCGTGCAGCGTGAGGGACATTCGCTGTTTTGAACAAGCGTATTGGCTTTTTTGGGAATAGTTAAATTTGACACGTTTAATGTTTTGCTGACTTCGCGCCATTTTTTCTAATATCTTTGGCTTATTTCAACTGCCACATAGACTGAAAGGCCTTGAAGGGGCTTCAACTGAACCAAAGAAAACAAGGAATCGTTTTACTGTTGACGATTATACAACTTCAGATGACAATTCTGTCGTCTGCTTCAACTCTTCCCAGATGGAAGAAATTGGACTCTACCGCGGTGAAACTGTTCTGATACGCGGTAAACTCAGAAGAGACACCGTTTGCATAGCTCTACCTAGTGACAACGTGGAGCGAGGCAAAATTCGCATGAATAAAATTGTTCGTACAAATCTACGTGTCCGTTTTGGTGATATTGTTTCTGTTACGTCATGTAGCGAAATTAAATATGGTATACGCGTTCATATTTTACCTATTGACGACACTGTCGAAGGGATATCAGGAAACTTGTTCGAAACCTTTCTCAAACCATATTTCCTTGAAGCCTATCGACCCGTTCGCAAAGGCGATTTGTTTGTGGTACGCGGCGGTATGCGTGCAGTGGAGTTCAAGGTGGTTGAGACCGACCCATCACCATATTGCATAGTTGCTCCAGATACGGTGATTCATTGCGAAGGCGAGCCAATCAAGCGGGAGGAAGAAGAGAACTCGTTGAACGAAATTGGCTATGATGACATTGGAGGCGTTCGAAAGCAGTTGGGTCTGATTCGTGAGATGGTTGAACTCCCTTTACGCCATCCCCAGTTATTCAGAAATCTTGGAGTTAGACCGCCAAAGTGCATGTTGCTGTATGGTCCTCCTGGGTGTGGTAAGACATTGATTGCTCGAGCGGTGGCCAATGAAACAGGCGCCTTCTTTTTTTTGATTAATGGTCCAGAAATTATGTCAAAATTGGCAGGAGAGTCGGAATCGAACCTTCGTCGCGCGTTCGAAGAGGCAGAAAAGCGCGCACCGTCGATCATTTTCATTGATGAGATAGATTCGATTGCGCCGAAACGTGAGAAGGCAAGTGGAGAGGTGGAGCGTCGAATAGTGTCCCAGTTGTTGACGCTGATGGATGGTCTCAAGTCGCGCTCGAACGTGATCGTGATTGGTGCCACGAACAGACCGAATTCGATAGATCCTGCACTGAGGCGATTCGGACGGTTCGACCGTGAAATAGATATCGGCATTCCAGATGCGGTTGGACGTTTAGAAATTTTGCGAATTCACACCAAGAATATGAAGCTCGATGCAGACGTTGATCTTGAGCAGCTCGCAGAAGAAACCCACGGCTACGTAGGCGCGGACATGGCTTCTCTGTGCACAGAGGCTGCTCTGAATTGCATTAGAGAGAAGATGGAGCTGATAGACATCGAAGATGAACAGATTCCGGCTGAGGTTTTAGACATGATGTCTGTTACGACCGAGCACTTTCGAGCAGCCTTCAAGTCATCTAACCCGTCTGCATTGCGAGAGACTGTGGTTGAGGTGCCCACGGTAACTTGGGATGATATTGGAGGGTTGGAGAAGGTGAAACGCGAATTGCTCGAATTGGTTCAATATCCTATTGAGCACGGAGACAAATACAAGAAATTCAACTTGAATCCGAGTACAGGTGTTTTGTTCTACGGTCCACCTGGATGCGGTAAGACACTGCTGGCCAAGGCAATTGCGAACGAGTGTCAGAGCAACTTCATTTCGATCAAGGGACCAGAGTTGTTGACAATGTGGTTCGGCGAGTCGGAGGCGAATGTACGAGATATTTTCGATAAGGCGCGTCAGGCGGCGCCGTGCGTGTTATTTTTCGACGAGTTGGACTCGATTGCGCGTGCGCGTGGGATGTCTCAGGGTGATGCCGGAGGGGCGGCCGATCGCGTTATCAATCAACTGCTGACGGAGATGGATGGATTGGAGGCGAAAAAGACCGTTTTTATCATTGGAGCGACGAACCGACCGGATGTCATTGATCCTGCCTTGATGCGCCCCGGTCGCCTAGATCAGCTGGTCTACATTCCCTTGCCCGATCTTCCTTCTAGAATATCCGTATTCAAGGCCGTTTTGAGGAAGACGCCTGTTTCCAAGGATGTAGACATCGAGTATTTAGCATCGCGCTTGGAGGGATATTCAGGCGCAGATATCACCGAGATCTGCAACGTTGCATGTAAGCTTGCTATCCGCGAATCTATAGAAAAGGAAGTTGAAGCCGCGAAAGCCATGGATACCGGCGAGGTTACAGAGGGGATTGCCGGCGAGGATCCAGTTCCTGAACTGACTCGAGCGCACTTTTCAGAGGCTATACGTTATTCGCATCGTTCTGTTAATAGCGCAGATATTCGAAAATATGAGATGTTTGCTCAAACCCTTTCAACTGTCCGTGGGTCGCTTTCTAACAATTTTGAGTGGCCCTCCAATACCTCTACACCCGCGGCTGATTCGAGCAACCAGCCAGATCAAAATTTTGATCCGGGAAGTGATGACGACCTCTACGCATAGGCGAGAAGAGCGAGCCTGGTGGTATTAGCTACACGGAACGAGCATGTATTTTCAGAAAAAATGAATACATTTTTTTCGAAGCATTTTTTTTAGCTCAGAGAGGGAAAAACGGTCAGTTCGTTGTGTGGTTTTGACAAGTTACTGTCTCCTCTTGGTTATTTATATCATGCCTATGTATGTCGAACCCTACATTATAAGGAAATTAGTGAGTACATTATAAGCTTTCTTGGCTGAGGGGTCGCGTTTGCTCGCGTTTGAGCCTATTTCATTTTATGTGCACTTTTTACAGAAAGATGTCTATGTATTTTTGCGCTTGAGGAGGGGGTGAGTCGCATTGTATTGAATCTAGCGTTCCTTCTTTTTTTTTTTGACGCCGTGTTGCAACTCACTCTGCTTTTTTAGGAGACAGACATCGGCCAGAAAATTCAAACTGTCTAATGTAGACCGTTATGGCGTCAATGACCCACAGAGCTATCAATTCTCGTCGAATTCCACTGGCGACTATAACTTGAATGAAAATTACTATGATCTGAGAGAGCGAAGAGTTATTAAAGATTTGACTCCCAAGTTGCGAAAAATATGCAATCACCGCTCTGAGGATCACGAGCAAATTGGTACAGTATGTCAAAACGAAAGTACATGTCCTTTACTTCGAGTTCTAAGTATTTAAATGCGAGTATGGAGTTGAAAATGCGACTAATGAGAAAAAGTGTGCTTTGAATCCTATCAAATCCGCGGCCTTGTCTAGCAGTAATGACAGAGCTGACTATTACAAGGCAAGCGCCAGTCCAAGTGGGCCAAACCTGCGCTCTTATTTGGCCTATTGTATTTGGCTTTTGGTCGTCATCTTGTTCTCTTTGGCCAGCTACTCGATCTACATCAACTTTTTGTTCCTTTCTCGGTTTTATTTGTTGAAAAAGAACCTGCACTTTAGAAACTTGTTTTTGTACGCGAAAAGCAAAAAATGGATTTTCTTAGTTTTTTGCGTATTAATTTACGCGTTAGGTGTCTGGCCATTTAGCACCGACAAGGCTATTCCTGAAAAGGTGGATACGGCCAATCTCGGCGAGTTAGTTCGGCCTGCGGAAATCGTTCCGCCGGAACAAGACCGGACCGCTGCCTTAGAAGATCAAATTACTCAGCTGGAGTCGCAATTTCTGTCCGCCACCCAGGATATAGACAGGAAAATGCGCAGGATCTACGATCAGATGAACAATCTAGTTCTGGTAGTCGAAACGCTCAAGCAGGAAGACCAACGCGAATTGACCGTCGACAACGTAAATGAGCTCGTCGGCCAAGCAGTCAATCTATTTTTTAATGAGTCTACCATCAGTCGAATGGTCAGCAAAAGCATCGATGAGGCGGTCAGCCAAGCCATTGAAAAGACAGCCGACCGGGCAATTTACAATTCCACTGACGAATTGGTCGATAAAGCAGTTCATGAGAGTCTCAAACCTGTCAACGACCAACTGAAAACGCAACACAACCAAGTGAACTCGATCTTGGCCACCCTCGAGTCTATGCAGTCCGCGTTGCAAGAATTAGAAAAAAAAGCGCTGACTGCGGCCCAAGTGAATGAACAAATAGAACTTTCGAAAACGCGAAGTTCAGAGGTTTTCGAGAGAGAGTGGTACACGATGTTCGAACGCGCACTTCAAAATTCCGCGATTCAAAAACAGCTTGTGGATACTACTGCCAGTTCTGTCGCCGGGCAAGAGTCCCATCGTTGTAACGGAACTAGTGTGTCCGACAACATGCTCGGCAAAGAACCAGACTACGCACTAGCTAACATAGGCGGGCATGTTGTGGTTTCACTTACGGGCACCCCTCCCAATGTTCATTGGCCTTCAATATCCCCCAAAAAGCGAGTTTTGAACTGGCTTTCCGGGAAAATGAGTTTCAACCAAAACCCCCCTTTCGCTGCTTTAGATCCCTCTTTGGTACCTGGCAATTGCTGGGCATTTCCTGGATCTCAAGCTAACTTCACCGTTCGCCTAGCCTGCCCGATTGAACCCATCGGGTTTACCGTAGACCACACAGCCAACTTCATCGCGCCTCAGCCTTCCTCCGCTCCAAAGAGCATGCGCGTGTACGCCCTTGTACAAAAAGACGGTACATTGCATCGTATTTATTTGCATGAATTCAGTTATGACATACACGCCCTTCCGTCCCAGACGTTCTACCTGTCGTCAGACTTAGACGTTCAAGTATATGAGACCTACCAATTAGAGATACTGTCCAACTGGGGGCACTCTTACACTTGTCTGTATCGATTCAGGGTTCATGGAAAGCCGACTGAAAAGTGTCAAGATTTGTACTGAAAAAAAATGGGTAGCCATTGTATTGATACACGCCGCGCAAAATACGCCACTTGTGTCCAGTCACTTGAATACGCGCGTGGGGATACGCTTGTACGCCATGGAGAGGATGAAGTCAGCTGGTTTTGTGACAAAGTCCGCAGCTTCGCGTCTGAAACCAGCTTTTGTACGCCGCTTTTTGACGAACCTGTCAAGTACGACTGAAAACACAACTTTTTCGGAGCTTTTCGTGCTTGTTTCAAGAATTTTGCCGTTGCGTTCTCCGTTGTGTAGATTTGCGATACATACTAATGCAGTAAAGACTGGGGTAGTTGCCGCATCTGCTAGAGCGTGCACGGGTGGTGAACCGTCGCATTCGATGCAATGGACGCGTTGAAGAGAGCGCGGAGGGAGGAAATCTCATTTTCGCATATCTTGCGCTTATATTGCATTTCAGACTTTTGTCTGCGTCGGAGAACGGTACTGGAGCGCGGAAAGTGTGGATAAATCATCTCGTACTTTCTCGCGTCCTGTGAATTTGCGACAAACGTATTGGAGGTCAGGTACATTTCTGCCTGGAGCAGACAAAAGTGCAAAAAGAGGCGAAAAGTTTTTATAAAGGATTGGCAAAAGTACACGAGTTTCTTTCCTATGTTGCGGTAAATTGTGACAACTACTGGCATTGCGGTGAGTGCATAGGGAAATTGATTTTAAAGCTAGAAAAAGGCATCGTAACTGTTATATTTTGACAAGAGAAACCATTTACTACAGCACGGTTCAGTCTTCATGAATTCTTTTTTCCTGTTTTTCTTTTAAGTTCTGAACTTCCAGTTCTAGAGTGCGCGATTTTTTGACTATGCCCTCTAGGCGTAGAATGAGCAAGAAGAAGGTGAATGTGATGAAGCACAAGTAAAAGTTTCTCTCAGCTCGGAATTTGAGTTTCAGCGCGTCCATGCGCCTGAATAAGTCAGTATCAGTTGTTTCCAAGGATTTTCTCTGATACCTGCGCATATCGGTGTAGGAGTCATAGAGCATGAATGAAAGGATACTAAACATAATTTTGAGGAAAAGTCGAATTTTGTAGAGAAAGTCTGCGATAAGTGGCACCATGGTTTTGTTGAGGTAGGGCACCAGCAGCATGATCAGAATGGAAGCCTAGAGAAGGGAGGTGAGCGTTTCTAGGAAAGAGATGCAGCGGTACGGATGCTAGGAGACGTACTTCGATCAGCATGGTGAATAGCACGAAATAGAGCGCGAACATTTTTTGGTTGAGAGGCGAAATAACGAGTAAGAGTAATGTGTTGTTTTGAATTAAAAAAAAAAATTTTTTTGATTATATTTGCATCTCTATTGATTGTTCTTAATATATAGTTATTGCGCACGCGCGGGCGAAAGTTGCATTGGGTACGTTTGTCGGCGGAAGGATAGGGAGTGAAATTGATAAGGAAGATTAGCCTCATGTTAGGGAGAAACGTGCATGCCGAGAGAGTGCAGAAGCACGCATTTTAAGGGTTATTTTATGGTTATTTTTTTTTTATGCTAATTTTGTGCGAAATGGTTTCATAAAAATCAAAGAAATGACCGCTGTCATCAAGCCCAGCAAGGTCGAAGTTGGGAAGGCCGAGCCCATAAGGTCGAACAAGATACGCATCGCCTTGGTATCGAGGAACGTCAAGCATGTGGAAGAAGGTAAGTTTGTTCATTAGGGAATTATCATCCGTTTCGGCCCTTTTTTTGCTTACGAAAAATACAGTATTAAACGACTTGAGATGCAACATTACGAAGCATAAGATACCATCGAGAGGGCCCGTCCGACTGCCTACCAAGGTTCTATATATTACGACTCGTAAGTCTCCGTGTGGCGAGGGCACCAATACTTGGGATAGATTTGAGATGAGGATACATAAGCGTATCATCGATCTATTTTGCCCTGCCGACAAAGTTCACCACCTTGTGGTATGTGTTTCAAATTTGCTCAAATTGTGTAGATTTGACATGTTTTGACCGGTTTTTTTTTTGGGAATTATGCAGAACGACCTGTCTGTTCCTCCTGGGCTTCAAATAGAGGTGATGATTGAAGACAAGCCGGAAGTTTCAAAAAATTAATTCGCTCGATATAGAGGGACGCTTTGTGCGCTAGGGGAAAGAAAAGATCCGGAATATGGGAGGCGCGGCGGGTCCAGGGTGTTTTTTCAGCGAAGAATACAAAGAATGGACTTTGGCGCGCAGGAATGTTCGCGGTGACACCAAATCGAGATAGCATTGTTTACGGTTCTTTTTTTTTTTTTTGTGAATTTTAAAGGTCAAAATTTCGTCGTGCTTAAGGTCGGAATTCGGCGTTTCTCGGGCGGGGGAGTGCGACGTCGCGTTAGTCGGGCGCTCGACCGGGGGGGGGGGTTGTGCGAGGGTCGAGCGGGGTTTGGTGAAAAAGGAGATAGACAAACACGCATTGATTGGAGGGTATCTATGCAGAAAAAGTTTTTTGTAGCGAACGAGAATTTCTTTTTGCCATGCATTCTTCTAAGAAATATAGACACGGTGCCGAGTTGCATTCCGTGTCTGAGGATTCGGAGGGTACGCCGAACTGCGGCGATGCGGGGGGAAAAAACCGCGGTCTTCCCGGATGGATGCGGTGTCGATCAGGCCGCTGACTTCGTGTTTTAGGTGGGTACAAATTGGTCCGTTTTGGAAAACGCAAGGGAGTGGAGGGATGTCCGAGAAGGGCTAGAGAATGCGAGTTGGGCAAGAGAAAGAATTTTACCCAAGATGAGAGTCTGGGAGAGAGTGATTCAGAAAGCCGTGACGATGGATCGGATAATAGGAAGGATGCGAGGTCCGGGCTGGATACGAGTCTGGATGGCAGCTCCTCGGGTGAAGACTCAAGCAGAAATGCTGATGCACCTATTTGGTCTTCGAAGGGGATCGAGGAGGCGCCGGTACACGCCGGGGACGCGAGGAAGGCGGAGAAAGGCTTGAAGGAACGCAGGGCGTTGCGTGAGGAGTCAGTTCGGGGTGCGGGGTCTTCTTTGCCGGGCGCGAGCGAGGGGGATTGTGATGGGTTGCCAGAGAGCGTCATTCGGGGCGCACTGTCCTACGAAGAGATGGAGAGCCAGAACAGATTGAAGGAGGAAGAAGAAGCGAAAAGGAGGAAGGAAAGGGAGTTAGAAGAGAATCGGTTGGAGGAAGAGATTGCGTCGAAGCCTGTACAGGTCGTACATTTGTACGACAAGAGCGGCCTGGGAATTTTTGAAGAGAGGAAGCGGGCGAGGATAAAGGCTGAGAAATTTTTGAAAGATCACTTTTGGGGAGCTCGTCTAGAGAGAATGAGAAACGATCAGTTCATGGACCAGAAGGTGATTGGCCCGGCCGTTCACTTTCAGGTACCCAATGCACGTGAACGGTCGCTCAAAAGGAAGCGCAAGGTGGCCGGTTGAGGGCGCCTCCCACTCGAGCGCATCGCGTGCACGGAGGGAGACATGGTGTACAGAGTACGATATTATATATAATATACACATAGAAACACGTATTTTATGTTTTCAGAGAATAGTTCAAGGGTCTACTTTCCCAGTATTTTTTTGGGGGAGGCTTGATTAGACGGATTTGAAGCGCCGAGCGAACACGAGTGCGCCGAGGATCCCCGCGAGGGCCCCGACGATGAAGGAGCCCAGAGGGCCGAGGTGAGTTGTCGGGGATTTGGCTTGGGGCACTGGAGATGGTGATTCGTCTTTTTTTTGTTTCAAGTCAGAGACTGAGGGCCCTTTTTTTTTCCTGGGGGGCAGATCCGGACGAGAGAAGAGCCAGGGTTGTTCGTCTAGGCGAGAGAGTACGTGTCTGTCCAGGGAGCGCCTGATGAGTTCGACGAGCCGTTCAAGCTTGTGCTGGCCGGATAGAGTCGTTGGTGCCGCGGCGAGGTCGAAGTGTTCGATTAGGTAGTTCGTCTCGGGATCGCCGGAGAAGTTTGGGGATTTCAGGAGTCGAATGAGTTGGAAGACGGAGTCCGTTTGGGCCTTGACGAGTTCACGGTCCGAGCGGCTGAGGATTGATTGTATGCACGAGTTGAAGTAGGACTCCACGCGTTTCCTCGCGAGAGACGAGGTTTTTGGGATGAAGTTGAGACTGGAGTCCGAGGCAAATCCGTAGATGTCGTACTGCCTTTTTTTTTTTTTTGGAGGAGGGGAAAAAAAAAAAGAGGTCAGTTTTGTGCTGAGACAAAGGTTTTTTGGGAGTGGAACGGGGGGAGTCGTACTTAACAATCCAGTCCAAGGAGGTTTCGAGGCTCAGCGAGAGTTCGTGCGAGAGCAGGGCCACGCTCAGGTCGAGAGAGGGAGGTTCCAGCGGTTGGACGCGCCTGCCTAGAGTCCTGTCGGCCGCCATCAGGCAGTTCATCAGGAAGATGGGTTGTACGAAATTGTAGGCCAGACGGGACATGTCGGCACGTGCGAGTTGTGGGGGAGACAGGTGTGGTGGTTGGCTGGGGGTTTCGCCGGCATTACGCGGGGCGCACGATTCGGCATAAGAGAGAGAAGAAGAGACGAGGAAGGCGGCCCACGAGGTGTCGATGGGGTCAGAGAGAGGTTCGGTTGAGCAGAAGAGGTCAGAGAGAAAAAAAAGGCGTTTGATCCATCCCTCTATGGTTCCGCACCGGGCGTGCTCAGTATCCTCGAAGATAGACGGATAGGTTAGAAAAGGAGATGCGATTTCTAACAGAGCAAGCGTCTCGAAGTGCGAAATCACTAGACGAAGCAAGTCGGCTAGGCTTTCTTCGACATCGCAGCCGTCTTTTTGTGCCTGAATGAGAGCAGCCGATTCGCTACATTTGCAAATCACACGCTTCACCAGAGAACTCAGGTCACAAACGAGTCCTCTGGCGTCGACTTCTCGGCTCTCTTCGTACGGTATCGTGATTAGTTCCCCGAAATAGGCGCTCAGAGCGGCGAATACGAGCTCGGCCTGCTGCTCGTTTTCCTCGGCCGACAACGCCTGAACACGAGTCAGCGCATCTCGAAGCTGCAGGACTATTGATGCGAGCACACCCACGCGAACAGAGGAAACGAGGCCGAGCGACGTCAGCTTTTCCCGCGCCTCGAGCGCCAAGTGCGCTGTGGGGAGCTCGTCAATGATCTGCTCAACAGTCCAAAATGGGACGCTCGCATCTATGTTGTACGTGCGGGGAACCAGCGACTTGTAAGAGGAAAAGTAGGAATCACCTGCCAAATGACGTCTCTGATACCAAATCAAGTCGAACACAAAAGGAGAGCTGCCAAAGTTGCTCCAAAACTCCTCGACTCCCTGCAAGCAAAGAGTTGGATAGAGGTGTCCGCGACGTCTGCTCGGTAGCACACGTTCGTCGTACACGAGGACGCCGTTGTGAGTCAAAAACAAGCAGCTCTTGCCCAACTCGTCCGCGTGAAAATCGTAGCAAGCGCCAATTCCAAGCGTATCGTTCGCCCGGACTTCGACCACTCGCCCGAGCAATGACAAGCTCCCAATCACGCTTTCCACGTGCACCAAGAGGTTCCCATCAATCGCCCACGAGCCACGGCAGTGTCCTGGGCGGGCGCCGCAGCCGGGGTAAGAGAGTCCCGCGACGACCTCCGAGGCAGCTCGCCCGTCTCGAAACCGCGCCACGGTGACCTCGTAATAACCGGTTCTGCCGTTCCCAACAGCCAGGGGCTGCAGGGGATACCTCGCCTGCAAGACACAGCGATCGACGTTCAAGACCGAACACACACAAACATTCTTTTGTGCGCACCAAGTCCGTCTCAACCAGTCGTCACACCGGCCGACGTCGCGCTCCGGCAACAGCACGCGCGAAAACCCGTTCAGCGTGACGCAGCGCCTGAACGTGCCATTCAAAAAGGCGTGCTCCCTATGCCAGTCCATCTCGCCGCGGTCTCTATCTGCACAACATAATACACGCGCATACACACGTACGCGCATGTACAAACACATCGATCAGCAACCTTGCGCGTCTCCGTGGCGCGGCCGACCCCGCGAGAAAAACGTACCGTCATCGAGTTCGACTTGATAGACGGATTGGCACAGGAGGCGACACATCGACGGTCTGGCGAAGGCCTGGGACAGCGAGCGACACACGCATGGCAATATGGCATGCGCCCCCGGGCCCAAAAACAGTGCGATTTTGGCCAGGCTAGCCTCGTTCAGACCGTCGAGGCCGACGCGCCGCTGCGCGGCGGGGCTACGACCGTTCTGCATGCGACTCGGCCTGAGGGCGTATCTGTTGTTTCGCGAGCGCAAATAATTTTTGCGAAAAAACGCATTTGCTGCGTCATGGTCTTCAGCGAGACTGCCTCTCGACTCCAAGCGATTTCTCGGAGCCATGCAAAACTCGATCGAAGACCTGAGCAAGCTGGTCAAGGAAATTGGGTTCAACACAGTTTCGGACAAGGCGCTACAGCGACTTCTAGATAAGCACAAAGACGGCCACGAAGTCGTGATGCATCTGATCAACCTGGAACCGCATGAGTCCCTGTCAGAACTGAGCCTGGAGCGCCTGGCGGACGAGAGGGGTGCGCAAATAAAGTTTGTGTATTTTTTTTGTACAGCAGTTGGCCGGAGTATTTCTCATAATTTCATACTCTCGCACGAGCACCTAACCATCATCGTGCCAAGAAGAAGCGCGGGGTGGCGTAGACAAGACGAGAAACTCGAGACAAGAATTGAAGCTAGAAGCGAGTCCGGGTCGGGACGCGTCTTCTGGTCACGAGCCGCGGAGCGTTCTTGGATCGTCCGCACCGCGGGAGATGCAGCGCCGAGATTCACCCGACTTCGACCTGGACAGAGAGCAGAGAGACGCTACCTCTGTGGATCTGTCGCTGAATTACAGCTTTCTGTGCGACTCTGCGTATGCGGATTTGTTAGAAAACGAATGTGTACGCCATGTGTGCGACAATGGTCAATTTCCTCTTTTTTTTTTTTTTTTTTTTTTTTATTGTGCGCGAGAGGTGGAACTGATTTTTTGAAGCACGGACTCTGCGCTACGCCGGAGCAGTCCAGAGGGGCCGTTATCTACTACAGGGCCGACGAGCGTCCGCCAGAGGCCTGTGAGAGAAGGCAGATTGTCGACTTGTTCAAAGCGGAGGCCGTGAGCTACGTCGAGTTCGACCTCACCGACGACAGCGAGCAGACTGGACTCATAACCGCGAAGTTGAACGGAAGGCTGACGCTCCCCGTGGTTTTTGTGAGCGACAAACTCGTCGGCGGCATCAACGAAGTCAAGCAACAGATGGACCAAATAAAGTACGAGTGCGCCAAGCAGTTGGTCCACAGCGTGACGCTCGATGAGTATCAGCACCTCAACGCCATATCGAACAGCAGCGTTCGACTGGGCATCATCGACAGGGCGCTCAACATGGGAGAGACGGTGCTGAATTACATCAACCCTCTATTCTGGCTTCAATCTCGACATGAGGCGAAAGACCCTGACAGCCAAATCGAGGAGTTCACGATCACGCAAATGAACTGGTACTTGAGGAATCAGAAGAGGATACTGAGGTTCGGGTCCGATACGTTCCTAAAGATCCATCCGGACACAAGACAAGTAAGGGCGGTGTGTAGCTATGATAAGATCAAGAGCATCCGGCGCGCTGGTGACAAATTGACTCTATTGTATGAGGACGGACACAAGGACCAGTTCATCGCTCCAGAAGAGGTTCTGAATCACCTGGTGGCGCTATTCCGTGTCAGGTGCGGACCCTCGCTGAAGTCATAAGAGAGAACAAAAGAAACGCGGTTTTTGTATGTGTGTATATATAGAGGGAATCTGGGATAGGAAGGGTGTGTGTGTGGATATGTGTATGAGCACATTCTTCTTTTTTTTTTTTGACATGCGAGGAGGAGGAAGGAAGTGGATGGCGAGGATCCCGCTCGCCTAATTTTCGCGGTGCGAGGGGCGTCGTGCTGAATGCGTCTCTGGAAAAGGTGGCAACTTCGCATTGCTCTTCTGCGCTCGCAGGGCCTCAGGCGCTCCCCCCCGTACAGGTACACTGCCGCCACACTCGAGGGCTCGGGGGGAAGTCCTCGGCGGCGCCTGTACCTCCGAACGTCTTGCACATAGTCCCGCGCCTTTTTTTCATGTGAGTGATTCGCGGCGGCCTCGTTTCCTTCACTTGAGCTCGCTGCGCACCTTTTCTAGAGGAGACACGCTCTGTTAGACGTAGCGAAAGGATCCGCCGAATGAAAAAGAAAAAAAGAACGCACTTCTGACAGTTTTGGACCTCAACTCCAAAACGGGCGACGAAGGGTCAGATTTCGGTTTTTTGCCTCTGGCGTAAACGGGAAAATTCGAGCGTCGCGAATTAGACGTCGAGTTCGCCGCCGGCCGACCTCGAGCAGGCGTTTTCTTAAACTTCCACAGATCGGATTGGAAAAGGAGGGCCGCCACCACGACGCTCACACATACGTAGAACGCCACGATGGCCCATGGCAGTCTGGAAAAGCTATCTTTCACATCTTGAGCCACTCTAGCGCACTGTCGGAGAACGAAGGGGGCAAATTTGCTTCTTCCGGGAATGTACCCTCTTTTTGTCTCGTTCAAGCTCCTGACGGAATCGCTGATTTCGACTTCCATGATAAAATCGGTGTTGGAGGCCAACGGAGAAGTGACTCCCGCACACGCTGACGGGCGTTCTTGAGCTCAAATTTTGCTCCCAATCCCTTTACTCGAAATGTCAAGAAGACTCAAAAGCGCACAGATTCCATAGGTGCAAATAGAAGAAATGGCTCTTTGGCGGTTTCCGGATATCTCTGGGCGGCACCGTGGTCTTTGGCGCGGACGCCAGCCTGCACGGGGCCGAAGCGTAGGCATTTCGCTCAGGTAAAAGTTTGACACATTGTGAAAAAAAAAAAAGTTTGCCTAGCGGACAATCGCCCTTATTTCGTGCAGTTGATTTCTTTTGCGGAGGGGCCCCCTTTGCCCAGTCCTCTGTTCGAAAAGGGCGCTCACGGCGATACCATGCAGTCGGCACCGTTGAGCTCACAGGAACTAACTAGGCAACGGAGCTGCCTTGGTGCCCCGTTGCCCACGTGGCAGCTTCTTTTGTTCGGAACCCTGGCGCCTCAAATGGCGGTCGTGTTCACGAACCCGGTCGACACCGTAAGGGTATGCAGCCTCCGCGTTTTCCGAACAAGTCTTTCGACGAGTTTTTTTTTTTTTTTGAAGAATGACCAATTCGTCGCCGTTTCCTCCTCTCTTGGATTTTAGGTCCGAATGCAACTGGACCAAAAGACCGGCACCACCTACAAGAGCGCGTGGGATTGCGCGGCGAGAATGTGCCGTATGGAGGGAGTCGCGAGCCTACAAAAAGGAATCGTACCGGCGCTTGTGCGCGAGGGCACAAAAAACGTGTTCCGCATAGGCATGTACGAGCCGCTGTTGAGTGTATTGTACGACAGAAAAAAAGGCGAGCAGGTCGCATTTTGGAAGCGGGCCGTCGCAGGAGCGATAACGGGCGCGGCGGGGGCCGTAGCGTGCAACCCGTTCGACCTCATCAAAACCAGAATGCAGGCAGACGCCGACCACCCGAGCAATGCGGTGATAGGTTGCCAATACCGCTACTCTGGACTGACCCAAGCAATCAGGACGATCGTCAGTGAGGAGTCCGTGCTGACGCTCTACAAAGGACTGGGCACCAGTGCATTGAGGTCTATGTTGGGCGGTGCGAGCAGCTTGGCGACCTACACGGCCTGCAGAGACTATTTTGTGTTTAGCCAAGTGTTGGGGGATTGCGTGTACACGGACGTGTTGTGCGGATTCATAGCCAGCACCGTGACGGCGTTCATCATGAACCCCATCGACGTGGTCAGGACCAACGTCTACAGCCAGCAGGGACGCGGCGGGTTGGCCGCCGGTGTCCGTGTGACCGCCAAGCTGTTCAAGGAAGACGGCTGCAGAGCGTTTTTCAAAGGGCTCCGACCAAACCTCGCTAGGCTGGGGCCGCATTATATGTATGATGTTTCCCTGCCATTCCTGCACGTTGTACCTGAAAATTGTGTATTAACGATCATTTTTTTCTTCTCGTCAGTTTGACATTCGTTTTCTACGAACAGCTTAAGAGAGTGAGTAGGAGACACGCCTCGGACGCCGAGAGTGGTTGACGCCCGCCGAAGAGAGAGGCCGCGAGCGCCTACGGAGACGAGTCCACGTTTTTTTGAATGTAAAACTTTTTAGACAGCAAGCGCTCCTCGAGCGATCCGAGCTTGGGGTCGGTGTAGACGCTTTTTCCCATGTCGCTGATGAATTGAGGTTGCAGTTCCTGGCACCGGTCTCGCTGGATCTCTTGCTCGCGCTCTCGTTCGTGTTCGTCCGATAGTTTCTGCATTAGCTGCTTGCGGTTGAGATGGACCTGCTCCGCGTTTTGGCGCATCGCGTCGAGTTGTCGGCGATCTTCTTGTGGGTCGTAGTCGTCGCGTCTGCCCGGAGTCGGACGGTAGCTCCTCCCACGGGCGTGTGAATGAAGGCGGACGTTGTCTACGTCGTCGTCGTCGGAGTAGCTGCCGTGGCCGTGGCGCCGGTCGGAGGGGCGGTGGTGCGCTTCGTCCCGCCTGTAGCGGTGAGATCGACGAGGCGATCGAGGAGAATCGCGTTCTCGACGGTGGTGAGACCGAGGAGACCACTTGTCGAGGGAGGGGCGAGATCCCGGAGACCGCTCGCGGTGCTGTCGAGAAGGGGCAAAAGAGCGATGATCGTCAAAGTTTCGATTGTGCTTGTCAGAGAATTGATCTCGATGACACCTTTCGGTTTCGACCGCTCGTTTTTTGTGTCTTTTGCTGCTCTCTTCCCACTTTTCGGACCTCCGTTCCTCGTCTGCCCTTCGCTGCTCTTCTTTGTTCCTCTGCTGACGGAGCTTCTGAATCTTCAGGGACGCCGTGTTCATCTGGTTCATGTACTCGGCCTCTCGCTGCATCATTGTGTACAGCGGGTCATCCCTGAGCTTGGCGCGGATGTCCAGGTCCGACGGGCCCGAAGTGTCCGCCTTGGCGAACAAAGAGCCGACGGATTCCTGGGTCTTCTTCAGCAGGTTGTCGTCCGACTTGTCCTTGACTTGCTTTCCGAGCAAGTAGGCCTCCCTGTCCGCGCGGTCCTCTGTGACGCTCGTCGGGTCTTGGTACATCCATTCGATACGCGTCTCCCTTTTTTTTTTTTTTTTCCCCCCACACAAAGAGAGCCGAGGAACCGCGGCGTTAGTTCGAGCGGGGAGAGGAGCGCTGGCCGCGAGGGCGCACGTACTCTAAGGGCTGCCCGGAGGCCTTCGCGTGGAGCTGGCGCAGCGCCTCCAACTCGTGCTCCTTCTGGAGCTCCTTGAGGCGCTGGGCTATTCTCCGTTGCTCCTGCTCATAGTTTTGCTCTGCTTGCCAGACTTTCTGGCCTCCGCGATGCGAACGGGTCAGTGCGTGCCGGGGCGCGACGCCCTTCGTCGACAACACGCGCGCGCGCGCGCCGAACGTACGGCTACATTTTTCGTCGAGCGCGCGTGCCAGCTCTTCTTAGACAGAAAGCTCATGACTGACGCGGGCGACTAGCATGGGGGCAGGGAGAGAGGGGGCGAAAGCGACTTCGTCTAGAGGGACCCGTCGGCGTGAACAAGAGTCGCGCGCCTCCCCAAATGGCGCCAGGCGGCCGCGCGGGAAAATTATAAAACGCGCGAATTGAGGCTAAAAAAAAAAAAAAAAAATGACAGGTACACCCCTGTTTATTGTGGTTGTAGAATGCATCAGTTTTATGCGCGGCTACGGGAAAAAAAAATATTTCTTTTTTTTTTTTTGGCACTTACAACGCGGACGGGGCGCTCTCAGCTCTGGTACTCGCTTCTTTTCATCTCCGCTAGGCGGCGCCGCTCGCGCTCGACCTCGGCCTCCAGGCGCAGGATGCGGATTTGCTGGTCGAACTTGGCCTTGGCGCTGGTGACGCCCGGGACGATGGGGATGTCTTCGGCGGACGGACGCTCTTCTTGCTGCTTGAAGATGGGCTGGGTGCTTTGGAAGAGCGCGGCGGTGGCTCGGTTGACCGCGCTGGCGGACTCTGACAGGGAGATTTGCAGCTTGGAGTTGGGATCCGCCTTGACTCGAGACGCACTGACCAAGTGAGCGGTCGAGCTGGAGACGGCGTGGACGGACGCGGTCAGCACCTCCTTGTCGACCTCTTGGCGGATGGCGGCCTTGGCTGCGGACACGAGCTGCTCGACGGAGAAGGCGACCGAGCGGGCAGCGGAGATGAGGCCATTCGCCCAGGTGGGGTCGTTGCGATACTTCTCGTGGGGAGCCTTGATTTCCTTTCGGTGCTTGGCTCGCTCGTTCTGGATGTTGGTCGCGTCCACGATCAGCCGCGCGCTCGCCTTCGTGATTTCCAGAGCGCCGGTCACGACGGGGGTGTAGACCGTCTCGGAGGGAGAGCGAATCGCGCCGTTGACCAGCTCCGACGGGCTCTTCCCGACGGGCTCCGAGCCGAGTGCGGAGGCCGCCCTGACCGGCGGGGAAGACGGCATGGAGTTGATCAGCGACTGGCACGCGTCCTCCAGCACCTTGGCGCACTTGCTGAGCTCCGCAGACGCGCGCTCGTCAACATCGATGCCAAGTGTGTCGACAGAAAGTACGTTCTGAGGCGTGTTTGGCAGCTTCTTGAGCGCGTCGTACATGGCCTGCAGTGCCGCGGAAACCGACGAAGAGCACTCGTCAATCTGCGGCGCGTTCTTCGGATTCTCGCGCGTCATGTTGATGGCGTCCAAAAGCTCAATCGAGGACTTGCAGAGGTTCTTGATCGTCTCTTGAATTTCGGCTCGAACCGCTGGCGCCACCGAGGGGTCCTTGGTCACCGTAATCGCGTCCGCCGACAGCGCCTCGATGCACTTCTGCAGGCTCCTCGTAGATTCTATCAGGTCCGCCTGCGATGTCGCCAAAACCACGTCCGTCAAAACGCTAGAACACGACTGCGCGTTGTGGAACAGGTTGTCGATCGTCGCGCTCGTCAACGCGGACGGCTTGCCCTCCCTGAAGTCGCGGTTCATGACCGCCTCCAAACCCCTCTTCGTAGTGCGCAGCTGGTTCGAACACGTGTTCTGCGTGTCCACCGCGCCCTTGTTCAGGTCGCAAAACTCGTCCACGGCCTTTCTCAACGACGCCTCGGCGGAACTCACCATCGGCAACAGCGCCGGGTCGCTCTGGTTCTGCTCGAAGTTCCGAGACACCAAAATGTACTGGTGCGCCCGGTGGTTCAGCGCCTTGATCCCCGATAGCAGCGACTGCTGCGTCGACACGTTGTTCATCCCGTTCGCCGCCTTCAACGACAAATTGACCAACTTCTCCAAATCCTCGTGCAGCGACGTCGCCACCCTCCCCAACGACTTCGACGAACCCTCCCTCGCCAGGCACGGACGCACCGACTCGTTCAAGATGTCGCTGATCTCGCTCTGGTACCCCAGCACCGTGCTCTGCACCGCCTCGTTCTCCAAAGACGCCGGCTGCTGGTTCACGTTCACGAACAGCGACGCCGACGACACCTGCGCCAACAACCGGTTTATCCCCTCCAACGCGCGCTCGCACATCGACATGCTCTGCTCCACCCCGCGCATCGAATCCAAGAAACGGGACAACCCGCCAAACAACTGCATCGACGAGTCCGACTGCAACATCTGTGCGTTCAAATCCGACGGATTCATCGCCAAATGCTTCAAATTCTCCAAATTCGCCTGCATCGCCTGCAAAAAGCTCTTCAACGCGCCCACCTTCTCCTCGTACTCCTCCCCTGGCGCCTGCGTCTCCACCAACTTCTGGCACACCCTCTCTATCGTCCTCACCGCCTTCGGCAGCACCTTGCTCAACCTCCCCATCGTGCTCGGCGTCGTTATCGCCAACTCCTGCACCGCACCCATCAACTCCTGCACCACCAAGTCCTGAATCTCCTTGTTCACCGCCTCCACGTTCACGCCCGCCTTCGCCGCCCTCACCGGCCCACTCACGTACTCGCTGCACTTCGACACTCTCTCCAACGCCTCGTCAATCGTCTCCATCCCCGCCACCGCGCGACCACCCACCGACTCCAACATCTCCGACACCCTCAATATGTTCGCGCCAACCTCCCTCGCCCCCTCCGCTCCCGCTCCCACCGACTGGTCCCTCACCTGCTGCAGCACCACGTTCAACGCGTCCAGCACCCGCTTCGCTCCCTGCGCCTGCTTCAGGCGATCCGCCCTCGACACCCCCGTCGCAATGCACCCCGACGCCGCCTCGCAAAACTCGTCCACCGACCGCCCCACCTCTCTCACGCTCCTCGACGTCCTCTGCGCGTCCCCCTCCTTCACCGACTCCGCCAGCTCCGACAACCTCTCCGCGAACCTCCCCGACACCTCCGCCAACCTGTTCTGGCAACTCACCCTGTTCTGCCCCGACTCCGGCGCCGCCACCGCGCCCCCCGCAATCGCCCTCATCACCTGCATGTTCATCGCCGACGACTTCTCCAACAACTTCGACTCCAACTCCGACACCTCCCTCGTGCTCGGGTGCAACGACGAGTAGCAAGACACCAAGTCCCCCATCGCCGACGTCACCTGGTCCACCACCTGGTTCAACTGCTGCGCCCCCTTCGCGTCGCGAGCGCCCTTCTTCGGCAACGACGACTGCGCCGTGTTCAGCAACTTCGCGTTCAAAAACGCCACCTGCTTCGACGCGCTCACCAACCCGTCCAACACGCCCGCCTCCACCCCACCCAACTCCCTCTGTCCACCCTGCATCAGACCCGTCTGCTTCACGCTCTCCTTGATCGCGCTCTCCAACTCGCGCGTGCGCTGCGACAACGCCTTCGCGCACTGCACCAGCTGCTCTATCCCCTCCCTCGAGCTCTTCGCACCAATCCCCGAAGACGCCTTCACCAACGTCGTCGTCGTGCTCGCCATCTGCTTCGCCGCCCTCAATATCGCCTGCTGCTGCGACTTGTGCTCCGGCGCCGACAACTCCGACGCCACCTGCTTCGCGAACAACAACAAGTCCGTCGCCGTCATCCCCGCCGACTTCGACAGCGCCACCGCCTCCGACAAATTGTCCTCGCTCTCCTCCAACCTCCCGCACGTCGACTGCATCTGTCCCAGGTACTGGTCCAACTTCGCCAACCGATCGTCCACCGGCGCCTCCGACAACGACATCGCCGACTGCGTCGCCTCCACCAACTTCTGCACCGCCGCCGCGCACCTCTCCGACTGCCTGTCCAACGCCTCGTGCGTGCTCGCCGACACCACCGACGGCACCACCGACCCCAGCGACTCCGAACAACGCGTAAACTCGTCCAGCACCGCCTCCAACGACTTCTTCTCCACCCCCTTCCCAGGCTTGTCTAACGACGCCATCATCTCCATTATCCTGTTAATCGACCCCGTGCACGCCGACGTAGACACCCTCGACGCCGACGCCACGTCCGCCACCAACACGTCGTTCGCCTCCTTCAACGCCGCCACCGCCGCAAACGTGTCCTTCTCCAACACCCCCTTCGTCCTCTCCAACACGCTCTCCGCGTCGTCCACCACCCTCGACGTCGCCTCTATAACCCTCTGCGCACCCGCCCTCTCCGGCGTCGACGCAACCGCCTCGTTCGCGCACTTTATCAACCGAGCCGTCACGCTCGACAGCAAACTCACCATCGGCGCCACCCCTCGACCCCTCGACGCCACCAAATTCGCCAACTCCGACGACGCCGTCGCCACGCCCTTCATCGCCGTCACGTAATTCTCCATCGACTCCGCCGCATTCCCAGACGCCACGCTCGGCGGCGACCGCGCCAAATTCAACCTCTCGCTCCTCATCTCTCCCAACGACTCGTCTATAAACTGCGTGTCCTGTCCCTGACCCGTGTTCAGCAACTCGCTCAACTTCTCCCTGTACTCCTCGTAATCCTCCCGCAACGGCCTCATCTGTCCCGACTCCAACGTCAACCTCTTCGACTCGTCCTCCGGCGGCCCCACCATCCTCGACCTCCTCACCACGTCCGAAACCTTCCCAAGCATCCCCTGCGCCGACTCAATCACCGACTTCTGCGTCGCCGCGTCCTCGTACGAACCCGCCATCGCCCTCACCGCCACCGCCATCTGCGTCATCGCCGACGACACCTTCTTCACCGTGTTCGACACCGTCCCGCTCGTCAGCGCGTCCTCTATCATCGCGTCAATGCTCTCCGTCAACGTCTGTCCCGACACGCGACACAAGTCCCGCGCACTCTCCAAACCCACCCCCGTCGAGTTCAACGCGCCCCCACTCGACAACGCGAACTCCATCGCGTCCAACTCCGCTCGCACTATGTCCAACTCGTGCATCGCGTCCTCTATCTCCGGCTGCTTCTGCATCGCCGTCACCATCTTCGACGACTTGTCCAACCTCTTCAGCGCGTTGCTCAACTCCTCGCACGCGTACGCCAACTCCTGCTTCTTGTTCAGGTCGCTCACGCTCTTCTGGTTCTTCTTCGCCAGCACAATGCTCTCGTAAATCGGCGGCGTCACCAACTTGATCGCCGACTGCAACTCCTGACGCGCCTGCGTGTTGCCAGGATTCGACACCGTCTTCATCAACGCCGGCAACACGCGGTTCATGTTCGACTCCAGCTGCTCCGACACCCCCGCCAACGCGCTCCGAGCACTCGGATCCGACACCTCGTTCAGCGCCGAATCCACGCAGTTCTTCGTCCGAATCACCTTCGCCAACATCGCCTTCGTCGTGTAGTTCAAATTCAACATCGCCGCCTTCGGCCCCGCGTCCCCCTCTATGTCCTCAATGTACGTCTCCAACTTGCCAACCGCCTCCAAAATCTCCTCTCGACTCTGCTGGTCCCCGGGGTTCTTGTTCAGCGCCTTCACCGACTCCAGCAGCGCCTCCGACGTCTGACCAATGTTCCTCCCCGCCCTCGTCATCCGCTCCCTCATGCTCGGGTCGCAAATCTCGCAAATGTCCTTCACGCTGTTAATCACGTCGTTCAGCGCGTTCACGCACGTCTTCGTCGGACCCACCAGCATCTTCGGCGAGTCGATGTTCTCCCGTATCTGCGACAACGCGTCCATCAACGGCTTGTCCTGGTTCAGGTCGAAACTGCTCACCGTCTTCAGGTGCTTCTCCCCAAGTCCCGCCGCCAAGTTGAACATGCTCACGCACTTGTTCACTCGCTGCTGGGAAGACTCCAACCGCGCCTTCTTCGGCTCCGTCACCTCGTCGATCTCCATCACCTTGCCGATCAAGTCGTCAATCCTCACCTTCGCCTCACCCGTGATCTCGCTAATCTTGCTCTGCGACTCCGGAGCCGACGCGATCGGCACCAGCGACGCCAAGTTGTCCGCCACCCAGTCCAGGTAAATCGACGCGTCGTCGAACTCGCTCTGCAGAGGCGACTTGATCTCCGGAGACGTCACGTCCTCAATCGCCAACAACGTGCTGTCCACCACGTCCTCTATCGAACTGCTGATGTTCGCCACACACTCCTGCAAAAACATCTCCGTCCCCTCGTCCACGTAGTTGTGATTCGCCGCCTGACTCATCGAAAACATCGCGAGCTTCGCCCTCTTCTCCGCCTGAGCCAACTTCTTCAACTGCCTCGGGGACGGCGGCGCCTGCGGGTTCTCCGTGCAACTTCGAATCTGCGTCAGCAAGTCCACCATCGACTGAGAGACCGACTTCGCGCTGTTCAACAGCGATGCGTCGTTCTCGAACGCAGCCACGTGCTTCGCCGACACCGCGACGGCCAGCGTCTTCAACTGGAGGTCCTGCGCCTGGGCCTCGATCGCGTTCACGTCCCAGTTCGCGAACTCTCCGCGCGCGTTCTTCAGCAACTCGCTCAAACTCGCCGAAAACTCCTGGTTGCTCGTCTCCAACTGGTTCGCCCACTGCTGCGGCGACAGCGTGCTCGTGCTCGTGAACCCCTTCAAACCGTTGTCCAACTCCGCGGACAGTACGTTCAAACTGTCTATCGCCGACGGCAGGTCGTTCACCAAAAACGACTGCGTCTGCGGGAAAATCGACGGCCGCTGCGCCTGCAGCGACGACGGACTGCCCGCCATCGAAGAGGGCGCCGGCGACATCACCCCCTGCGCCGAGTACTCCACCGCGTTCGGCTGCATGATCGACCCCACGTGCTGAGGCATCACCATCGAACTCGGATAGTTCCCAATCGGCGCGTAGTTCGTCGACACCGACGAAGTAATCGAATTCATCGCTATCCCCGACGCGGCCATCACCGAACCCACGTATGCGTCCTTACTGTTGTCCTCCGTCTCTATCTGCCCCACGCCGCCCTGCGCCTTCAGAATGATGTCGATGTAATCCGCAATCATTCGAGACATCTGGTCACCCTCCTCCGTCTGCAGCACCACGTAATCCTCCTCGTAATCGCCAAAGTCCAGAGTCAGCGAATTGTTCGTCGGCGCCCAACGCCTCAACTGCTCAATCCCCCACTCCTTGACCGTCTCGCGCGTCTCGCCGTCCAACTTCAAAATGCGGTCTCTCGTAATTCCCAAATACGCCTTCTGCATCTTCTTCTTCCCCTTAACCTTCTCGCTAACCTCGAAGAACGAAATCCCGTAGGTCTTCAACGAACGCACGATCTGCAGGTAACGATACTTGGCGTTGATCTCGTTGGTCCCCACCAACTTCTGATACTCCTTAATGATCTCCTTCTCAATCTTCTTGTCCTTCCTCCACGACGCCGGCACCAACTTCGCCAAGTCCAACTGCATCTTCTGGAACCGCGCCGCATCGTAATTCCCGTACAAAATCTGCGCCTGCATCGCGGCCAAGTCCACCACCTCTCGGCGCTGCAGCGGGTCGTACTTGCCGTTAACCACCGAATTGCTGGCCTGGACGTATATCAAGTGCAACTGCATCGGGTCGTCCTTGTCCACGGTAAAGTCGTTGTAAAACAGCTTCTTCGCGAACAGCAGAATCTCGTCGTCCGGCACGTCCTCCTCGCAGAGCAGTCTGTTCGAGTCCAGCCACTCGGTCTCCGGCGCGTTCGGACGCCTCATGCCGTATTGGTCGAAGTCCTTGATCATCAACTTCTCGCCCACCGCCTGAATAATGTCTCGTATAGGCAACGACGCATCTATCAATATGGACCTCTGAGACTCGTCGGGCAACTTGATCTTCAGTATTCGATGCTTCTTCTTGTACTCTAGCTCGGTCTGTCCTCTCGTCAGCAAAAAAAAAAAAGGAGAGATAGAAAAAGAGACCCGGAGCGAGATGAGAGAGAGAGAAAGACCGAGAAACACGCGCAGACCGCTCAACTCGGCTCTCCAAAAAGGACGCCTCTCGGCGCACACACGCCGAACCACGCACCGCCTTCGCGCTCTAAACTGCTCTGACGAGCTCGCTAGACGCCGCCACGGCGCCCGCGGACCGAGGCCAAATCAGGCCCCCTCTGATGCCAACACGAAGCGCACCGCAACACGGCAAACCGCGCGGCGCCCCAGAGATAACGCGACGTGCTCTATTTTCATGCGCGCCTGTCGCGTTAAGACCCCCCTCCTCATCTCCTCTAACTCCCCCTGCTACGATAGGTGAGTACATACGTCATTGACAATGTTATAAAACTTCAACGTTCTGTTTCCCTTCAACCATCGGGCCTTTTTTCCTTTGTATGCGGGTTGATACAGACCGTGGTCACCGCCTTCTTGACCCAATTTGTGCTGAATTTCCTTGATAGCATCGGCGACAAAACTGTCGACGGAGAACCTGAAAACCTTGGTGAAATCACCAATGATAATTTTCACGTTCACGGACGCCATTTTCTACGAGCGCAGTTGGGAAGTGCAAGTTGAGTGTTCTACTGGCAAAAAGAAAACGGTGAGTCCAGAGGGAGCGGCACCCGCGCACGTAGCCCAAAACACGGCTGTCGAAACGCACCCTGCTATTGATTATGTTAAAAGTGAAGGAGTATACTGTCAATTAAAGAACAAAAAAGTTTTTTTTTTTTTAAAAGAGACACAACCGCCAATAGTTCGAGCGGACGAGACAGGATATATCCAGACCGCCTTTACGGTCAAAAGGCAGAAAGTGCAGATGTTGACCAAAGCGAGCGGGGGCGCCGCGTTCTCTCTGTTGACCGCGCAACGCGTCAAAAAAACGTTGGCAACATTTGCTATAATTCTAAAAATAAATTTTTTGAAATTATTGGGTCGCGCAGGACGCCGCGAAAGAGTGGTCAGAGGAGGGATCGATCTGGAGCGTCGGCGGGACGCGCTTCGCACATCGAGGCCGAGCATTCACCTCTCGAAAATCGGCAAAACGTGTGGTGTATTTTTAGCGCCGCCACTGCTGTTCCTTGAACAGATCGGGCCACGCGTATGCGCGTTCAAACCGATTGCTAAATAATTGCTGTACGCAAAGAAGGCCGTAGCACTCGCGCAGACCAAATCCTCCTCCGCATGATGCAGCACCGCTATCCAATTATGGGGGAACGTAGGTGCATTTTTCTCATCTGGCCGCTACAATTCGGTGAGAAATTCTGAAAAAGATGCATGGCAATGGTCGCGTTATTTTTTTTGGGTTATGCTCCGCATTTTATTACAAAAAATGCACCCCCCGGTTCGACAACTCTCACTCAAACGAGGCCGTCCCTAAAAAGTGGTGTCCGTGATCTGGACGAATCAAAGAGTGCAGCCTCTCCCTGCAAGCGGCCCGTCTTTTGCTCGCGCGCGCGACACCCGGCTCTGTGAGAAGCGCAGAGACGAGACGCGATGCAACGTCCGGGTCCCCGTGCGCGCCCATACGTAAAATTGCTGTGGGGAACGAGGAGCTCAAAACACGCCATTCGCTTTTCTAGAAGGAACGGGTATCAGGGGGCCAAAGTCCGCGTAACAGGCATAAAGGTCAAGTTACAGCTTGGAGCTTGGCCCAGAACGAGATTCAGGGGGTTGCCATGCATACGTCTCCGCTCGATGGATCCATCTTAGGTATATGATGAGTGCGGTGAAGAAAATAAGCGCGCAAACAATCGCGACCTGTGGGACGACCAAAAATTGACACGCCGAAAAGTGTATAAGTTCGTGGTAAAAACAAAAATGTGGTCAGGAGCCTATTCGAGGATAAATTGTAACGCCGAAAATGCAAATGACGTGCCTTCAACATATCGTTTACGGACATTCGAAAGGCAATCGTCGTGATCATCTTTAAAGAATTTTTAAGCTTGTCTTGCATGCGTTCCAATCTAGTCTGTTGTCCTAACAGCTGATCTCGCTGCATAACGAGCGTATCGAGGGAAGTTTTGCCGGTGTCTCTAGCACGATACACGGTGCTGGTGGCGTAGTCGATCGTCTGGATTCCATTTTCCAACTTTTGGTTGTCCTGTAGCAGAGACGAGCGCGCGCTAAGAGACGGGAGCTATCGGGCGGAAATTAGCGGTACAACCTTGCAAAAAAAAAAAAAAAAAAAATACGCACGGTGTCGTCTGTGGAATTGCCGTTTCCGAGCAGCTTGATACGGTCGGTTCGTATCGACGCCTCCTTGAGCAGGGATTTCAGTTCCTTCACCTTTTGCTTGCACAGGACCACCGCTTCCTCTACTTGTTCTGTCAGGAGCGAATCCGTGGAGCGCATTTCGATTGCGGTAATTCATTTGAGCGGGGCGCGCCCGACCCGGACGTCGAAAACGCGATCTTGTGAGCGTTGAGTGGAACGCGAGCGCAGCGAAAAAAAAAAAGAGCCTGATTGCACTGAAAAAAAACAGGCATTCGTACGCTTATTTGGGGTGTTGTGAGCCACGACATTGATACTCTCGATCTGGACAATGGAAATTGAAGCGCGTTCGTTTTAGCATCAGGACTCCGTTCAGAGATTTTTTTTTTTTTTAAATGTACTATTTGGTTGGCTTCGTTGATCTCGTAGTTTATCTCTTTCTCGGCGTTTTTAAATGCGTCTGAAAACAGAGGGGATCAGCCGATTGCAGCGAAGGCCCAGGCAGCAGCGGGGGTAACGGAACCGCTTTTTTTTCCCCATTTTTGCGGCGCGCAACGGAGGAAAGGGTCGAAACGCACCTTCTGTTAGCAGGGGTAGGTTATCGATGAGTTCCTTTACCCTCTCGCAAGTGACCCGAAAATCGTCGAGGTAAACATCGAAGAGATCCATGGCATTAAACGAACAAAAGTGGCAGAAAGGCTCAAAAAAACTCGATTTAAATTACCGACGCAAAGCGATAAAATAGAAAGGGCTCGTGAAAAAAGGGGTTGAAATGCGTTCCAAGGGCTTTGAACTAAAGCTGAATTCAGCGCGCTCTCAGGCTGGAAAAAAAAAACAAGGAGTGGCTCGCGGCGGGACGATCCGTACCGACCGCATCTGAATGGTACAATAGATTTTGAAAAAAAAAAGGTCGTCGTCCAGCTTGCGTATTTTTCTTCACGGACGGTGGTGCGCCCCCAAAGTTATACGACAGCCGAGGTGCTTGCGCGAGCAGTGAAGCTCTGAGAGAGGGAGGCATTTTTCGGCGGCGGCATGTGAAGTCATTGGGGAAAGAAAGCGAATTTCACGTTACAACATTGAGTTGGTAAGAGATGTTTCGCCTTCTATTAGAGTAGATAGATTTGACGATGCCTAGAATGAAAGTTAGCATGAATAGCCAGGAGATGATGTAGATGCCAACGCTGAAGAGGGTGTAGCCGCCCATGATTTTCGAGATGAGTTGTCCCATTTCCGTTATTTTGCAGCCGTTGGTTTTCAGTTTTTCGGAAAAGATGTGAGAAATGTCACAGGGGTGATGGGTTGAATCGGTCTCATTGAGCCAGTGCTTGTGTCCCCAGTATGTGTACTGTGGTGCCAACAGGGAGAGCTCGGTCGGCAGGTAGATAGCTAGGAAGATGAGTATGCCAGACGCGATGATTAGAGCTTGTGGGGACGTTCGGTGTCGTCCGAAGGAAAAGATTTTGACAAAAAAGCAGCGAATTTGGATCGAGCGAATGCCGCTGATGGTCGCAAAGTAAAAATAGGCCAGTATTAGGGAGAGCAGGATGAAGTCGAGGGGATGAATGTGTTGCAAGAGGCCGAGTATTCTGTCGATTAGGTTTCGAAGGTTGGGGTTGGCCAAGAGCTTTATTTGGCACTGAGGGCCGCAGTAGTTCTGAATCAGTTGGTAGACGATGCTCGTCAAGATACAGGCGACCAACGTAGCCGAAACCAGGGTGAACAGAATTCCTGTGATGAGGACGAGAGAAAAGTAGCAATATTTCATTCCGTAAAAAAATTTAGTTAACTTCTTCTCTACTTTCTCCATGTATCGGTTCCAAGTGTAGTATCCTTCGTCTATCCTGCTGGAGTACCCGGACACGAAGATGGGCTCAGTCGCTTGATGCGCGAGCAGAATGTCGGATTCGCTGTCCTCCTTGTTCCTCATGGAATACAGACCGTCGCAGATCAGGCTGATGGGCAGTTCGGACAAGCCGAAGGCCGTAAACGTGATCCAGAATAGACAGCCGATCAGATTCATGGACCCGAGCAGAAAGATGAACGCGGACTGTTCCCGACTCACAGAATTCAGCACTTCCCTTATCCAGTCCTTGGCGCTGTTGGGAACACTGTTGCCGGTATAGCTCACGCGAATGAATAGGCCGAAGATCAAAATGACGACCGCGCAGACGATGAAGAGGCAGGTGTACTTGAAGGCTTCCATGAACCGCTGAAAGGAGCTCTCTTCTGGATTGTAGGCTTCGTACCAGAAGTAGGCGAACGGGAGGACGAGGAAACAAGAGGTGACGGAGGATCCGTAGAAGACTAAGAAAAGTGCGCGAGGTTAGGACCCGTCGAGCTGAGCGGCGTCGATTCTAAAAAAGGTACACATGTTTTACAGCACCATAGTATAGAATTCTGATAATGGAAAAAATTGGGGCCGAAACCTGATCATAAGAGGTCACTTGGTTCGTTGCGAAAATGTCGATACCGAGGACCACCAGGGCTTGTATGGAGAGTGAGGTAGTCAGCACCGCGATAGCGGAGGTAGACCATTCTGCTTTCTTTTTGTGGCTGTAATACCAAATAACGATGCTTATCACAAATAGATTTAACTGAAAACCAGGTGAGCATTCTGATAGTCAACATTCAAGCAGGCCAGTGCTCGGCGTACAATAAAAGTGGTCAAAATGATAACCCATATGAGAATGGCGTCATATGTCAGAATATTCATGGGTCTTTAAAATGGAATTTCAACGAACTGATTTTACAATTGAAGTCTATTTTGCTGCGCAATTTATCCGACGAATTGTTCGCACATAATCGGTAAATCTCGTCGGGCGGGGGCGGCGGCTGGGCGCGCGGCCCCAGGGGGAGTCGTTTTTATAGAGAGCGACGAGCGGCGGCTCCAGACTTGACTCTTGGTCTGTGCAGAAGCTGTGTTGGGAAAAACAAGGAACGCATAAGCTGGAAAGGTGCAAAAAAAAAAGGCAAATCAGGGGCCTTTCGGGTGCAAAGCGAGCAGACGCGGTCTTTTGACCTTCTGCCGGAGAATGGGACGCGCGGGGTGGGAGTGCGCCCTTTTTGGGGTCAGTTGGTGCTCGTCGCTGATGCGAGGAAAAGGGGGTTAGGTCTTGTGTGTAAAACTAGTTGTTATAACATTTATTGTTTTTACGGGGAAGAAGCGCGGTTTGCGCAGGACCGGTCCCTCGGCGACGGAGGGACGCCAGGGGATGCGCGAGGACCGCAGGGCCGGGCCGCCCCAGCTGGGGAGACTGGACGAAGGAGGCAGAGAGGGTCTGAAGCTTTGACGTGTTATTCAGACGTCCATCGGTGCCTGCAGGGGTGTTTTTTTTCGTCGCCGCCGGCGCGCGCGGGCTGTGCGGACCGATTTGAGTTAGGATACGGTATCGAACTTGCGCGCAGAACCGTCAGAATCACGGGTATTCGAGTGCTCTACAAAAAAAAAAAAATTACCGTTTACGTACAGATTGTTCGTGGTTTGACACATTTTTTTTTGGTTTAGCTTCGCGCCACCGGGCTAAGCTATGGAAAACAGAGCTGCCGGGGACGACGGCTTCGCCGACGATGAATTCGTCGTTAACATCGAAAATGTGAGCGGCAAGGTCGACTATTCAAAGCTCATTCAAAGATTCGGGTCTGAGCCCATTATGCCGGGTTTGGTTGAGCGCATAGAGCGCCTGACTGGTCGTCCGGCTCATCCTTTTCTTTCTCGTGGTTTTTTTTTTAGTCACAGGTACACTTCCGCTTCCGACGCGCTATTTTTTTTTTTTTCCCCGCCGACCGGCAATAAGAGTGGTTTTTCTAACCCTCAAACGGACAGAGAACTCGACAAGCTGCTGGACGCGTACGAGGGTGGAAGGAAGTTCTACTTGTATACGGGGCGCGGCCCGAGCACCGACTCGATGCACCTCGGTCATTTGATTCCGTTCATCTTTTGCAAGTATCTCCAGGACGCGTTCGACGTGCCCGTCGTCATTCAGATGACGGACGATGAGAAGTATTTGTACAAGCAAGTGAATTTGGAGTCTCTCCGACAATACACAATCGAAAACGTGCGCGATATCATCGCTTGCGGCTTCGACGTCAACAAGACCTTCATCTTTTCCAACTTGGAGTACATACAACACTTGTACCCGAACGTGTTGAGAATTCAAAAAAACGTGACGGTCAATCAGGTCCGAGCCATTTTTGGAGTGAACGACAGCAGTAATATTGGGAAGGTTTCCTTTTCGGCCATCCAGGCCGCGCCTAGCTTTGCCTCGTCGTTTCCACAGGTCTTCGAGGGTTGCCAGAACATGCTTTGCCTGATTCCGTGCGGAATCGACCAGGACCCGTATTTCTTGATGACGCGCGACGTCGCGCCCAGGCTGGGCAGTCCGAAGCCGCACCTGATTCACTCTAAGTTCTTGCCCGCGCTGCAGGGCATGGACAAGAAGATGAGCTCTTCCGTCGAAGAGAGCGCGATATTTTTGACGGACTCCGAAGCTCGGATTCGAGAGAAGGTCATGAAGTACGCGTTTAGCGGCGGGCAGTCGACCATCTCCGATCATCGGCGATTGGGCGCCGATTTGAACGTGGACATCTCGTACCAATATCTGAGCTTCTTCTTGGAGGACGAGAAAGAGTTGCAGAGGATCAGAGCGGAATATTCGAGCGGGAAAATGCTCACGGTCGAGGTCAAAAAAATACTGGTCGGGCTGATATCCGAGCTTGTTCGCCGGCATCAGGCGGCCAGGAGCGGCATTTCGGACGATTTGGTCAGGGAGTTCATGTCCGTCCGAAAGTTGAATCTGTCTGCTCCCTGAGGAGCCCCCCCCGCGAGATCGAGGTGCCAGTTTTTGTTTTTATTTTTATTACTATTGAACAGTCGCATGATGATGTCCTGAACGGACGCGCGGCTCGCGTCCGCAGCACAGAATCCGAGGGGCCGGAGGCCGGTGCGTCGGCCGCCGTCTCGCCCGCTTTTAGCAAAAGGAGGGAGGGAGGGGCGTGGGTTTTGTGAGTTCCACCTTGGGTTCGAAGACGTCTCCGATTTCTTGGAGTATCGCGATGACCAGCGTACCGTAGAACGTGAAAAGGCTTCCGGTGGGAAAAATAAAGACGCAGTGCAGCGCCAGGAGAAGCAGGTGAGCGAAGTTGAGGGCCGTTTTGAGCTCTCTTTTTTTGTCGGAGTGTGTTTTTCTGGCGGTGACCAACAGGGTCTGGATGATGGAGAGCAGCCCCAGGTTTTTGTAGGAGTCCGACTCTCGGTAGGGGAGGATGGAGGACTTGTGGGCGAGGTAGGGCATGACGGCGCAGAGAATTTGCGCGAAGAGGAAGAACATGTGGGCTTCGGTTCTGAGGCTGACTTGAGCGGGGTTGTCCTGCGGGGAGTTGGGCTTGGGGGGGAAGACGGGTATTCGTCGGTGGAAGAACAGGGAGAGTAGTAGACAGGCGGCGAGAGCGTAGATGCTGTGAGTGTAGAAGTTGAGGACGAGAAGAGCGACGAAGATGAGGGCGAAGGTTTTGGGGTGGCGGTACGACGAGTGCGGGGCGGAGTTTGGCTTGGAGAGCGAGCAGCCGACGAAGTCCGGGCTTTCGGGGGCGCTGCCGGTGAGCGCGAGCAGAGGGGAGAGCCGGTTTTGCCAGAGGTGGGGTTTGAGGTGGAGGGCGCCGGAGAGGAGGTTGAAGAGGCGGCGCAGCGCGGACCGAGAGAGGCGGGAGATCGAGCAGGCGGCGTTGGATATTTGGTACAACACGAAGAGGAAGAGGGAATAAAAGAGCGCGTGGATCCAGGTTGTGGCGAGGAGGATGAAGAGCAGGACGAGGAAGGAGGTCCAGTGAGGGGTGAGCGTGGGGGGGTATTGGATGGAGAGCTCGTGGTGGTTGGAGGCGTAGCTGGAGCAATAGAGGGCCATGCAGACGGAGAGGAGGACGTAGAACAGGTAGTAGTGGTAGTTGAGCAGCATGTAGGTGACGACATCGAAGACGTGGAGGAGGGGTCCCCTGGAGCATTTGTCGCGGCCGAGGGGGGAGGTTTGAGGCGAGCAGTGGCGGTTGGTGAGGAGCACGCGGTAGTGGTGAAAGATGACGAAGGAGTTGAACACGAAGACGTTGAGGACGATGAGGGCCCAATTTCTCGCGACCAGGGAGACGGTGTGGACCCAGCTGATGGAGGCCGCCAATTGGTAGGTGTATCTTGGGTCGGTTAGGACGACGAGGCGGAGGGGAGCGTGGTCGGGGTCGGTTGAGCGCGGCGACGGCGGGGCTTCGCCAGGAGGTGCGGGCGGGTGGAGGGGGTCGTTGTGCTTGAGGCCGTGTCTGTTGGCGTGGTATTTGAGGAAGACGTAGGAGTCGGAGTGACGAACTTCGCCGAGGTGGGGGGAGTAAAGAATGATGTGCGACAGAATGCTTTGCGTCGCGTCGGATCCGTTGACGCTTTCCACGTAGCTGCCGGAGGGCGGGCCAGTTCTCTGGAGCTCGACCTTGTAGACGAGGATTGGGTTCAAGCGCGGAAAGGTGACGTTGTGGAGGATGCGGTAGGGGTCGAGTTTGAGGACCCTTCTGAATGGGTTGGCGACGTTCCAGGTGAGCGATTCGGAGTCGCTTTGGACCTGAGCGGCGAGGAACGGGTTCGAATCATATATGGGGAACTCGTCGTAGATGTTGCTGGAGAAGGAGATGCCTTTGGAGTACCGTTGGTGAGTGAGGACGTACAAAGATTTTTTGCCAGTGAGCTTTTTGAGCCTGTCGTCGTCGGTCCTGAAGGCGAGCAGGTAGGACCTCTGGAGCTTCCAGGAGCGCCTGTGGTTGTGGTCCTGCTTGAATTTGTAGGGTATGGCGACGAGTTGGTTGTCGAGGTTGAGGAGTTGGTT
Source organism: Schistocerca gregaria (assembly GCF_023897955.1). Lineage (NCBI taxonomy): Eukaryota > Metazoa > Arthropoda > Insecta > Orthoptera > Acrididae > Schistocerca > Schistocerca gregaria. Next base: position 455,058 of record NW_026061960.1, on the reverse strand, counting down.
GGTGGTCTCGTCGACGACGAGGACGAGAATGTTCGGCCGAACGACGTTGGTGTGGAGGACGAAGAGAGACCCCGGCGGGAAGTCGTCGAGGTGCCACCTCTTGATCAAGTGGTCGGTCCTGCGGCCGACGGCGAGCGTGAATTCGTGCGTGGAGGAGAGGGACTTGAGGTATTGGACGAGGTCGAAGTTGAGGGCGGGGTCGAGAGGATCGGGGGACGGGAAGACCAGGCGAGGGCTGGCGTGGCCACCGGCGGGGGAATGGCCCCTAAAGAGCTCGAGGTAGGGGCAAAAATGAGTGTATTGCCTGATGCGCGGCGAATAGCCGGCAGACTCGAGTCCGCCTCGAAAAAAGCCGTTGAGCTCGCTTTGCGACAGGGGGTCGAGCGCCCGCTGTGGGAGCCGCGGCTCGAAGCGAAGGGCCCTCTTTATGCGAGGCTCGAGCTTCTTGATGACCGAAAACCTCTTGTGCGCGGAGTGGTAGATTTGCCTGGTCTGTGGGTCGATCATGCTGGCGATGACGAAGGCCAAGGCGTTCTGAAACTGGTGGCACGAGACGACCATGTTGTGGTAGGTGGAGCTCCAAACGTTGTACATGGAGGTGGTGACGGCAGAGTATTGATAGGGACAATTGTGTACCGCGTTGAGACTCGTGTGCGCGGCCGGGACCTGTATGTCGAGAAAGCCGGAGGAAAAGCTGGCAATGACGACCTGGCTGAGCTCGCTGTGCTCGTCTCGACACTGCGTCGCCCACATCCGGTTTATGGCGCTCACGAGCCGCTTGGTGTCGGCGAGAATAGAAAACGCCGAAAAATCGTGTGGCGTGTTGACCGTGAAAATGGTCCTGATCGTGCCGGGCACGTAAAAGGGCGACGTGTAGATGCCCTTGGCGACGACGCCGCCCATGGAGAACCCGTACAACAAGACGGAACTCGGGGGAGTGTACGACTCGGTCGCTTCGGCGCCGTACAAAGACAAAATGTGGTTGACGCATTTAACGGAAAAATCGATTTGACACCTCAATATCGACGCGGAGTAAAAACTCTCCTCGTGCAAGAAGTCGATCGCGTACACGTCGAACTTGTTCAGCATCGAGCTCTGCGCGAGCCTCTCCAACTCCTGTCGAAAAGAGGGGGGAAAAAAAAAGGCGCTGCGTCAATGCTCTCCCCTTCGCAGGCGGCTCCGCGCCGCGCGCCGACGCCTCGAGACCGTCGACCCCTCGAGCGGCGTACCTCAAAAGAGTCGTACTCGAACCCGAAAATGAGTCCCTCGCGCAGCCGCATGTGCAGGAGGGACGACCCGGTGAACTTCGAGTAGATGTGGGATCCGCCGGTGCCCGGCAAGAACAAGACCGGTATCCCTCTGGGGCGGTCGTTGGACTTCCGCGCGTCGAATAGGAGCAAAGGTGAGCGCAAAAGGGCGGGTTTCGGGGGTAGCAGGCAAATTCAACTCTGCTCGCTCAACGTACTTTGTCGATGTAACGATATAGTCTGTAGGAAGCATTCGAAGGGCCGGACACATATATCAAGTGAAATTTGGGCGAGTAGCAGTAGAACATCTTGCATCTGTTCGCGTTGCCGCGATCCTCGGTAATCAAGCTATAGCAAAACAACAAAACCAGTACGACCAACGTGGTTGCGCAAACGGCGTTAACGTATGCGGCCTTCATGTCTGCAGCCTATCGCAGCGGGGCGCACTTCACTTGCTGGAGCTCCGTTCGAATACGGAGCTTCGTCTCTGATCGGAGACGGTGCACACCTGATTGGCCACGGCAATAATAGTAAATTCTGGTCGCCAAAAAAATAAATACTATGTGCTCTAGACCTTATGGGTGCGGTGCGAACACCCTTCACGGGATCTCTGCGCGCCCGGGATCGGTCGCAAACTCCGAAAACGAAGAGCGACTCGCGCCTGTGCCCAGTCGCGAAGGGCGCGTTCACCGAAAGAGAGTCGTCACACGTTCGAGTCGACATTACGCGTGTGACCAGGTCGTATGCACCCCCCCGCCACGTCAAAGCCCCTCGTCCTCATACCAGTCACATTCTTGGATCTCTGCGTCGGCCCCCGGATCCCGGCGCTCGTCGGACCCCGTCCGGTATTTCCTGGCGTCAGCAGCTACGGCGCTGGGGTCCAAGCGGCCCTTCTGGTCCCCAGACGGCACCCAGATCAATATTTCTCCGTCTGCACTGCCACTGTACAGCTCTTGCAGATGCGGGTGGAAAACCGACACCTTGACGTTTTCGTAGTGCCCGGACAACGTTCTTACTTTTTTGCCAGTTTTTATATCGAACACGCAAATCTGGCGTCGACACGGATGATAGACCAAAACGCCATCGCTACTGGTCGAAATTTTCACGGTGCCCTTGTTCTGAATGTTCGGATAGTGGACCAGCAGATTCGTGCCGTAATCCACATCCCACAAGTGCATCGCCTGGTCCGCCCCCGAAGACAAAATCTGTCTCCTTCCAGGCACGAAGCAAACGCTGGAAACCGCGCCGCAGTGGGCAGCGGGCATGCCCTGTTCTCGTCGCTCGTTGTACGCCTCTAGCTCTATCTTGTCGCCCAAATGAACGCTCTGATCGAAGGAAACGAAAAACTTGGGGAAACGAATGTCCCACATACACATAGTTCCGTCAGAACAGCCCGAAACCAACAGGTTCTCGTCGCCCAAGTCCCACGCCAACGCCGTAATCGAAGCTGAGTGCGCCGAAAGAACTCGCCCCTTGCAGCCAAGCCTCAAATCGCACAAATATATATCTGATTCCTGTGTGCCAACCGCGACGAACGGCCGGTGGGACTTAATCGGCGACATCGACAGCGCGTTCACAGGCGGCTCAAATTGAAACTTGTGAACCATCTCCACCTTGTTTGGGTCCCAAACACGAACGCTGCCATCGTAAGACCCGGACAGAAACAATCCTGTATCGTGCGGATACCACGAGACGCATGTCACGCCGCTGCGATGACCACGAACGTGATTGTGTCTGAATTTTGCAATCAACAAAAATTCGTCAAATTATTTATTCTCATACATCGCTGGCACAACAGAGGGGCACTTACTTCGATATGGTAACGCACGGCTCAAAGTTCCTCACCTCGCCTATGTCGGCAGTATCGAGCATATCATACAAAGAAATGGTGGAATTGAGATCTCCCGAAATCAGACTACAATTCGAAAATTGATACATGTCAAACGATCAGCATTTATTTTTATAAAATTTCTCTCTCGTCGCGCCGAGCCCGTATCGTACAACCGCTCGTCAGAATGATCGAAGTCAAGCGACAAAATCGACGTCTCGCTTCCCGTGTGAATGCTCTTCATATTGCTGAGTTCAAGACTGTAGGTCCTTTTCAAAATTTCCTTCTCCCCAAACTTCCAGGGCCTGATAAGGCCGAGGTTTCTGAGGTATAGGTGCCGAAGCATCGCGGCATGAAGGCCACGGCGTCGCTGAAAACCGATTGCAAAACTGGGGACACCAAAATTCTGGTTATTGCGATGCCCTCTATAAACTTATTTGCAAATTTATAAATTCAGCTTTTTAATGATAATAGTGTACTCTATTTTATTTTTTGTCCCAATTTACCCATAGCCTGAGTATGTATAGTTACACATGGCCATGCAGAGGCTGGCTCTTTCCAAAAAAAGTGGTCAAGCACTTTGGAGACGCCCTCGCCTACCCCAGTGACACGGCTAAAAGCAACGCCGATGCCTTTGGCCCGCTAATAATCGCCAATCAAGTATTACCGCCTCATTTCGAAGCACTTTGGCAACACACGTACCCGAGGATCTGCGCGGATGGAGGTGCAAATCGAGTCTATGACCGGATCAAGGAATCTCACTTGAATCCTGCAGACTATGTACCGACTCACTGTATTGGAGATCTAGATTCTGTTCGACAAGACACAAAAGACTTCTATTTGCGCCATGTACTTATTATACACGCTTTAACAATCGATAACACATTCATCGCTCTGACTTGCAGTTTTCCCATTTTCTGCTCCGGATTTGCAGAGGACAAAATTTATATATATACCTTGCCAAGACAAGACAGACATAGATAAAGCTTTGGATTTCTTAAATTCTGATGACGAAGGCAGTGGCGAACCTCGCTCAACCAAAAACTCTAAAGACATAGTCCTAACCGGTGTTTTTGGAGGCAACATATCTCAGGAATTGGGGAATTTACACTCCTGTTGGGGGATTGTAAACAAGCAGATCACCCTGATTGGATGCAATAACCTGTGTCTAATCCTACAACGCGGACTTCATAAAATCCACACTCCTGTCGGCATGAAATGCGGTATTATTCCTTTGGGCAGTCCAGTTGATTTCGTCAAATCCTCTGGCCTGAAATGGAATTTAAGTACGATATTTGCTAACGGTTTACTACACACACACTTTTACATAAACCTTACTTTTTTTGCTTCTAGATAACCAGCAGCTCTCCTTTGAAAATTTTATAAGTACTTCCAATGAAACTGTTAACTCAATAGTCAGTATAGAGGTTTCCTCTGCCTGCATTTGGTCTTTTGACTATGGCGATATAACCTCATCAAATGTAAAGCAGTAGTTTGTATTTTAGCACAATCAATTTTTTTTGTAGTTATTTGTTCGCTTACAACATGTCAGAACATGTCCACAAGCTTTGCTTAGTCCGACATGGCGAAAGCTTATGGAATCAAATGAACCGATTCACTGGATGGGTAGACATCGATCTCTCGTCCAAGGGCGTCACAGAAGCTAAGCAAGCGGGTGTGTTGCTCAAAGAAAAGGGCTATGAGTTTGACGTCGTCTACACTTCTGTATTGAAGCGTGCTATCAAAACCATGTGGATTATATTGGAAGAAACAGACCAAATTTGGCTCCCTGTGATACGCTCATGGAGATTGAACGAGCGTATGTATGGAGCACTGCAAGGACTAGACAAGGGAGAAACAGCAGCAAAATATGGAGAAGAACAGGTACATATAACCATAAGCTAGTAGGCGATTTATTCAAATTATCATCACATGTGCTGTTTTGCAATCTACAAAATTTTGCACAGAGTATTCAAATAACCACGTTTGCCGCGTTGGCCGAATTGGCATTTTCGCCTGATAGGTTAAAATTTGGAGACGCAGTTATGACACGCCGCCACCATCAATGGAAGAAAATGACCCATCCTATCCAGGTAAGGACAGGCGCTATGCCTCACTTAAGGTGCGTGCATTTTTTAACAATTTGTTTTCGGGTTCTAAGTTACTGAGCTTTTTTCTTTGCAGCCAGAAGAAATTCCTAGGGCCGAATCATTGAAATTGACGGTTGCTCGGTACATATAATTTTTCAACAAAATCCCTTTGACTCAAATTTTCCTTACTTGTTTTTTTTTCAGATTTTTGCCACTTTGGCATGAAGAAATTGCACCTGCCATCAGAAGCAACAAAAGGACATTGATCGTAGCCCATGGAAATTCCTTGCGTGCTCTTGTCAAATATTTGGATAACGTTAGCGATCAAGATATTGTAGAATTAAACTTGCCAACTGGAATCCCATTGGTGTATGAACTGGACCAAGACCTCAAGCCTATACGCCATTATTATTTAGCTGATGATGATGTTGTCGCCAAGGCACAGGCAGCAGTCGCGGCTCAAGGAAAGGCTAAATCTAATTAAGGGATTTGCCTAACCTACAAGTGACGTGTAGTCCTGTTCTTTTAAAGAACTAAAAGAAAAAAACTTTTTTGTTTAATGACACCATGCACCAATATTGTATACGCAGTTTATTTGAAATTTTTTAAAATTTTAGTTTAGCGTCAAAGAAGGAGAGGCGTTAAGTGATGTGTGTGTCTTCTAAGATAAAAGATCGGCAATAGCGTCACGTTCTTCCAAAAGCTCCTTGTGAGTTTTTTCGAGACATTCCGCACTAAACGGATCGATCTGGAGGTCCTTGACAATTTCATATTGACCACCAGATGCAACAACAGGGTATGAATAGCATATCCCGGGAGTAACGCCATATTCTCCGTTTGATATCACGCCCATGGAGGTCCATTCTCCACGCGTACCGTACACCCAACTTCGCATATGGTCGATTATAGCAGAGGCTGCAGAGGCGGCGGAAGATGCGCCCCGAGCGAGGATTATAGATGCACCTCGTTGTTGGATGGTGGGGATAAATTCTTTGACTGCCCAGTCCGGATCCTTGATGACTTCAGTTGCTGGTGTCCCATTGATGAGAACATGGTTGATATTGGGATATTGAGTTGAGCTGTGGTTGCCCCAGACAGCCATGTTCTGAATATCATGTATGTTGACTTGGGCCTTTTTTGCTATTTGGTACAGAGCTCGATTGTGATCGAGCCTAGTCATGCAAGTGAAATTTTTTGAAGGAATGTTGGGTGCATTGCTCTTCAGAACCAGGCAGTTCGTATTGGCTGGATTTCCAACGACGAGAATTTTGACAGATTTTTTCGCCGATTTATTCAGTGCCTTGCCTTGTTCTAAGAAAATGGTGGCGTTTCCTCGCAGAAGGTCCTTACGTTCCATACTTTTTCCGCGGGGCTTAGATCCGGCGAGCAGTGCGTAATCGACGTCTTCGAATGCACTCTCCGGGTTCGTGAAGGTCTTGACCCCTCGGAGTAATGGAAACGCACAGTCTTCCAGTTCCATCGAAATGCCTAGAAGAGCTTGTTCGGCAGCAGGCACGTCATGGAGGTGTAGCTGTACGGGTATATTGGGACCTAACAATTGCCCGGAAGCAATGCGAAAAATCAGCGCATATCCAATGTTTCCACATGCACCTGTCACGGCAATTTTAACAGGCTCGGAGGCAGTGGAACATTCAGAATGGGCTTGGCTGAGAATATCATTCAAGGCTGCAAGGATACGTTGATTTTCATGTTTGTTCGCACCAGGAACATCGGTAAACTATTCGCGAAAGACGGCACAATAGGTTCGTTTAGTAACTAACCGTTATACGATAAATAAGCGTTATACACATTATGTATTTTGATCGATTGCACAGCAAACGGCCGATACATCGAGCACCTGCCACACATATGAGGCAGCAGCAAAACTCTGACTCAGAGCATATCTTTTGAACACACAGCGTTAAAATTCATCAGAGTAGACGGACGTACTGCTTCAGTGACGGCATGAATACCTCGAAAGTATTGAAGTGCATCAACTCTTGTGTCAGCATCCAATTTTTCTAAAATTAGCTTGAAGGCCTTGTCGGCATTGGTGTATCTATTCTCTTCCAGATGTCGTTTCAAATTGATAGCGAACTCCTCTGTCAATTTTTCGGCGAGGGAATCGGTGGTTGATACACTTCGCGCCTGTACAAAAAAGGGCTCGTCAGAGATTAGCCAAAACGCTATTTACTCTATATTGATTACATTGCACTTTTGTGCATTTTGTCTTGTACGTTTTTTTTGTAGCGCCATTTGGCCTTCGTGACATTTGACCCTGTTCAAGATTCCGAAAGATACACTCGTAAATACTATTAGATGGTGGGGTAAAGATAGCTCTATTGAAGCGAGCAAGATATGCCATGAAGATGTAAAGCTGACCGCCCGTTTGGTTAGTCGAAGCACCCTCTGTTTGCTACGCACCACTGCACACCCTTCTTGTCGTTCTTCCACAGAGCATTTTGCTACAAGATTGGCTTGGATTGATTTATTTCCAAATCGAAAACATTTTACATAAAACTTCTTTTTTGCGCAAAGCCGCTACAATAATTCATTGTCGTAGGCTATTTTATTTTTTTGTATATAAGTTCTCCAAACGCCTTCAAATTTGATATTCCGAGCTCTACAATGTCTCTCGACACGAGAATATTCCACAAGAGATATTCTTCCTCTTCTGATAATCTGAACCCTAAATCGGCAAAAAAAGAGAAACTCAAAGAGGCCTTTAAGTTGATTTTCTATGCGACGGGAATCTACGCATCCTTCATCTTGTATGGAGGATTCCAGGAATATCTGTACGTGAAAAGGTTACAGACAGACTTTTATTGAAGGCTGACGGTACTACCGGCAACAAGTTCGAAGCAAGCTACTTTCGGACTGCAACGCAAGGTTTTCGATTATCCTACATTTTCCTTGTTTATACAGGGCATATCCAATTTGGTAGCTGCTTATATAGGTACTTTGATTTACGTTCTTTTTTTTCTGCCGCGTTCTTTTTACCAAACTTCTTCTGCACTAGTTATGCTCGTTACTCGAGAGCGACTTGTGGGCTCCGTCTCTCCCTTCAGTTATATTTTTTCTTCGCTGTCACAGATGACGGCGTTGTTTTTGTCTTACTACGCGTTGGACTACATTGATTATCCGACTCAGATACTCGCGAAATCTAGCAAGCCAATTCCAGTTATGCTTATGGGCGTGGTCATCTTGGGTCGTCGATACACCCTTCTAAAGTATTTGACTGTCTTCCTTATTACTGGGGGTATCGGCGCGTTTATGCGCGAACAAGATCGCTATACATACGCTCAGACTCATGTACATAATTATTTTGGAATTACGTTGGTACTGCTGTCTTTGCTGTTGGATGGCGTAACGGGGTCCCTGCAAGACTATCATATCAAGCGCTATCGACCTTCGGCTAACCACCTCAACTTCTGGACAAGTTTTTGGATAGCTTTTACATCGCTCTTTGTATTTCTGAGCCAAGGCGAATTCCTCCCTTCGCTGCAGTTTTGCGTAGAATTTCCGTCGGTGTTGCTGCTTGTGGCTGCCCAAGCGATATGCAATTCGATAGGACAATTCTTCATCTTCCGAATTTTGCGGCAATTTGGACCGCTTACCCTGAGTGTGATCACCACTAGCCGGAAATTCTTTTCAATTCTCGTGTCCATAATCTGGTTCAACCACCTGCTCAGTTTGAAGCAATGGATGGCACTGACGATCGTGTTCGTAGGGCTGTCCATTGACATTTTCTCAAAATCTCAGGAAAAGCGTGGTTGAACCAGCTTTATATAAAGTTTGAAGCCAGCTTAGTCACGGCGTCGATTGGGTGGCGTTACGTTGTGTGAGCGGTGCCTAGATAGTCTGCGCGTGAGCTGCTTAGTCCTATAGCGTTTGGCTCTGTGCAGAGCGGGCGGTACCAGGACCTGTCTATCAGGATTGCTCGTGAGCGGGCTATGATCTGGCCGTTCGCGCCTTGCCGACGAGCGAATTGATGGTGAATTGGTTGTATTGGGTCTCGAAGTGATCGAACGGTTGCTCGCCGAGGGGGTGGTGCTTTTCGCTCGCATCTCCGATTAGACAATTATCTCCTCCCTTTTTTTGTGATTTGTCAATTAGTTTTTTTTTTTGTTTTTTCGTGTAATCCTTGTCTTCCCTGATGGCCCATCGAAAGTCGCAAAATGGTGATTTGTATGTCGGAGTGTTACGGGGTCGACGGTTGGCCGACGGGGTTCTCGTTGAATTCGGTTTTAACCCATTTCGGCGTTCATTCTGTCTAGCGAAAGCGCGTCGTCCCTGCGCTCGGAATGCGCCGGCTTCGGTAGCACTCCCCTGAGGGGGTTCGGGTCTTCGATGCTTAGCTTCGTACGTGGTGTGCCTCGCTTCGAGCTATTTTTTTGGCGCGTCTACTGACCTTCTTCAATTGAAGAATCTCAAGTTTGAGTACAAAGTTGTTTTTAAAAAGATTACGAAAAAGAACGCCGACACAAAACTCAAGGGGTTGGAAGAGTTGAGGGTGCTGCTCATTGAGGAGCCCGAGGAGGGGGCGACCAAGTCCGCGGGACAGCAGTCTTCGCCGCGCGTCGGCGCGCCGTCGTCCGAGGAGGATTTATTGAACGTGCTCACGAGTTGGGTCAATGAGTTCTTGACGTTGGCCGAGTGCCCGTACCCGCAGGTTCGAGTGGCGGCCGTCGAGTTGATGGGCGAGGTGGCGAAAAAATACAAAAAGTATGCGGGTTGTTCGCGCACACCCGACGCGGGACGGCGTGGCGGTCGAGATAGACAGGGGGCGATACCTGCCTCGCGGTTTGTTGAGGGGGGCGTGCTGATTTTGTACACGAGATCGACAGAGGGAGGGACTGACGACGGGCCTAACGCGATTTCGTAGGTCGATTGCTTTGCAGTTTAAGGTATTTTTTCCTACGTGGGTGTTCGCGGCGTTTGACCCAAACCGAGAGGCTTCCGCGGCGGCGGAGCGGTCTATTCGTTCAGTGATTCCCCCGAGCAAGTACAAGAACGCTGTAGCTTTTTGCCAAATCGAGATACTCTCGCTCGTCGCTTCTCATCTGGAGGTGGCCCAGACCGACGCGAAGGACGAGGAGGAGGCGGAGAGCGCCGGCCGTCTGGTCAGTGCCAGTATTTTGTTGTTTTCGCACTTGCTGTCCGAAGTTCCGTCGCTTGAGGTGGCTAGGCCGTTTGTGGAAGAGCACGAGATGCTCAAGAGCTTGGTGTCCAAGTGCCAGTGGCCCTTTGAGAAGGTGCGAGCTTCCGTTTGCGTCTTCTTCACGACGGTCGCGAGAAGGCGGCTTTACGAGTCCATGTTCCCCTGGTCTGGGTTTTTGATCCCTATGTTTTCGTCCATCGCAGACAAGGACATGGGCGTGCAGTTGAAGGCTTGGGAGGCCGTGCTGACGCTCGTGAAGAACGAGCCGGGCGTCTGGACGCGGCGCGAGGTTTTAGACTTGAATGGTTCGAAGCGTTTGACCTCGATTTTGAAAAAAGCACTGACGGCGAACAAGTCGCATTTGGAGATGTACAGACAGTTCAGGGCGCTGCTCTGCTTGATCGATAAGGATCCCGTGCCAGAGCAGCACCAGTTTTTCCACGAGGTGCTGAAGTGTTGCTGGTCGCAGATTTTGGACCAACGGCGATTGTCGACGGCGAGTTCGTATTTGTGTGTTTTGCTCGAAACGTTTTTCACCGCTCTCAAGTTCGCGGTGGACTACGCTACCAGGCAGAACTTGGCTCAGGAGCGAGGCGCGATATTAGAACGGTTCGTGTTTCCGAGCGCTCGAATGTGCTTCGACTCGGGTTGGTCCAAGGTGCTGACGTCTGGTTGCGCGGTGTCGGAGCTGGCCGCGTTTCTGCTGGACTTGTCGGAGCGTGAGAGACTGCAGGACGTGTTGAAGCAGGTTTGCGAGCGACTGGCGGAGCAGGTGTCTCCTCTGTTCGGTCCGGAGTCCGGCGCGGAAGAGGAAGAGAAGCGCTGGTTGAAGGACCGATGCGTTGAATTTCTGTGCAGTTTGAAGCAAGGCGCGAGCGGCGCGCGCCCCAGCACCCTCCCGCGATGCGCCGCGGAGGGAGGGCGCGGTCGAGAGGAGGAGGCGCGAAGAAATACGGCCGTTGCGCACATCAGGGCCTGCCTGGTACCGGCGCGGTTGGTGGACGATTTTTCGAATTTCGTTTCAGAGGAGCGAAAAATACAATTGGCGTATGTCGAGGAAGTGCTCAAGGCGTGGCCGGAGCAGTTTGACCCAGTTGAAAAGGAGCGCATCGGGGAAGCGTGTCAGTCGGCGCTGGCGACTCGCGCTCGGCTGTCGCCGTTGCTGGCGTGGATTGCGTTTCGCTGCTTGCCCGGGGTCGAGGCGACGAGCCGAGAGCGGTTTTGGGAGCCTTGGAGCAAGCTGGTAGAGCGCTTGGTCGAGGCCGACAGGGAGGACATTTTGGTGTCGATACTGGACGAAATCGACTCGTCTGGCCGCGAGAGGTGGAGGAGTGAGGTCTTGGACCGCTACGCGCTACAAATCGCCGGTTTTCCGATTGAGCGACTGGCTCTGCACGCAGACTGCCTAGGCCTGCTCGTGACGGGGAGGCGCTTAGAACCGGTCGAAAAGTCGAGCTCGGAGGTGGGGCGCGCCGAGAGGGTCGTCGACGGACGGAGCGAAGGCCGCGGGAAGAGCTCAGGTTCGTCGGCGGCGGCGGCGAGGATGACAGGTTTTTTGAGCACCGAGTTGCTCGATGAAATTGTTGACAGGTTTTGCGCTTCTTTTCGCGAGTGCGATCCCTCGGCGGACGTGCCGGCGGCGGGCGTGCTGGCTTCGATGTTCGCGGCGTTGCTCGAGATCGGCGACGTGTCGGAGCCGCGTCAGCGCGCTCTCGTCAAAACGCTGGTTTATTTGTGTACGAATTGGAGGCAGTCGGCGTGGCAGCTCGTCCTTCAGACGGGCCTCGCCAGAATCCGCGACAGGGACGCGGCGGCCTTCGGCGAGCTGGTCGCGGAGTTGACGTCACTGGTCGAAGTTGAGCGTCTGAACTGCCGGCATCCGGAGGGCCTGGCGGAAGTGGCCATTGCGCTGGTTCAACTGACCGACGACGACGAGAGAAGGTCTGACTTACTTTGGAAGCTGACCGGAACCGCGGAGGACGGATGGAGCGTTTTTGTTTGGTCCATGAAGTATTTGGACGTGGAATGGCTGAGTTGGAGTCCAACCAGAGCGATCAACGAAGACGATTGGATGTTCCCGGACAAGCTTCTCGAAAGAGCAGCAAAGCTTTCTCATCCTGGTTCCAGACTTCTGACAACAGATTCCGTCACTGAGGCGAAAGGCGTCGGCGACTCGCAGCGCTCCGATTCCAGTGCCTCGTTTCTCGCCTTCGCGCTTTCCTCCTTAAGGAACCTTTTTTTTTACATTTCCTCGATTGCAAAGGCTCAGTTTGCCTACCTGACTCGGCCGACAGCGTCTGGGGCACCCTCCTTTTACGAGTTATTATCGCTCGTGTTTCTCATTCCGCAACTGACTCATTTGCGAGTCCGAGAGGTCTATTTAGAGGATTCGCGCATTGCTTCTCTTTGGAAGCCCTTCGACCTTTCCGTTTACGCCGACTGCTTGAACCCGCTTCTGAGCCTGTTTTTCGCGTCCCCTTCTCTCCTGCAGGGGTTCCTGGCCTGCCTGCTGTCTGACCTGTCGTGGATGGCCGGTCACTCGTCCGGTTTGCGAGCGGCGCTGAGGGGTCTGGTCGTCCAGTTCCTGTTCCTTCAGTTCTGGCGATGCGGCTTCGAGCACGATTCCGGACTCACATTTGCCCAGATATGGAGGGACTACTTCTTGAAGCAGCCGAGGCACGTGTCTCTGCTCGAAAATCATGCCCACCGCGTACTGATTGCGGAAATTCCGTCCGACTTGGTCTTCCAGGCGCTCGAGTGCGCCCTGGACGCCATCCCCGCGTCGTCCGCGGACACGACGGTTGTCGTCGACGCGATGATGGGACTGACGGTCCTGTGCGACTACGTCTCGACCGAGTTGGATAGGCCCTTCCCGCTCGACATAGTTCTGCAGATAATAAGTCGGTACATTTTTTTAAAAGAGTTGTACCTGACTCGCTCCCGCTCGTCCGAGCGCCTGGCCGATTTGGAGGCGAGCAACTACTGCAGCGCGTTCCTGCGATTTGTGGCGTTCGGACTGGTCCCCGCCGTCGCGGGTAGCGACAGTTCGAGCGAATTTTCCTTTGACGACTGGGCGTTTTTGTTGGGTGTGGCCGCCAACGAGTTGGAGCGCGACGGCGAGTCGCGCCTGCCGGTCAGCGCTCGGTCCTATAACGCCCTGCTGATGCTGAGTGCGGTGCAGGAGCAACTGCTCCGCAAGGAGTGCGCGGAGGCCGCTCAGGAACAAGCGAGCGACAAGGGGCCGGACCCGCAATGGTACCTGTCAATGATTGACACTTTTACTCGCCTGGCGAAGAGAGGCGACTCTCGGTCGCCCTTCGTGGACGCGCTTGCCAAGGCGGTGGCTCACGTGCCCGATTGCGTGATTTCGGCCATTTCGGCCGACGTCTTGAAGGACCTGTTCCGGACGCTCCGAACGCCGAACCAGCTGCTTCAGGTACAGGCTTCGTGCTACATCTTGATAAGGCGGCTGATTCAAGGCGACGGGGGCCGGCCTCGGCGCGAGCTGGTTTCAGACGAGCTGAAAGCCGTACTGGCGAGGCAAGCCGCAGAATGGAAGCAGCTAGACGTAGCCCATATCGTCTCGTGGCTAGAAACCGAAGGCGATCGGAGCCGAGACCAACTAGCACAGGGACTAATGAAACAATACGAGAACGAACAACATTGGCACCAGTCTAAGACGACCGACACAAAAAAAAAGAAAACCAAAAAAAAAGCTGATGCCACCGTGCTCGATGAGCGCTACAACCAAGTGTTCCAAGGGATCGTTTATTCCGACTGCTACACACCGTTCTTCGCCTCCCTCGCTCCAATCAGTCACTCCTTCTATATTCCCGAACCAACCCTCGCCGTCCTGTCGCCCTACACCTCCATGATGTTCGTCTGGTACCTGGTTATCCAGCTTTTCAAATGCACGACAGACTCCTCGTCGAAGGACGAGCTAGTTTCCCTCGTCAGGTCCACCAAGCTCCCTTCCTATAGCCTGTCTCCAATATTTTACATGAGCATTCAAGACAAAAAACAAAAAGCGTTTTTGGCTTCGAAGCTTTCTTTCTATTCGCCCTTCCATACGTACCTCTTGCGGGGGCTGCTCCACCCGACTGCCCGTCCCTATCAATGCCTCTCGCGGTTCTTCCACCTGCAATTCGACGTCTACTATTCCTCGGCCCTCCTCTTCAAGTTCCTGAGCTATTTTCCGGCCCTCGGAAGAAGCTGGTACAACGACCTGGCAAATCGAAGCGAAAAGGCCAAGTTTGAGAGTTTCGTCCAGCAGCGCTACTCGCCCGCCTTGATCGCTAAAGAGCTGGCGTGCGTGTCTAAGTTTAAGGACCAGTCTTCTCCCGCGGGCTCCTTCAGGGTCAAGTGTTCGGCCGTGTCGAAAGAGATCGTCGCCCTCTACAGAAAAGACGACACCGATTTGACGGTTGTTCTCAAAATCTCAGACGCGTATCCTTTCAAGCCGATCAGCGTGGCCATGGATCAGAAGCTGGCGTCCGAGGCACTGTGGAGAAAGTGGATGTTTACCATGTTGTCCGTGTTGAACACGCGCGACCGGTCGATATCGGACGCGCTCACTTTGTGGAAAAGCCTGCTGGAGCATTACTTTGAAGGCATTGATTTCTGCCCAATTTGCTATTCCGTCTTTTACAGCTCAAACCTCAAGGTTCCAAGTCTCGCTTGCAAAACGTGCAAGAACAAGTTCCACTCCGCCTGTCTCTACAAGTGGTTCAACACGTCCCATCACAGCGAGTGTCCCATATGCCGAACGTCATTCACCTAGCGCTCGTCCTGGTGGCGCGCCGCTCCGAACACCGGCCCCGTCCGCGCGTGACGTGATGGCACCTGTATGTACAGAAATGACCGTTATTGCGTCCTGAAGAAAACTTTTTTTCTGCGTTTTTTATTCTACCATCGAGCCGGGACGGACTCAAACTCATTGTTCAATGTGTAGTCTCGTGTGTAGGACCTGCATCGGCACAGACTTGAAGGGAGCAAATCAATTCGCTTATATCTTTGCCTGCGCGTTCATTTTCAATTAGCCGTTAATTGCTCGTTAATTTTGGCGACCTGTACGCGCCCAAGATGGATAGATATCTGTCACCTTTGGATTCGAGTTCTCATCGTCGCACTCAGGGCTCTGACTCTCATGGTTCGTTTGGGGTCGAGGTCGAGCGCGCTCTCCACCTTTTTATTTTCTGCTTTTCGCTTCTGACTTTAGGTCCCTTTCTAGCGCATCGGCCGCAGTCCAGCAGGCAGACGCTGGACGACTTCGAGATCATAAAGAAGGTCGGCCAAGGTGGTTTTGGAGAGGTGCGTGACTTCTTTCGGGGTCCCAGCGGCGCGAAGCGAAGAGGGCACCCGCGCTTTTTCTGCCCAAACGTCCCCGTCCGCAGCAGAGCACTCACCGCCTTGCCCAAGGTCTACGTTGTTCGCAAAAAGGACACGGACGAAATTTTGGCGTTGAAGATCATCAGCAAAGATCTGATTTGGAAAAAGAACAAAGTTCGCCAAACAAAGAACGAGCGCGATGTCTTGGCAAACCATTTGACGTGCTATATCGTACGATTGATGTATTCATTCCAAGACGGCCATTTTTTGTACCTGGCTATGGAGTATTGTCCGGGCGGCGACCTGAGACGTCTACTTTCTGCTTTTGGATACTTGACCGAGGACGAGGCAAGGCAATACATGGCAGAAATCGTTATGGCGACGGATAGCTTACACAAACTGAACTACGTTCATCGAGATATGAAGCCAGCCAATTTTCTGATAGATGCGAGCGGGCATTTGAAGCTGACGGACTTCGGGCTTTCGAAGGCTAACAATCACCTGAAATACAGGTCCTATTCAATGGCAGACCCTGGATCTTCGAGGTCTTCGCACGACGATGAAAAGCGTACGTTTTATACGTTTTTTTGGCATTTCTTCGCTTTGATTCTAGAATTTAACTTTTTTTTTTTAGCGATCGCCGTTGCTGGATCGCTTTACTACATGAGCCCGGAGGTGCTTAGTGGGGAATCCAACTGCGGAGTTGAGGTGGACTGGTGGAGCGTTGGGTGCATCTTCTTCGAGCTTTTAGTGGGTCATCCTATATTTAACGGCTCTACGGTCTCAAGGGTTTTTGACGCCGTTATCCAATTCCGCACGACGGTGCCCGCCATCATTGAAAAGTACCGAGCGTCTCATCTATCCGAGGAGGCCGCCGACTTGATCGCTGGTTTTTTGCGAGAGCCTCAAACGCGTCTTGGCGTTCGCGGTTTGGCAGAAATTCACAATCATCCTTTTTTTGCCGGCTGCAATTGGGCGTCGTTGGCAGATGTCAAGCCCATTTTCGTGCCCAACTTGCAATACAAGTGGGACACGAGCTACTTTGATTTGTCCTCGTCGCCGCAGGTGGGGTCGAGAAGTGATGCGCAAGGTTTGAGTTCGAGCGGCCTGTTTCGAGCGCCACTGGCGCCGTACAATGACTCGAAACAGAAAGTGACAAGCGAAACTTGCTCAGACAAGCATTCGATAAAAAGTCCTATGGCCGATTGTTTGAAAAACAAATTGGGTCGAAAAGTGCTTTGGTCCCACTGTGATCGCCATTTGAACAGCGCAGGCGCGAGCCGAAAGCATGCGTGTTCTGGCACCCATCTACTCGAGGGAAAGGAGAACGAGGTGTTGAGAGAAAACGAATCCTATAACTCTCCCTTTTTTTGCAATAAGAGGAGTTTTAATAGGATCTCAAAGACGCCTGTCATGTCTGGCTGTCTTGTTCAAGGGGTCGAGAAGCAAATTTTTGGGTTTACGTTTAGGCGCAAAAAGTACAAAGCCAAGGAGAAGCAATTTGCGACGCCTCCGACCCCCGTTATGCTGAAGCCTGATCCCCGTCGTCACCAGCACGTGGTCCCGGTGACGCCCGATTTCGAACTTTCTGATGTGTAAAGACCTAATTACGAGATAGATTTTCTTACCGCGAGTCATGGGATTAGTTTGTGTGTGCCGAACGAGTGACATGTTTTTTTTCACATCGCGCTCGCGAATTTCCTCGATGATTTTTTTTTTTTTTTAGCCTGTCAAGATTGAAATTTTTTGGCGTTTGAGGTACAATAATATACGTTTCTAGCACTGCGGCGAAATTGTCCATTTTATCTAGAGGTTGAAAGTTTGCTCAAGCGAGGTTTTGTCCTAGTGTCTTCGGCACAGTTTTTGCCGTTGACGGGCGTTACGGCTATTGTGGGTTTTCACGGCGTCGCTGCCTACGAGGCCACTCAAGGTGTGTGGACAGATGATTTTCTGGCTCGAAGGAACCCATCTGTCGTTGGTGGGGTTGAAGCTTGGCGAGCTGCCGTCTTTTGCAAATAAAAAGCACCATGGGGCTTCGATAGTGGAGATAGTGACGTCTATCGATGCGTCTGTGAACAGATTGACGTATGTCTCGGTTAGTGTTGTTTTTTTTACATGGGAGGTTGTCGCGCGGTCGATGGTGGCGAGAGGCTTTTTTCGGTCCTCTCTTTCTCCCCTGTGGAGGCTCGTGTTTTTTTTTTTTTTTGACCTATAAGAATTGTATCCGTTGGGGGCGCCGTTGCGGCCGAAGATCAGTGAAGAGCTTGAGAGATTTTGGTCGTTTGAACAAGTTTTTGGTGGACTACAACAGTTTGGATTCCACCGCGTTTGACGATTTCCCGGCGATGGAGAGCTTAGAGATGCTATGGATGAACAATAATAATGTACGTGCGAGGAGTGGTGAGGCGCGCGGTGGATGGCGCGGGGTGTGTGCATGGACCGCGAGGCGCCGTTCTGTACGAGACATTTTTGTGCGAGGGTTTGGGGGGGTGGGAGGAAGGCGGGGCGGGAAGGCGGGGGGAATTGGGGGATAGGAAGGGTTCCCGTTGCCCGCGTTTTTTTTTTTTTTGGGGGGGGGAGCTTTCAGAAAATTTGGGCGGTGCTGCCGAGAGTGTTGTATGAGGGCGTGTGTGTGTCGTGTAGACGGAGCTTGAGTGGGTTTTGATAGATGCTGATGCGATAGCAATGTATATATATATGTGTATATGTATATGTATGTTGTGCCCGACGCATGTAGGTTCACGACGTAAAGCACTACATTAGCAAGTTGGCGGGGGTGTTTCCGAATTTGACGCACCTGAGTGTGTTGAAGAATCCGGGTTGTCCGAATTTGCTGAACGACCGGAGCCGCGAGGCGTACAAGAGGTACCGTTATTTCGTGATATCGCACCTTCCGAAGTTGAAGACGCTGGACATGTTGCCCGTGACAGACGAGGAGAGGGAGTTCGTGGGTTCGCACAGATGCGTCGATTTGCTGCCGCTCGTGGAGTTGGGGTCGAGCGTGTTGTCGTCTTTGAAGAGGGACGTGACGGGGTTCGCGTTGAGCAAGCAGGGCGAGTTGATGGTGATGGACGAGAGGGAGTACAACCAGTGGAGTCCGAGTTACGTGAGTTTGGGGGAGGGGAAGATGTTGGTATTTCAAGACCAGCAGAGGATGAGGTTGGAGAGCATAATTGAGTTGAAGGGGTGTCGCTTGTCGGTGGTGGAGGAGGAGGACTTGTTGCAGAAGGTGGCGCCCAATTTGGAGCCGTTCAAGCTGGTGGGGGATGGGGTGACAAGGTATTTCATAGCGGACGGCAAGCAGCAGATGAGGGAGTGGATGGACGCGATAATGGTGGAGTGCCAGGGGGGGTTGGAGGAGGCGGAGTGTTGGGAGAAAATTGAGCGCGAGAGGGCGGAATTGAAGTTTCAACAGAAAGAGTGTTTATTGACGTCGTCTAAGTTGAGGTTGCGCCGTACAGTGGACAGGGCATACAACCTGAGTCCGGAGGAGGTGAAGTTGAAGACGGTGTTGGGTCACGGGGGGTTTGGTGCGGTTTACGAGGGGATTGTGCGCGGAAAGTTGGTGGCGGTGAAGGTGTTTCACAACCAGAATTTGTTCGTCGAGGCGCTGGATGAGTTTTGCAACGAAGTGGACATGTTGTCGAGAGTGAGACACCCGAACATCATCATGTTCATGGGGGCGTGTTTGGAGCCGCTGATGATTGTGACCGAGCTGATGCCGAATGGAACGCTGGAGAAGCTGCTGCTGGATACCAGAACTCCGCTGTCGCTGCACACGAGACTGAAAATGGCCAAAGACGCCGCGTTGGGGATGAGTTGGCTGCACGAGTCCAACCCGATGATTTTGCATCGCGACTTCAAGACGTCCAACATACTGATCGATGACAGAGGGAGGGTGGTGGTGTCCGACTTCGGGTTCTCGGAGTCCCTCAGGAAGGGCGCTTCCACTTGGGACGACGAAGGGTACAGAGGAACGTTCGGATACGCGAGTCCGGAAGTGATGAAGAACGCCGTCTTCAACGAAAAGTCGGACGTCTACAGTTTCGGCATCGTGCTTTGGCAAATCATAACTCGCCAGGTGCCGTACCCGGAAATCAACGAGGCGAAGGACAACGCTCAAAAGAAGAAAATCATGAACGAAATTGTGTTCAACGGTCGTCGACCGCCGATTCCCAGCGAATGTCCCAAACCGATTGCTCGCCTGATTGAGAGCAGTTGGGACGCCAAGGCGACCAACCGTCCGGACTTTCGCACCATCGTGGAGGCCCTGGACTGCATAATTTACGAGGAAGCGATTCCGGATCCGATTGCGCGGGAAAACTGGAGAAGCTGGTTTCCGAACCGAGACAAAGTTCCTTGGAGAGATTTTTGGCAGCGATTCAGGCCGGCCATCGGCGCGACGACTCACGAGGACAAGGCCATCGTCCGCATCCTCCTGCTGCCTTTTCAGTACGAGAATCCTCGCTTCACGGCTTCTGATCCGTACTGGCACTGCCAAACCGACCAGGTCAGTTGCTCGGACTACGGCGAGTTTTTTTGTCACTTCGGCACGCTGGATGGCCTCATGGACAGGATCCGGAGGCTCGCGAGGTCTCCTTGGTTCTTCGGGAGGCTCTCGGCGCACGCGGCATTCAACTTGCTCTACGGACAGGAGGCCGGGACCTATTTGGTTCGGTTTTCGTCCCTTTTGCGCGACAAGTTCATCGTCAGCTACGTCCACTCGAATCGGCTTATATTTCATCAATGCATTCCTTCGGAAGGGTGCGAGCGCGCGATCGAGAGGGAGGCGAAGTGGAAGAAGCCCTCACTGGGGAGGCCGTTCTCGGCCATTTGGGACCACGTGACGGACGACAGTAAACTGGAAGACGCGGCGAATTAGGCACCCGCTCCTCGCACGACGGCATCTGAGAACGCTTCGTGGACGAGTTAAGAAGGAGAAGAAGTGCCGCACTGCGGTGCCTCCTCCAGCCACAAGAAAAACATAAAAAAAAAAAAAGAGTAAAGAAAGAAAGAAAGAAAGAAGAGGTTCGCATCCAATAAAGAGACTCAGCCGGTACACATTTTGCCCCAGCCTGTAGAACGAGGTGCCGCTGTGCATAGAAAGGGCTTGATAAGGGGGGAGACATTGGAAGCGGATTTTGACGGTTTTTTTTTTTTTTTTTAGGGAGGGCCAAATTTTTTTATCGATTCGCGTCAAATTTTTTTTGAAAGGATGCAGACGCACTTCTTAGTCGTCTTCGTTGAATTCGAAGGGTTCCGGGGGGCTGGGCTCTTGTTCGGTCGGCAGTCCCAGCGACGACACGAGGTCCAGGGGCATGTGTGGGGCGAGGTCTTGCATGACGACGATGCCGTAGGTGCCCTCACAGATGGGTTTGTAGCGTTCGTCCGAGTCGAAGGTGATGTATTTGAATTGGGACCTGAGGACGCGAGCGGGGTTTGACAGCAGCTCCACGTTGTCGGGGGATTCCAGCGCGGCGGCGTCGAACGCGACGGTGTCGGGAGGGGGGGTATATATAGAAAGAGGAGGAGTCGGATTTCGGCTGCTTCGAGGAGGCAGAGTCTAGAGAGGAAGATTTGTGGGGCTCCGAGGTCTCGTCGTCGGCGGCGGGCTTTTCGGCGGGCTTTTCGGCGGACTCGGGAGGGTGAGGCTTGTCCTCCGCGTCGACGCACATGGGCTCGGGGGCCTGGTTGGCGGGAGCGGAGCCGAGGGGCCACTTTCTCTTCTTCTTGCCGCGACGGGCGGCGGCGAGCTCCAGCTTGGCCAGTCGCGGGCCGCGGTTCTTGGTTTCGGCTCTGGTCTCGGCGGGGTAGGAGAACCAGTGAACGGGCGCGTGGCTGCGGAAAGACATCTTGATCATTTGCAGGTCCTGGTTGAGCGCGATTATGGCGGTCGGGGCGAGCGCCAGAGATATGAAGTGGACCAGAGGGTACCAGTACCAGTACTGCAGGAACATGGCCAGACCGACCATCGCCTGCAGGTTGTTATACCCGGACCGAATCAGGAGAGATATGGTGACATTTCGCCCGCCGGCATCCAGGATTCCGCTGGCGAGAATGGCGCCGTACTTGGCCATCGCCGACTCGTGCTTGTCTTCGATTCTCTCGCGAAGGTGCTTGCGGAACTTGTTGACGCAGGGCCCGGTGGACTGAATCAGGAGCATCGCCAGAGAGATCAGCGCGCCTTGTCTGACAGTGTCGACGGGGTCTCGGTGAGCCAGCGGCAGCAGAATGTCGTACGCTTCTCGGAGTCCCGTCCCGGCGCACGCCATGCCCAGCGCCAGACAAGCTCCGTACCGAACCGCAGGGTTGTAAGACTCGGCCAGCAGTGCCACGAGCTGAGGCACTCGCTCCGGCTGTCTGAACAAGACGAATCCGAGATTCATGACGGCCGCGCGACGCACATCGTCATTCACGTCGGACACGGCAATGTGCAGCAACTTCTGAATCGCCGAATTTCGACCAGTCCCCCCGTACGCCATGCCTATCATGAATGCTCCCCCGTACCTCAAAATGGCCTCCTTGTCGCCCAGCAACTGCTCGATCATCGCGTCCGCCTGACCCTCTCTACCATAGTACAAGAACGCCAACCCGATCACCAAACCTCGCACAACCTTGTCGTGCTGCGTCTCGTGCGCCAACACCAACAAATCCACCACGCACTGGTGCGCGCTTCCAAGCATCACCAACCCCAACGCGTACCCCACCGCCTCGCCCGCCACCGCATCATCCGACGCGCACAAAATGCGAAACAACTCCTGAAACACCAACTCGTCGCAACTCCCCAGCGCCGCCACGCCCAACCCCAACGCCGCCCCGTGCGTCAAAATGTGCGCCTCTCCCGCCCCCCTCAAGTAATGCAGCAAGTACCTCAGCACCGCCGGGCACCCCGACTCGCTCGACCCCGCCACGCCCTGACCCCCCCCCCATCGACGCCTCCGACTCCCTCCACCAACCCTCTTGCAACCCCCCCACCGTCGCGCACGACGACATGAACGACTCGTTGAACTCCTCGCTCGGATTCCCGTGGTTCGCGTGAATCAACCCCAGCGCATACAAACTGCCCCCCTCCGTGTATGGAGACGACGCCGTCGCTCCAGGCCTCGGCAAATACGGCTCCAACACGTTCAACGCCTCCTTCAAGTGCCCCTTGTGAATCACCCCCAACCCCGCCGCCATCGTAAACTTGGTCCAGTTCGTCGCCTTCCTCACCCACTCCAAATTGTCTCTCAAAAACGTGTCGCGCGTCGTACCCGCGTGCATCAACGCGTTCGCCACTATCGTCGCCGTGTACAGTATAGAACTCCTCGGCTCAAAATAAGACTTAATGTGCTTCAAAATATTCAAATCCGCGCGGTTGTTTCGGTACAAAAACTGCAAATATAACTCTATCGTCACCTCATTCGTCAAAATGGACCCCACCTTCTTCCAATCCTCGTAACTCCCCCCCTCCACCTCCGGCCTGTATCCCCCCCTCCACCTCCTCGTTATCTCCCTCAACAACTGCGACGACGCGTTCTCCACCACCTCAAACGCTATCTGGTACGCCAACAACCGACTCCCCACCTCCCTCCTCTCCAACAACCTCGCAAACACCCTGCATATCTCCTCCGCCTCCTCCAAAAACGTCAAGCACCTCGACAAACTCATCGCGTCCTCGCTCTGCAACTCCGCGTACAACCTCGCCAGCAACGACAACACCGTCGGACGATAATCTATCGGCACCAAATCTATCGTCACGTAAAACGTGTACCGCAACAAATCCGCCATCTCCGGACTCATCCTAATCGCCTGCTCCAAACAGTCCGTGCGCCTAGACTGCAACGCAATCCCTATAGCGTGTCTGTACTTCTTGTGGCGAAAACAACGATCGAACATCCGGTTCACGATGTTCTCCAAACGCGGATCTATCGACTCCCCCTCCTGTCCCTCCTTGGACTGCAACGTCCTCAACCGAATGTACTCGTCGATGCATTTAACTTCACAAACGCCAACCAGTCAGCATCGCCCAACACACACTACACCCACACACCCCTTTTCCGCCCCTCGTACCCACCAACGTCTCCACAAACTCGTTCTCCGCCGTAATGTCGAACAACTCCTCCGCCCTCAACGCGTAAAACATCGCGTCAGAAAACGCGCCCAAGTAGTAGAACACCTGGAAAAAAAAAAAAAGTTAAAAAACCGCCACTCTCGCCAAAAAGTTTTTCCTTCTCTCCACCCTCTCTCCACACGCTCACCCAACGCCCCCATTCACCCCCCCCACAACGATACCTTACTCGCCACCAAGGCCGCCAACTTCCTCGACACGAAATCCGCTCTCTCGTGCAGCTCCTCTCTTTATCATATTCAACGCACGTCAACTTTTCTTGTCCAATACACTCTTCACACACACAATCAAACACGTCTGCACGCGCCACCCCCAGTCGCGCGGACCCCATCTCTCGCGTACATCACAGATATAGAATCCGATATCTCTGGCCAAAACTGGTCCACTATCTGATCTATTTGCTTCAACGCGTAGTCCTTAATGACATCGCTCTCGTTCTCGTCTAGCAGGGAGAGGAAGTTCGACGCCGAAGTGAGCACCGCTGTCTGCATCATGTGACAGTAGCAACGCCAAAAACAAAACTCAAAATCCAGAACAAATAAGACTGAATTGCCATGTCGAAGCGGTAAATCAAAAATAAAAAATACAAAAAATCGAGGCCCCTCTTCAGAAACACGCCCCTGAAACCCTCGCCAAACCAGCACCCAGTAACAACGCAATACCCCTCACACATCACAAAGTCCATCCCCTTGGACCAACTCGCCCACGCTGGCACCTCAGCACCGAGAAAAACATTTTAAAGCGTACATTTTTTTTTCGAAGTACGCATTTATTTTGTAAAACCCCAAGGGCAATATCTGCTCTACGTCGACATGCTCTCAGCACCTATACGTCCACTCAACGCCGGACGCCTCCTTCTGCGCGCCGTCCGCTCATACAGCAGCAACACAAAAGCCGCTGCCTCCGCTGTAGAAGACGTGACGCAAACCGAACTCTTTCAAGAAACGCACGCAATGGGGACTAGCTATCGCACGGGAGGACACGAACACCACGGATACCCAGAGGTCGGAAGCGTACGCGAGCAAAAACAAAATACGCGCAAAGAGCCAAATGGCCTCGTACACACATAACAGACGAACTTTGAGGCCTCGTTATGCGTCATACACACGTGTGCACAAAGCCATGCATTGAAAAACGGTCAAATTCACAGAGGAAAATGTGCTAACCCTGAAAAAATTTCAGAATGTATTTTTGCGTGGCTTTGACGGCTACCAAAAACCCTATACCGGTTTGGTCATATTCACGCAAATCTTTTTACCACTCACGTTCTTTGGCTCCTTGCCATTTGTCGCATTTGTATACCAACAAAACAAAGGATGAGGCACCTTCGCTGAGGGTCTCTGCGCATACATAATAAAAAAGTGCACACTTTGATTTACCAAAAAGACTCTGCATGCTGCGTCGGCGGCATTTATATTTTCGGGGAGAGATGAACTCAATGTCATCGAAGAGTAGACCGCGTCGTCATCTGAGGCAGCGTGCGCAAGCTATCTATGTATCAATGCAGTGTATGTGGGGGGAGAGGAAAACAAGTGTACAGTGTGATATGATATGTATATGAGAGAGATTGAATCAACAAAAACATAGCCGGCGGTAAGATCGGTTGGCTCTAATTTTCCTTTCTTGACCCTTGGATCGCTGCACAACCGAATTGCAAGAAGCGTGCTAGGAAGGCATAATCTGAGACGTAGGTGATGATTCTGAGGAGATACCCGAGGATGATAAAGATGAATTTAAAGATACAGATTCTGAAGTGCTTAATGATGCATTTAACGGTTGAGACGACTGTACATTTGACGGTTGAGGCGACTGTACGTTTGACAGTTGAGGTGATGATTCAGTTAGCGATTGAGATGGTGATGCTGCTCGCGGTTGAGATGGCGATGCAGTTGACGGTTGAGGTGACGATGCTGCTCGCGGTTGAGATGGCGATGCAGTCGGCGGTTGAGATGGTGACGCAGTCGACGGTTGAGATGGTGATGCAGCCGACGGTTGAGATGGCGATGCAGCCGACGGTTGAGATGGTGATGCAGCCGACGGTTGAGATGGTGATGCAGCCGACGGTTGAGATGGTGATGATGGATTACTTGATGTCAGTAGTGAATTTAAGGGCAAAAATGACAATTGCGACGGGTTTGGCTGAAATGCGTTTGTCGGCTGTTGCTGTGATGATGCAAATTGTCTTCTTGTATGATAGGCATATTCTTCAGGATGCCAAAAAGGAAGCATACTTAAAAAAAATGGAACGACGAATCCTAACACTTCCCCTTGCCATCCCGAGTAATTTCTCCAGTCAATATACCTCGTCCACGTTTGAGTACTATTTGGTCCGAGATTTATGTTGAATCGCACTCTAGACCAGTAGCTCATCAACAAGATCGAAGACAAACATAGAATCCAATTCCACGAAGAACCAATTTCTCTTAATAACAGAAGTATAAACGGCAAGACGAAAACGACTCGAATAGTGACTCCTTGTCGCGGAGGCGTCGGTTGGGGTTGCTGGATTGATTGTCTCCATCTTTGCTGCATCTGAGCATAGTTATTTTGTTGTGCGGCACTGCGTGAAGACAGACGTCAGCACGATTTAGTACGTGTCAGACAAAAAACGCGAATTTTCTATTGCTATTGCAAAAAGTAGCGAACACGTACAATTGGTCGTAATACGGACGTGCGTTATCGGACGGGCCTGTCGAATCCGAAAACATGGACAGAGGTGGCTGCGAGTCTGGAATACCAGGCCGCACGCCTGATGAGTGTTCATGAGACGTCTGCAATGATTGAACTGACGAGCCATCGGCTTGGTAATTTGTCGAAGGTTGGATGTTCGACTTATCACCTCGTTCTCCCTTTGATGGATCTGATCTTATCGCTGACGCAGTGTCTAATCTTAACGCTAAGTGGAGGACGATAGTAGATCGCTCGCGGTCCTTGGGTGCGAACCAAAACCTATGTCAGTAACACACATGGTTTGCGCAATAAAAATGCTGCCTTCTAATAGTAGTTATTTTTTCAACGGCTACTATTTTTGTAATCAGACTAAAACAAAGAAACAATCAACCCACATTGGCTCTCTGCCTCCCTGTATTTTTCATAGGAGACGTCTCAACACAAAAGCAATTTACTGGCTTTATCTCATACAAAAAATTCCGTACGACTAGTAGCTGCTCCAATCTGTCATTATCTAAAACAAGTTTGCCACCACATACTAGCCTCTGCTCACTTGGAGCAGGGTTTTTCGGGTGAGCGTTTTGTATAGACATTTTAAGCTCTAGAATAGTTAGACTTGGCTCCAAGGATGGGAAGGTCAAATCCTTCATTGAGCCCATTGTGTTCTTTACAATCACGTTGATGAGACCATCTTTTTCCATGATTCAACGAAACAGACTCCTTGGACAGGGACGCCTTGACCTGATATTAATTAAACCCTAATTATTTTTTACAATGCGGACTCGCTTCTAAAAAAAAAATAATTTATTTTAGTGCTTGGAAGGGACGGCTCGGCAGGGCTTTTATTGTACGAAAGGCACACATCCATGTCGTGCAGTTCAAACGCAGTAAGCTTCGAGGTTCGAACTGAGGTATACGTCGCAAAAGTGAAAACATTGAAATCTTTTGTTGACAGCCCGGCCATTTTCAGGAGCAGTCAGCCTGCGTCACAGCCCAATGTATCCACTGTCAAAGCAACGCTACAGAATTTTTATATAGAAAAGATTGCTTGTGCTGGTGCGTGGTTTTCAAATTTTCAGCGCGAAGTTGCGTCATATTTGGCGTATCCGCTCAGCGAAAGAGCAGATGCACAGACGATTGTGGATTTATTAAACATAAATTTTCTAAGCTACTTAAATTCACAATTTTCGCGCTTCCATGCCATAGGCCATGTCTCGAAACCCTTTGGACTCGAAAGGTTAAGTCCAATTTGATGAAGTCTCGTCTTCGGAAGCATGATCGTTTTGACGCTCTGTTTGGCTTTACGGGCTCCATTTCTTCTGTTGTACTACTGGAGCTGTTGAGCAGCGCCTTGCAGGACCACCGATCCAAGCTGTCAATCGTTCATATAGATGTTGGATTCATCTTTCCTGAGGCGCAATGGACGGATGCCCAGCGCTCGCGCTATCACATGCAGCTTTTTCGTTGGCTGGAATCGCGCTACCATACTCGTAACTGGGAGTTTGAGATCATTCGCCTCGACAACCTCTTGCAAATAAATCCGAATTCGCTTAGATATCAGTTTGAGCAAAAAAAGAATTTTCGGTACGATTTGATGTCGGCTTTGATACGTGGCGCGCTGATCAAAGTGGCAAGGCTCAAGCATCTAAAGTACATCGTACTCGCCCGATCTGCGTCAAGTCTGGCCATTCAGGCCATCAAGAGCTGCGTCCAAGGTAGAGGCATGCAAACAGCTGAAGATTGCGCTTTGGTCAACCGAATGCCCGATTTGGATGTGACACTGGTTCAGCCCCTCAAACACAGTCTGGTTGACCGCGAGATAGCCTATTACTTTCAGAGGAAAAACCTAGAAGTAATGGCCGGATACAAGACCATAATGACAGGAGATTGGTCCGGCGTTCAGGAAATCACTCGAAATTTCATCTCACTTCTACAAAGACAATTCAATCACACAATACACACCGTCTTGCGCACCGTCGAGAGGTTCGAATGTCGATCTTTGGGTGGAGATAGTAGAAAACGGTGCAGATTGTGCATTCGAATGACAAACAGTGACCATATGCGTCTGTGCTACAGCTGCAGTCAGTTGGCCGCCTCCAACAACAGCCCAGACGACCTTCAGGAAGAAGCTGGCAGCGAAGGTTTAGATTTCGAGGACGTTCTGAAACAGCATGCACAGGGAATTTTTGAATATGAGGCAGTATCGCTCTGATTTATCAGGAAAATTCTATATCGAAAACCGTACACATGAATTGATAGGTTCAAAAGCTGGAGCCTGAACCTCTCGAGAGCAATTTGGTCGCATGGATGCACCGGCCAAATACGCACATCATTTTGAGCGGATGGTTGCGCCGCAATTTGATGCACATGTTCCATATCGTCTACATCCAGCTCCGCAGATGACGCACATTGCAAAAATGCCAAAAACACAATTGTTGGTATAATAATTTAAACAGCTCCCCCATTTCTCGCAAATCTGGAAAACTCATTTAACGCCGCTTTTTTTTCTTAGATGAAAGCATTTCTTCTATGGATTCTGTGTCGAAGTCACTGAGTCTGATCTCTTTCGGAGGCTTTCGGTGGTGGGTCATTTCTTGCGCTTTCTTCTTTCTGTAATATTCAATAGTGCGCTTTCTCAGAGTTTCAAGCATCCTTTTGTGGCTCTCACTGGGATTCGGCTTTGATGATTTTACGGATTTTACACTGTGAGGTGGGGAATCAGCAGATGATAGCGTGGATGATTTTTTTTTCTCTCCTGCACCACGAGGTAGCGATTCGAACCGAGGAGGGCATTGTGCTTGTTCTCCAAATGCCACCCGATCCTTTTCTATCTGGTCGAAGCTGTACAATTTATGAGGTTTTGCACTTACAAGCTTTGGTTCGGTTTGAGTCCTGAAGTCAGAAGCTTTGTTGGCTTTTGTTTTTTTTTTTCCTAATCACTTCATGACCTGACAGTGATTTTTTGTCTTCATTTTGTAAAGCTTTTTTAACGTCTTCTCGGAGGCGATTCTTGAACTGATACCAATTCTCGTAGTCCCTCATACCCTCAAACAGGGGTTGGGATGCATCTGGTTCGCACTCGATTGGGCCTTCGTTGGCAAGCGCGTGCCCGGCGCCATCGACCAGAGCCTCGGCGTCGTGGAGTGAACGAGAATGTCTCCTCTCTTCGAGGGAGGGAGGTCAGAACGGTGCATCTGTGAGAGAGTTGAAGTACAAGCACATACTTTTTTTTTTTGATGCCAAGCTAGGGCAACTCGCTGGACGGGAGTCGGTTGCATCGACTTTGCGGATGGGGTCGCGATCCGTCCTTGCGTTTCGTCTCTTTAGGGCACTTGAACGAGGCCCGGAGCTGAGGCTTCTTCGAAACGAATGTTTCATGAGGGGTCGGCGATGATTGGTATATTTTGCATTCGGCTGCCAAAAGAAATATTTTATCCTGTCAAAAAAAAAGTCAAAAAGCTTCATTTTCATCCATTTCTGATAGCCACGTTGGATTTATTAATATAGGGTCACTGGTTATTTGGCGCACCAGGAGGACTTGGAATTCCATTTGGCGCGCGTCGAATAGGCCTGGTTTTTTGTTTGAGGACAGGGTATTGGATTGCTATTAGCCGCAGCGTCCAGGCTAGACGGGATGCACATCAAAAAAGTGCTGATTCGCGGGATCAAGTCATACTCGCACCAAGCAGACTTTGACCCGTTTAGTTCGAAGACGAACGTGATTGGTACGGAAGCGAATTGCGTTTTGCGTGTGCGAATTCTCCGCATTGACAGATCAGCGTCACCGACTTTTACGAAACGATGCCGTGAAGTTGGCAAGAATGGGGCTGGGAAGTCGAACTTCATCGATGGTACGTGGAGGCTTGAATGGGGGGGGGTCGAGAGCGTCGTTGGAGTTGACGCGGTTTTGGGGGAGAAGTGCTCTGTTTTGTTTTAGGTAGTTCGAGGTTCCACAGGATGAGGAGCGAGGACAGACAAGCATTTTTGCACGTACGCGCTGTTTTTGCTACAACATTGCGCCGAGTTGGTTTTGACGGTTTAACGTTCTTGTTTTTTTTTTTTTTTTTTTTTACAGAAAGGTCCGGGGGAGGCGGTGTTTTCTGGATATGCCGAGCTGCATTTTGAGAATTCCGACAAGCGGTTTCCCGTGGAGTCTTCTGAGGTTTCGCTGCGTCGAGTGATTGGTCTTAAGAAGGACGAGTATTATTTGAACAACAAGCACATTTCTCCGGACGAGGTGGCGAGTTTGTTCGAGAGCGCGGGGTTTTCTCGTTCGAACCCGTACAACATTGTGATGCAGGGGCAGGTGCAGACGCTCGCGCGGATGTCTCCTGGGCGTCGCTTGGAGTTGTTGAAGGAGGTGGCCGGCGCGCGGTTGTACGACGAGAAGAGGAGCGAGAGTTTGCGCATTTTGGAGGACACGGCGACGAAGTGCGAGAAGATTGAGCAGGTGTTGGACACGTTGGAGGAGCGTTTGCTGGAGTTGGACGCGGAGCGCGACGAGTTGAGGGAGTACCAGAAGTTGGACCGGGAGCGCCGCGCGCTGGAGTACAGGTTGAAGGAGCAGGAGTTGAGGGAGGTGAGCGAGCGTTTGGAGAGAGTTGGCGCGAGCCGGGGAGAGGAGGTGCAGAGGGCGGGTCGGGTGTACGGGGAGTTTGCTAGGGTGTCGGAGGAGTTGAAGGTGTGCGAGAAGGAGAGGAAGTTGTTGCAGTTGGGGGTGGCGCAGGAGAGCAAGGAGAGGGAGTTGGTGAATGCGGAGTTGCAGGGGTTGCTGAGACAGGAGGCGGAGTTGAAGTTGGCGAAGATGGACATGCAGGATGTGTCGAGTCGGACGGGGAGTAGATGGGAGGTGGTTTTGAAGAGGTTGGAGGAGGTTGAGCGCCGGGTTGAGGAGGTGGAGGGTGAGTTGAGGGAGTTGGAGCCTCGGTGCTTGGAGGCGTTGGATAGGGAGAGGTCTTTGAAGAGCAGGTTGATAGAGTTGGAGGGTCGAGTTGAGCATCTGCGCGCGACGCGGGGTCGGAGCCGTCGGTTTAGGACGAGGGAGGAGCGCGATGGTTGGTTGAGCCGGGAGGTTAGGATGCTGAGGGAGAGCATGGAGGGGAAGGAGAGTCGGTGTGGGGTGCTTAGGAGGGAGATTAGCGAGTTGGAGAGGTCGATTGAGGGTCACGAGGGTCGGATTGAGAGGTACAAGTGCGAGACGGGTGATTTGACTCGCGAGCTCGAGCAGCTTTCGGCGAAGTATGCGCAGGTGCGCGAGAGGCGAGATGCGTTTGCGGACAGGAGGAAGGAGTTGTGGAGGTTGGAGAGCGAGTTGGAGACGGAGATGGTGAAGTGCCGTCAGAGCATGGCGCGTGCGGAGTACCAGTTGGAGTCAGGAGTTAGTAGGGATTTGAGTTTGGGGTTGGCGTCGGTGAGGAGGATAGCGGTTGAGTTGAATTTGCGCCACAAGGTGTACGGGCCTCTTTTTGAGTTGTTCGAGGTGGAGGAGGAGTACGTGTCGGCGGTGGAGGCGGCGTCTGGGGTTGCGTTGTTCCACGTGGTGGTGGACACGGACGAGACGGCGTCTAGGTTGTTGTCGCGTTTGAACGAGGAGAAGTGCGGGAGGGTGACGTTTATGCCGTTGAATCGGGTTCAAGTGAGGATGGGTCACGTCGGGTTGGCGACGACGGAGCAGGTGCAGCCGTTGACGGGGGTGCTTAGCTACGACCACGCGCGGTTTGGGAAGGTGTTTGAACAGGTGTTTGGGAAGGTGATGCTTTGCCAGTCGCTGGAGGTTGGGACGCAGATTGCTCGAGCGTACGGCGTTTCTTGCGTGACGCTGGACGGGGATCGGGTGAACAGCAAGGGGGCGTTGACGGGCGGTTACTATGACTCGCGGCGCTCGAAGATTCGGCTGATCAAGGAGTTGAGGGCGTCTCGGGAGAGGCAGGAGGAGCTGGAGGGGAAGTTGGGCGAGGCGAAGCGGCAGTTGAGCGAGGTGGATCAGCGCGTGACGCAGATAGTGGACGAGTTGGGTCAGTTCGAGGCTCGGAGGGTGAGGGTGCACGACTTGTTCGAGGTGTCGAGGGCGAACGCTCAGGAGGCGCAGGTTGAGGTGCTGGCCGGTCAGGAGCAGCTGCGGAAGATGAGATCGACGTTGTCGGAGCAAGAGAAGTCCGCGCGCGAGTTGGGGGAGAGGGTCGCGATGCTGGAGCGGGAGTTGGGGTTGGAGATGCCGACGGAGATGTCCAGCGAGGAGGAGGAGGAGTTGAGTCGGCTCGAGCGCGAGCGCGAGGTGTTAGAAAGGGAGGCGGTGGAGGTTTCGCGCGAGAGGGGCTCGCTGGAGTGCAGCAAGGCGGAACTCGAGAGTTCTTTGACGAGTAGGTGGTTGCCATTGAAGGCGGAGCTCAAGTCGGAGGTGGCGTCGCTGGAGCTGGAGCGAGCGGACCAGAAGTTGGCGCCGGCGTCGGAGGAGTTGGTGCGCGTGCGGAGGACGATCAAGGAGCTTAGAGATCGCGTGGAGGAGTTGGATCAGTCGTCGGCGGAGAAGGCGCGTCGGTTGGAGGCGCTGGCGAGGCGGAGCTCGGAGCTGCGCGAAAGCGAGTCGGAGCAGGACGAGCGAATGCAGGAGATGAGCAAGAAGGTGGAGAGGCTGATCAATACGCACATGTCGCTTGTTGCGAAGAAGAACGAGCTGACGAAGCGCATGCGCGAGGTCGGGAGCGTGCCGTCGGACACGTTGGAGAAGTTTCGCGACCTGGGGTACGCGGAGTGCTTCGGCGAGTTGCAGAAGACGAAATTGGCGCTGGAAAAGTACGCGCACGTGAACAAAAAGGCGCTGGACCAATACATGAACTTTGCGGAGGAGCGAGACAGATTCACGGATCGAAAGCAGCAAATGAGCGCGGAGAGCGAGGCGGTTCACGCGCTCATAAGGAAGTTGGACATGCAGAAGGACGAGGCGATCGAGAGGACGTTCAAGGGCGTTTCGAAGTACTTCTCGGAGGTTTTCACGGAGTTGACGGGCGGAAGGGCCGCGTTG
Organism: Schistocerca gregaria; assembly: GCF_023897955.1. Classification (NCBI taxonomy): domain Eukaryota; kingdom Metazoa; phylum Arthropoda; class Insecta; order Orthoptera; family Acrididae; genus Schistocerca; species Schistocerca gregaria. The sequence continues at coordinate 421,603 of NW_026061960.1, read as the reverse complement.
GTCATGCAGACGTCCGAGGGCGGTTCCAACGGGGTCGCTGGAGAGTCCGCGGGCCCTCGAATCAGGTTTTACAAGGGGGTGGATATCCGGGTGTCCTTTGCTCCGCCCGACAGCGCGAGTCGGTTCGAGCAGTTGAATCAGCTGTCCGGAGGCCAGCAATCAGTGGTGGCGCTCGCGCTGATTTTCGCGATTCAGCGCTGCGATCCCGCGCCTTTCTACATATTCGACGAAATCGACCCCGCGCTGGACGAGAGGCATCGGTTGGCAGTGGCGAAAATGATCACGAAGCTGAGCGAAAATGTGCAGTTCATCATTACGACGCATCGCCCAGAGATGGTGCAATGCGCCTCCAAGTGCTACTTGATCCAGTTCGAGAACAAGGTCAGCAACGTCGTGTCCGCATCCGTAGAGGAGGCGTTGGAAATGATAAGGGTGGAGGGAGAGGGCGGAGAGAACATCGACGACGAACAGGCGAAGTTGAGCAAGGACATGCAATCCGTGAGCGTGTCCGCGTTCTCGACTGAAATTGAAGAAGAGGCGCCCCCCGGAGAAGGAGAGTTCCAAGAAGATGACTCGTGAGCAACGCGCGCGAGGCTGCTCTGCTTGTTCAGGTCCTTTCGCTGCAGAGTGTGTTAGTCGTTCAGAAAGCCTTGTATTTTTTTTTTCTTTTCGGGCTGTGTTTGGCGTACACATTGGCCGTTATGGTTTTTTTGTTTTTTTTTTTTATTGTTGTTACAATTATGTCAAGTCTGCGCGTTGATGGGAAACATATTTTTCAGCTAACCAGTCATGTCCAAGGTTCGATTCGATGGTACGCAGTCTCTCGACTCGGCACCGCCGCCCCTTTGAGTCCTTCTACCACGTCCTGCTCGGACTGCGGCCGCGCGTTTCGAGAAGAGCGGAGGGCGGCGGTTGCTCTCTCTCTCTCTCCCTCGTACAGCGCACCGCCGTTCGCTGTTCAGAGAGAGAGGGCCGGTCTAGGCTACGACGAGGGGGAGAACGGGCTCGCCTTTCGACGTCGCGACGAACCTCACGTTCTAAAAAACCTTTACCTTGCTTCTCTTCTTACAGGTCGAGTGGCGGTCGTCACAGGTGCTGGAGGCGGTCTTGGTCGGTACGCTAAGAAAACAGAAAAATCGACTTTTTTTTTTTCCTTAACCATAATTTTATCCATAATTTTATTTTGTAGTGCATATTCCAAGCTGCTTGCGTCTCTTGGGGCGTCGGTAGTGGTCAACGACCTTGGAACCAGCACGTCCGGAAGCGGGAAATCGGCCGGAGCGGCGGACGTGGTCGTGGAGGAGATCAAGAAGTCTGGCGGACGAGCCGTGGCCAACTACGACTCGGTCGAGAACGGTGACAGGATTGTCCAGACTGCGCTTGACGCGTTCGGAAGGGTGGACATTCTGATCAACAACGCCGGGATCCTGCGAGATACGAGCTTTCAAAACATGAAGGACGAAGATTGGGATTTGGTGTACGAAGTGCACCTCAGGGGGGCATACCGCGTCACCAAGGCCGCGTGGCCGCACATGGTCAATAATAAGTACGGGCGCGTCATTATGACGGCATCCGCGGCTGGGTTGTATGGGAACTTCGGTCAGGCCAATTACGGAGCGGCGAAGATGGGGTTGCACGGTTTCAGCCAAGCTCTGTCCAAAGAAGGGAGGAAGCACCAGATTTTGGTGAATACGATATCTCCGCTGGCGGGATCTAGAATGACGGAAAAGGTGCTTCCCAGGCAGCTTTTGGAAGCGCTTCGTCCGGAGTATGTGGCACCCTTTGTCGCTTACTTGGTCAGCGAAGAGAACAAGACTACAGGGGCGTTGTACGAGGTCGGTGCCGGATACATCGCGCGGGTTCGGTGGCAAAGGTCGCGGGGAAAGCTGTTTCCCACGGACACCGAGCTAAAGGCGGAGGCCATTAGGTACGTTTTTGGGGGAGAGGTTCGAGAGAACTCGCTCGCCGACGATGAGCGCATTTTCGGTCCTGACGGTTATCGGCTTTGAAAAGGGATGCCTGGAGGGAGATCGGCGATTTTTCCAAAGATCCTCAATATCCGACGGATATGAGCGACTCGTCGAGGATCGTCATGGAGTACGTGTCGAAGAGGCCGGCGAGCGGTTCGAGGGTCGAGTCGTCCGAAAAGAACGTGGAAAAGAGTGCAAGTGGTTCTCCGAGCGTGGAGGCCATTTTGGAAATGTTGAGGCGCCAGGTTGAAAGGGATGGCCCCATGTTGAAAGACAGAATCAACGGCGTGTTCGAGCTGCAGATTGTCCAGCCGGATGGACGCATAAAAAGTTGGACGATCGACTTGAAGAGTGACCACCCGAGTCTAAAGGAGGGCGCGGCCTCCAAAGCAGAGGTCCAGTTGACGATGAAGCCGGACGATTTTGTTGCGTTGGTCTCGAGGAGACTGAACGTCCAAAGTGCATTTGTAGACGGAAGGGTGCGTTATATGATGCGGAAGTGTGTGTAGTTCGGGGAGTACAGTAACGTTATAACGGTTTTTTTTTGACAGCTCAAGGTCAAGGGAAATTTGAGCCTCGCGATGAAATTTGAGCCCTTTATAAACTCCGTGTCCAAGCTTTAGAGCCGAACTGGCATGCAGTTGAATTGTCATATATGTACAATAAAATTGGAACAGACAAAGAAGTGGTGGTTTTAGGTGTTATCCAGCAGCGGCCATAGGTTCAGAGAGGTCCAGTGACGCCATGTTTTTTGGCTTTCGCTTTGAAAGAAGAGAGGTTTCACCTTAGCGGCAATCTGTACTGCTTTTCTAAGAACGCGCATTCAGGATACATGCTTGCACACACTTTTCTACCGGCGAAGTATCTGTTATGCAGTTCTTTTTTGGCTCTTTTTGCAGCTTGGACACAGTCGAACATGACGAATATGCGGACCTCTTGGTCGTCGTTTTCGTGTACGATACAGCGTAGGACTTTTCCGAACGTTTTGCACTCTTCGGCGGTTTCTTGAGACAATTCCGAGTCCACTTGCGACCTGTCGACCATGTTGGTTAAGACGACGACTCTGGACGACTCGCAGGTGTCTAGGGGTTCCGATTGAACGATCATGCCGATGGCGGCTGATCCGACTCCTGATGAAAACGGAGAGCAGTCTTTAGAGCCTTCGTGGATGACTTGGTGTTCCAAGGGTGCGTGAATTCCCTGGTTGTCCTTGCCCAGACCGAATCCTGCACCCTTCCACCCCTGTTTGTACAGGATACGTTCGCCGAAGGATGAGACTGGAGGCGGCTCCGCGTGGGGAGGTAAGTCGGTTTGCTCAGGTGTGAAGGCCTTGGTCTGAGGAGACGCGGCCTGATCGATGGGGTTCGGTCCGGGGGACGACAGTCTGTCTTGTTCTTCTAGGTACGCATCAAAGGAGTTGGGCTGAAGCGGATCGTACAAATCCTCTACATCTTCGCACACGACAAAATCTTTGAATTTGAAGAGTTCTTCCGACTCGGGGGGGTTAAGAGCTACGGGTTTCCCGCCATCGGCTCGCTGAGAAGGCGTTTGGTGGAGGGCGGGAAGGGTCTGTGTTGGTAGCTTGGGGGTATTTACACCTGAAGGAGCGGTCGCCTTCGTCGCTAACGCGCGGGGGATCATATAGGGAAGAATAGGCGGCCATTTTTTGCCATTGGGTCCTTCTTCTGTTTCGTACGTGGTAAAAAAGAGTTGAAAACCCGTTTTTTTTTCATATTAGCTCAATTAACCGAGGACGTAAAAAAATGTCATTGCAAAGTCGACACACACGTGCGCCCCCAACTTCTGTATGCGAGCCGGCGGTTTCGGCCGCCTTCTTTTCGACGTTGATTGCGGCTGCTCTGACTTGGGGCAACTTCCCATTCTTTGCCGAATTAGACAAATTTTTCGAAACCTCTGGTAGATTCTCGTACAAATTCATTTGATTTTTTCGCCGCTGAAAGCAAAAATAGATAACACAAACTTAGTTTGATACATAAAAAAAAAAAATTACATCTCAAGCAGCAAATCGTGCCAGATTCACCATGGAGTCTCCTAGCGCGCTGCGTGCGCCATGGGCCTCTTTATCGTGCGAGTAATGCGCGTGCGCATCGCTTCTTAGCTGGCGTTTTTTCTCTGTCTCGATCAAAAAAAAATCGTACATTTTGCAAATTATTGCAGATTAGCATTATGTACATATTTCCTTGCACAATTATACAGCAGACATTTTTGAGAGTGCGCGAGCTCTTTTTACATTACGTTCGTCTGGAGACAAGCGTACTTCGTGTCACGCCGTTCTCTAGTATAGTTTGAAGGTTGACATTACCGCCAACGAGCGACCTCGTTTCTCGATTTCATACGTTAAACATCTCAGATCACAGTTCTCTTTACGACCGAAGTACTATGTCTGATGATTTCAACGAGGCAGAACTGAGTACGTTTGCTGAAGGACAATCTAACGCGCGATGGGGGATTGCATGTGGTTTTTTGGTCGTGAACTGACTTCTTGCGTTCCAAAACGCCTGATTCTCGCGGACGTGCCTGTTCTTTTACTGGGCTGTCAGACCAAGTGATTACTTTGCTCAAGAAGGACGAGAAGCTGCTGAAGTATTTCCCCTGCGATGCCAAGTACAAGAAGGAAGAAAAATGCGTGTTTTGTATTACCGACTACAGCTTCTATTTGTTTAAGAGAGGGGGGAAGAAAATGAGCGTACGGGGCCGATTGGAAGTCACGCGCTTTCGCGCCGGACGTCTCTCCGTTCTGGGCGGTGCCGTGGTGCTGGGGGTCGGGGCTGTCTGACGCGTTGTGACAGCCGATTTGAATTTTTCGTTCTGAACAAGGGACCACCGCTCGCGCGGGGGGGGGGTCGACGTGGGCCTCGGTCTGGTCGCGGAAGGCGAGAGCTGAGGCATTGACTTACGTTTTTTTTTTCAGTCGTTGTTGGAAGGGTCCTTAACAGATTTGTGCAAGATTATGCTGATGGGGCTGGAAGAAGATTGCGTATGTGGGGGAGGTCCAACGCAGCTTTTTTTTTTGTTTTTTGGAAGTGCGTCCTGCGCGTTTGCAGAGCGGACGGGGACACCTCTCGATCGCTGAGAGGGGGGGGGGCGACGGGGCGCACGGGGGAGAGTGATTGGGAGAGGGCGTACTGACCTATTGGTTTTCTTGATGACTGGTGCGTGTTTCAAGGTGTGCATTGAAACTCGTCTGGACAACTCTATCAAGCTGAGGACTCCAGAGGTTTACGAGATTGTCAACGTGTTGAGGAAGAGGATTTTTGGCGAGATATTCACAGGGCTCGACGAGAAGAGTAACAACTTGTTGTCGATTCAGATTCCAGAAGAGAGGTATGAGAGAGGGAAGGAAGAGGTGTCATGAGCGAGACCGTTATGTACTAACTTTTTTTTTTTTTTGTGTAGGTTGAGGAAGTTGAATATAGCAGGTAAGTATTGAGGTTTCGGTCGCATTCGCGCGTGAATTGCACGTGGGTTGCGTGGAGTTGGAAGAAAGATTGACGGACTCGAATTTTGGCGCGGGCGTTGGAGCAGGTCCGGCGTCTGGGGCGAGTCAGGAGAGTTGTTCTTTTTTTTTTTTTTTTTTTTGCTTTGTCGTCCTCTGCGCGAGAGTGGCGCGGGGACCGATCGATGAAGGCCGCTGACGTGTTTTCGTATTCGCAGCCCAGACGGTGAGCAGATTTACGGCCGCTTATTCGTACGAGTGTCGAATGACTGGCCAGCCCTACAACCCTGAGATTTGCGCTAGGATTGAGGAGGTGGCGGTGCGCGAGCAGTCGGACTTGATAGACTTGAACGACATTATTCCATTTTGCGAGCCGACGCACTTGCAGGTGGTGATACGCGCGCTGTGTTACAATTCGTACTTTACGAAGATTAGGCTTGGTTCGTCGAAGCTGGACCGGGACTTGGCTTCCTCTTTGTTTCGGCTTGTGCGCAACAACAGCAAGCTCGAGGAGCTGATTTTCACGAACCTGCAGTCCATCACGAAGGACTTTTGGTGCGACCTGTTCAAGGAGCTGGCGGCCAATTCGTACGCGAAGGTTTCGAAGGTAGACCTTGATCAGAATCGGGATTTTGGGGATTCCGGCGCCAGTTCTCTGTCGACGTGGATTTCCTTCCCGTCTACGGTTATCAGGCACTTGTCTCTGTCGAACTGCGGCATAAAGAGCCGCGGACTGACGACGTTGGTGTCCGCGCTGCGCAAGAACGAGCAGGTTTCGACCAAGCTGACCTATTTAGATTTGAGCAGCAACCACGTGGACGCGACGTTTTCGCGCGTTCTGGGTCCCTACCTGTCTCAGCCGAACACCATTACCACGCTCAAGTTGGCCGACATAGGGTTGGCGCTGGAAGACGTGTTCAGGGCGCTGAATTGCGGTGCGTATCGCAACATGCGACACTTGGACGTCAGCTACAACAAGCTGAGTCCTCAATGCAGTTCGATGATGTGCTCGTTCCTTCAGGGCACGGCCGCGCTGGAGGAGCTGATATTGGACGGGATTGGTCTATCGCTGGACTGCCTTCGAGATCTGCTTAACACCTTGAGTCAGAATCCGTTCATTCAGAACAACGTCTACTTTTCAATATCGAAGAACAACCTGACGTCGTTCCCGAGCGTTTCGATGAACAAGCTCGAGAGGTTGAGGGTGAGCGACAACCCGTTGGAAGACGAGGGTTTGCAAGCGCTGATGGACAACCTGATGAACTCGTGCACTCTCAAATATTTGGACATCAGTCGCGTCATGTCCAAGAAGTCTTCCAAGTCGATCGACCTTGCGATTGAATCGCTCGCGACGTTCCTCACGTTACCCGACCTCGTGCTTGAGACGTTGATCTTCCAGGGAGGCAAGAACTTCCAGCTGGGCGCGAGCGTCATCCAGCTGATCGAGCGGCTGGCGAACTCGAACATTCTGGAATTGGACGTGTGCGGACATGACATTGGCAACCGCGGGGCCGCCGCGCTCGGACAGATGCTCCGGTACAACCAGAATTTGAAGCGGCTGAAGTGGGACGAAAACTCGGTGACGTATCCTGGTTTTTCCTACTTCTACAACGGACTGCAGTACAACAGTTCCGTCACGTGGATGATGATGCCCATCAAGGACATCGACGCGTGTCTTCGAGACGTCAATCGAGATGTGCTGCTCAAGTTGTTGGAAGACATTCAGGACCACATTTCCGCCAATCAGGCGTCCTCTCTGTCTCGAAAGAAACACGCCCTTCTAAATCCCAACTGCCAGGCCGCCATTGACGGAGCGCTCTACTCGCTCAATAGCTACACGGAACTCCACCCGAACCTGATCCACGAGGACGACAAGCCCACCATCAAAGCAGCTGCCTCCTACGGCACCGTCATGGACACGATTCGCCAATCTCAATCCGACACGCTGGAATCCATACGGAAGGACCTGCTGCAGCTCACCGGCACGGTGCAACTCAGCACCAGCCAATCCGCGAATTCTCATATCGAGAAGTTCAAAAACTTCGTGTCGGACAGCTTGCACGTACTGCTTGAAACCAGCGAGGTTCCCAAGGAAGAGCTCAAGAAGCACGTCAAGATGATGCTCAACTACGGCATCAAGGAGGCGCACTTGGACGTAATCAACACCCTGGATTTGAACAAGCTATTTTTGGACGCCATCGACCAAACCCTCACAACCATCACAGACGTCATATCCAACTACTGCTACGAGAAGCTGATCGACAGACTGACGTGCATCATAGACAGGATCAAGCGCGCAAGAACCAACGAATACCGAAAGGTTCGCGAAGAGGCGGCTCTCGCTCGGGAGACCGCCCCCGAGTCGATTTCAAGAAGGTACGTTTTTTTTTTTTTTTTTTTTATAGGATTTGCGTACATCGTTTGCTGACGAGGCCCCCTCCTACTGTACCACCTCTGCAGCAGCAGTCAGAAGGAGAAGGAAAAGGAGAAGGACAAGGAAAAGGACAAGGAAAAGGACAAGGAAAAGGACAAGGAAAAGGACAAGGACAAGGACAAGGACAAGGACAAGGACAAGGACAGAGAGAAAAGGAGAGAGAAAAAGTCAAAGGAGAATCTAAAACCTCAAACATCGCAGTCGAGGTTTGCGAATCTCCCTGCTTCGTCCGAAAACGTTGCAGAAAACATAGAGACCGTTGCGCCGATCACCGATCCCAGAGCGTCGAGAGCCGCTACTCCGAAGAGAAGACCGCCAACGAAAAGGCCCAATATTTAGCTTTAATACACAGAACACATGACAAACAGCAGAGACGTTAACTTCTTTTTCTTTTTTTTTTGACAGGTCGTAGCACACCTGTTCTTTTTACACAGAGCGTTTTTCGGTCGCACGCGTGAGAAGGTCGAATGGTGCGGCCGTCGCGCCGCGCCTCGGCTGCTCCGACGCGTACCGCATTCGGGGCGTGTTGTACGCTGCTGCGTGCTTGATTGGTGGCGTGCCCGTCCCTCTGGCGCGCAACGTTCATGCCCAAAAACTATTTTTTTTGCCTCCATTTTGTACGGCTTGTTCGAGTTGGGGGGGGGGGGGGGCACGTCTGTGAGTCCCCTCTTTTTTTTTTTTCACTCGCGCCGCGCGCACGCCCGCGACGACGTTCACCTTCGCACTGAGCACCTCTGAAGGGACGTTCGAAGGCTGTCGAAGCGGCCCAACCCTCGCAAAACCTTTTTCTCGGACGTCGCAACGCTACGTTTTGCGTCCGCAGAGGCGCATAGCTCCGAAGAACTGAAAATACACATAAAAAGAGTTTTAATTTTTTGCAAGCACTCTATCTTTTATTTTGAGCTATGGGCGAGGGTTCATCGAACGATAGCTCTGGTGGTACCACTGGTCCACTGCGCACCCCGTGTCTGACCCAATCTGGCTACCATTCTGTCAAAGATGGAACCAAAATTTACTACGAATTGCATGGAACGGGTGAGCACAAAGTTGTGCTAGTTGCTGGTACGAATACAGAATTTGGCAACGCGGCTCAGTTGAACGCGCGATGCCAGTTCTAGGGCGCCACGAAAGAATGCGCACGAACTCCAACCGGCTCCGCTCTTTGCCAAGAAGGCAGATTCGCTTTTTAGACACAATGCTTTGTGACCGTTTTTAATTCTTTCTCGCGACAGGTTTCGTTACAACGGCTTTGACATGGAGACAGCTCGCCCCTTTTTTGGCGCAGTATCCTGTTGACGGCGGATTCCAGGTCGTTTGCATGGATAACCGTGGGTGTGGACGTTCTGACCGACCTTCCGGCCGCTATTCGACGACGCTCCTTGCGAGCGACGTTTATTCACTGTTGAAGAGTCGGTTGCACCTGGAAAAGTATCATCTTTTGGGCCATAGCATGGGAGGCATGATAGCCCAGGAGCTGGCCCTAATGGACACTCAGAGCATACTGTCTCTCACTCTGTATTCAACCCACGCGGGAGGAACTAGGGGAATTATACCTGTGCGTTTGACGAAATTGAATTCCAGAACTGTTATTTTTGATGCGTACACTTTTTTGAAATGCAAAAAATTCGCACACAAAATCGTAAACCGTCTCTAGCTAATCCCACTCTTTAGTTGGGCGCTAGCAAGCTGTTTTATCACTACTACAAGCCTAGGTCGACCGTAGAACAAGTCTCCGACGCCATTTTGGGTCTCCAATTTCCTTCAAAATATCTATCTGGGGCCTGTCCGATTTCCCCCTATAAAACATGGGGCGAATACCAAAAAAAAATGTTACTAGAGGACTTGGAATGCGGGCATGGGTATAAAACGGTCTGTGCCAGCGGACAACTTTTCGCCGCTTTCGGCCACCGTGTTACCAGAAGCCGCCTGAACTCCCTGCGCGAATCTCTCCTGAACAATAGAGCACCGATTCTAGTTATCAATGGATCCACCGATGATTTCATACGAACTTCGAACAGCCAATACTTGTCTGAAGTGTTACAATGTCCATTGAAAATTATCGACGGGTGCGGTCATATGTCTCACCTGCAGGACTTTGATAGGTTCAGCGAAGTGTTTGTGGAACACCTGAATGAGGCCATACGTAAGCATGGAAGTGAACCCGAGGCAGATAAAACAGCAGAGAAATCTGATGATATCCTATAAAAAAAAATCCAATGAACTGATACCAAAAAAATTTCAATTTGGCAGGTTTAGGGAATAGCAGAGCAAAACTCTTATTTTTATTTGAGTTCGTATTTTTTAGTGACTTCAGGAGCTTCTTCGCCTTGATAAATAACCAAATCCATGTCTTCGTAGTTCGGAGACGCTCCCTCGAAGTCTGCTTGTCCGGATGCCGCTTCCACTATGAGTCCGAATCCAACCTTTGGAACATTGTGTAAAAAGCAGTATCCAGTCGTCGTGCTGAAGATGACTCTCGGATTGCTCCAAGACTTCAAGACCCAGCAGAACTGTGCCAGTTGCTGGGTGACCTTGGCCTTGAACAGGTGGTTTTTGTTTAGTTGCCAAGACGCGGCAGCTCCGAAGTCGAGGCAATTGTTGGATAAAGCGATTTCGGCTCCTATTGCGATATAATTGGTGATGTGCGTGATGTTGTATGCTTCGAGAATATTGTACACTTTTCTGCGTATAACAAAGTTTTGGTAGCAAGAGAAAGCAAAGGACGAAAATCCGTCGATCAACTGGACATTGATCTCGTAGTGCGGGATGCGGTGAACGTATTCTGCACTCGATCGATGTGGATATCGCATATTCAAGAAAAAACTGGGTTTTATTGAATTTCTGTGAATACCAGACATGCTTAGTTTTACACCAAGCGAAACCGGTAATAAAGGACGATAAATTGCCCAGACGCTCGTCAAGAAGGGCCTATCGGCCTCCAACACGATGCTCCCCTGAAATCCTAAAGCCAGCTTGTTCAGATACTGAGAATAAGACAAATAGGCCAGTGAAGTTCCAATTCCGGCCATGTTGAGACTCGCTCCTGCTTGCCAATTTTTTCCGCACAGGTCTTCTTTCCCAATGTTGATATCGTAAACAGCATGGTTGCCGGTGTCTCCAAAAAATCTACAGAAGGCACGTATATTTCTATTGAAATTGCTTTCAAAGCTCAAGAAAGCTCTTCCTGTATTCGACCTCAAAACAAGAAGCTCGTTTTGAGGACTCTGAGTGATTGAAAAACGTCAAAAACCGTTGAAAAATTTTTTTCGAAAACGTGTCGCGTACATCAAGCTCGATGTCTGTGGACAGCAGTCCATCCAATTCAAAGTTTTTGAGCTGTGTCTGGTTTAGATTCAACACTTCCCTGGGCTCTTTCAACACAAACCCTAACTTTACCGCACATCGTGGTTAGCCTAGTTGGTTCACAACGCGAGCGGCGCCGCGCCTCAAATCTCATCATCGCGTACTTTGAGAATTGAATTGTCGTTGAAGTAGTCTTCTAGCAGCTCCTTAGCAGACCGACCCCAGCACATAAACTTTTTTTTCCTTACAGATAAAAAAAATGATGGCCGTTAACAGGCGCTCAAGAAACGAGCAATAAATCCACCAAGAAGCCCAGATGACTTCTGGTCTGGGCTCTTACGTGCCTCATCCTTTAAGACTGGATATGTCCTTTTTTTCTTAATGATTGGTGGGATCAAGCAAATCCTGGATCTGGGTTTCTTGTATTCCATGATTAGCAGTTGTCTGGCCGAAAATAGTCCTGCACCCCTAAAAAGTTTTTTTTGTTATTTCTTGCTTTTTTTAAACCGTTATTATGTATTTTCTTCTGACGAGAACCTAAAAAAAAAAAATGATACCTGTCACCGCCTGTTGCCAGAAGCGCTACCACCGATTCTGTTTTCCACTAACCTCGTGTTACTCCATGTTTTGTTCGTTTTTGATGGGGTGGGAGGGAAATAGAAAAGGTGCAGCGAGACTTCACAGCGAATTTTGCTTTTCTCTTTAAACGTTATTATTTTTTTCCTACTATTTTAGTTTTTTATTGATTAGCATTCGTTCAACTGCAACAGCTTCCTTGACCATGTTGTCCAAGCTCCGTCCGTCTAATTTCTTAAAGGTATACCGAGCAGTTGTGATACTCGTACCCCAATTTCCGTGTTATTACACGTACTTACTTTTTTTTTCTAGCTTCAAAAACCGTCCTATTCTACCGAGGTCTATTCGGACAATTCAGTATGTAAAGGTGAGGAATTTTCGATAGATTTCGATTCCTTACCACGTTTGGCTGCATTTAGGGGCTGAAAGAGCGCATGAACGAGCTCATTCCTTCAAGACGTGCCGAAGTGAAAAAAATTCGCAAGGAATTTGGTGACAAAGTAATTGACTCGGTCACTATTGACCAGGTATGCAATGCTCCCATCTAATGCGGTACAGGCGAATCAAGCGCTGCTGACGAGTCCTATTGGTTTTTTTTTAGGTCTACACTGGTATGCGTTCTCTTAAGGCAATAGTGTGGGAGCCGTCTATTTTGGACGCGGAATCAGTACGACTTTTTTTTTTTTTTTTATCCGATATAGCGAATGCTTATTTTTGTTTGACAGGGAATTCTTTACCAAGGGCACTCTATAGCTGATCTGCAGCAGAAGCTGCCGAAGTTCGGCTCCGATGGCGAGCAGCCGATGGCAGAGTCCCTGGTTTGGTTTTTGTTCAGCGGAGAGATACCGACGAAGGAGCAGGCGCTGTCACTACAGAAGGAGCTCTGCTCTCGTGCTCACATTCCTGAGTATACGAAGAAGCTAATTGAGGAATTGTCGAGGAGCGGTGTCCATCCTATGACGCAGCTCATTTGCGCCGTGTCATCGCTTCAGGCACAATCCCAGTTCGCGAAGAAGTACATAGAGGGAATTCACAAGAATGATCTCTGGATCCATACATTCGAAGACGCGATAACGTTGATTGCCAAGATGCCAGAGGTATGCGCAAGAATTTACGCCAACACCTTCAAGAACGGCGTTTTGGGACCCTTGGCCGACCCATCATTGGACTACGTGGCGAATTTCATGCGCAGAATTGGGTACAAAGATCAGAGATTTGACGAATACATGCGTTTGTATATGATGATTCACGCGGATCATGAGGGCGGAAACGTGTCGGCGCACACCTCGCACGTGGTCGGCTCGGCCTACGCCGACCCCTTTTTGTCCTTTACAGCGGGTATGTGTGGGCTAGCGGGTCCATTGCACGGTTTGGCCAACCAGGAGGTCATTCGATGGGTAAAGGGCGTGCAAAAAAAGGTGGGGTCGGATTACAGCTTAGAACAGATCAAGGAGTGCGTTTGGGAGACGCTGAACTCGGGAAAGGTCGTTCCTGGATACGGACACGCAGTGCTTAGGCGGGTCGATCCCAGATACACTTCGCAGCAACAGTTTGCGCTGAAGTATTTTCCGGATGATCCGTTCTTCAAGTTGATCGACGACATCTACAAAGTTACACCAGACATTCTGAAGCAGCATGGGAAGACCAAAAACCCGTGGCCCAATGTGGACGCGCACAGCGGATGTATGCTCATGCATTACGGGTTGATGGAGTTCGAATACTACACCGTGTTGTTTGGCTTTTCGAGAGCGTTTGGGATCATGTCGGGCCTGATTTGGGACCGCGCCTTAGGTTTGTCTATCGAGAGACCGAAGTCCGTGAATACCGAATGGATCAAGGAAAACGTGGTGAATTTGGCGAATAGGACGGCTACGTCAGGTGTTTGCTAGAGGACGATAAAAGAGCTTTTGGGTGTTCAGTTTTTTTTTGACACCACGATTCACCGAGTTGCATTTTGTTTGAAATGGGGCGTGCTTTGAGCATCGTCGGGGGGCGCTGACGGTGCCGTAAAGTTTTTCGAGGGGGTGCGGTTCCCTCGGGGTCTTGCATCGGGAATTGAAAAGCAGCTCCGTAGGCTTTCGAGGGTGCAGCACGCGAATTAGGGAAAAAATTTTCAAACTTGTGGGGGGAACTCGGCATTAGTGACGCGAGACGAGAGGCGTCCTTGTGTGGGGGAGGGCGCGCCGGCTTCGCGCGCATGCCGTTCGACGCGACGGAAAATTTGAGCGGCAAGGATACGAATCATAAGGAAATCGACTGCACCGGTGCATTCGAGCAGGAAAACTGCAGGATGACTCGAGAAGGAAGAATTCAATTGTTACTGCGAATCGGGGAAGTGAAGCATGTCTCTCATCTGGGTTTTCAAGAGAGTCGTCAAAAAAAAGCCTGAGTTACTCTCTAAAAGAGGTGGACGCATGTCGGGACCTGAGAGACTTTTTCTCGAATTCCTTGGCCAGAAAGGCGGCAAATAGAAGAACAGCAACGATGTTGATTCGAAGAATTTGTAGCTGAACCGCGCAGAATTCGTCCGAATTTGCCCTCAGACAACCGCTGATTCGGCCCGAGGCCTCTCGAGGGAGAAGGCCCGCCGGAAAGTGGACTTGGAATCCAGGGGCGGCCGTGAAACCGCCGTGATCCATACGGGGTTCCATGAAAATGAGTCCCAGACAGAACGAAGGGTTACAGACGCGCGACCTGCATGACTTGCGGACGTCCAGGTGGGCGGCGATACACGGGTGTTCTATATGGACTTCGGCCGAAGGGGAGGCGGGCATCGCGTCGAATCGAATCGTAAGGGACCAGGCATTACAGAGGCTTCCACGGGACCGTTTCCATGTCAAGATTCTCCGAATAAGCGCGCATCGAAACGGGGAAATGAATTTGCGTCCAAAAATTTACAATTTTTTCAAGTTTTCGATTCTTTTTTCAGGCGATACGTGGAACAACCACACTGGAAGGTCTTCCTTCATCCAGCGGATGAACGCTCCAGAACGAGCTTCCTTGAGGGCTATTTTCGCGCGGTGCCTGGATATGAGAGCGTTCGTCACCTCCGGTCCGAGCGCCTTAGCGGCGTACGTGTCGGCCTCTAGCTCGCTCCTCTGGTGAAACGCGTGAAGGGAGTACAAGTAGGCAAAGAGAGGAAGAACGGAAACTTTGGGAGAATAGATATAAATCAGAGAAGACAACAAAAGCCAGCTGGGAAGAAGCGCAGCCTTCAAGCTGTGATTCAATTTGTAGTGGGCGATTTCGTGACCGACGATACCTCGGCACTCCAGCGATAATGGGTGGTACATAAGACCGAGTTCCAAGGGGAGGAAGGGATTGGATCGAAAGGCCTTGAGTCTTAACGCCTTGGCATTCAGATCCAAGCGGCTGAAAGAGGTGCTGAGCAGACCTTGAATCACCCAAGGTTCTAGCTCTATGGCGGCGCAAGGATAACTGCAGCGAAATATGAGACAGATGCTCAGGGAAGGGTGGTGTCTAACGGCTCGAAAAGTACCTGAAACGACTGCCTATGCATCTGTTCTGCTCGCCGATGTACAGCTTGATGTGGGGGATTTCGTCTGAGTCGAGCCGCATCTCTCTCATGACATTTTGTACCACGAAAACAGAAAAAGGGTCATCCAGAGGGACCAAAGAGGCCACCTGCGCAGACGTGAGGAAGCACTCGAAGGCAGACTTGGCAACTGCCAGCGCGATCAGAGAGAGAGAAACAGCACGGCGAAATTGAATCGAGTAGAGAATGGACATGACAGCTATTAATGCCGAGAAGAAGCTTTGGCCTTTGGCACTTTTGAAATTTTTTTTTTTATTGTTTGATAGTCAAAGGGTTTCTCTGGTGTCGCCGAAAGAACGTCCATACAAGTTCATCATCAAGGGAGCTGTATAAGAATGCGTAGGGCAATTCGCGTCGAGCCTTGAAGCAAAATTCTTTGAGCACGGTGATGCGGCTACGGAATTTGGGGTATTTTGTTAGGAGTGTGTGAAAGTCGCCGCCAATAGATTCTATTGTGGTACACACGTCTCGCACTGTGGAGATGGGAAGGTCTATAGAGCCAATTCGTATGACACTTTGGTGAGACAGATACGGCAGGAACTGGGAGAGACAGGCTTGGCACTTTTTGATGAGGATGCGCTTGCCTTTAGAACCTAAAGTCATGCCAAGTTCTCCTAGGATTTCGACTTCGACGGAGTCCAGGACGGCATGGTGAGGTTGCTCGATAGAAGACGGAGATTTTGTGTCTGAATCTGGCTTAGATTGAGGCGAATCGGGAAGCTGGTCATTCAAGTCTGTGGAATTTTGGTGAAATTGCTTTTCCTTCAGAATGTGGTTCGAAGCTTCTCGGACGGTCAGAGTGGTCTCGGTTTGCTTTTCCAGATTTTTCAGAACAACATACGTGCGCTCGGTGATCGGCTTCGACCCAGGGGGGTCGTTGATGATGATGATCCAACAGACGTGATGCCGATTGCAGTGCTTGACTAGTTGAGAAAGGGACCAGTTTTCGTCGCAAAGGTACTCGGTGGAGATAGAAAAGGACTTAAGGATGAGGTGGAGCTGAATTCTGTCTTGCAGTGCCGCTCGGAGAAGAGAAGAGTAAGAAACAATGCCATCCGGAATTTGTACGGTAGAATAGATATGCGCATCCAAGGAAGACGAAGTGAGACAGGACTCGTTTATGAGAGAAGGGTGGCGCTTATAAAAGTTTCCAGCAAGCGTGATGAGCCTATCAAGAGCGATGTTGACACCTGCGCCGGTTCTAGTAATGGTTTTCTTTGAAGAGAACCCAGGCCGATGAATGGAGTCAGAGGTTTGTATACAACTATTCGGGTCAATGTTTTCGTATTCGCGTTCAAAGTAGAGGAGAAGTTCTTCGTAACAGCCACCGGCGGCCAAAACGTCGGGTTCGACCAAACTTGCCTGAAACACGATATCGGAGTAGTACTCGTAGTTGTAAATGAAAGTGATATCGAAGCGTAGATAAGACGTCACATGAAACAAAGTTGAATAGCACAAAAACTGTCTCAATTCGTGGAGATATTGCAAAATCGGCTTGCAATCCGCATAAAGCTGCTCCACCTTCTTAATGGACTCAGCTATGTCGGTATCGGAATCCCTGACAATCTCGAGAAGTCGCTCCAGCTTGGACTTCTCAATTGATTTCGCTGTCAATCCCTGCACGCTCAAAAGCTGCTCGACGACCTTCTGGGGCTGTCTCTTGCGCCAGAACGGCGCCAAGACCCGCCTGATCTTGCGCTGAGTGTGCGGGTTATCCGTCAAGATAGACAAGATGGCATTCAAAATCCTGTAGTCGTTAAGGCGAATCAAAAACGGACCCAATTCAGACACGAATTCGTTTAAAACCTCCACAACAACGCTCATCACCTCTGCCACCAACGCCCACCTGTGCGAGTATGGACCAACCATGTCATAGTCGCACTCGTATAACTCCCTAGGCGGACCCACCAAGGACTCCCTGTATACCTTGCCCACCACGTATCGACGCATCCTCCAAATGCCCTTGTACACTACATATCTCGCAAACGGCAACGTCAAGTCAAATGGAATCGTGAAAATGCGACCCTTCGTGTCTAAAACGTGCACAGCATGCCTCTGCTTGGTCACCAACGTGCGCAGATAAAACGTCGGCGGCTCCACAAAATCTGCGGAGTGATTATCAAAAACCCAATAAATTCTTTTCAAAACCAATTCTCGAACGCGAGAATCAATAGACGATGGAACGATGTTCGCCGTCACGTCGTAGTTCAGATCCTTCACAGCATGGGATGGCTCCATGAATAGCCTCCGAATTAGCAGCGAATGCATGACCGTGTTGGGTTCAGTAATGGTTTTTAGGGCCTTTTTCAGCATTTTCTGCTCCAACTTCAACGGCAACAAATCGCTCTGGAGAAGCTCTGCCGTCGTAGGACGATCAGCCGAGTCATGCGCCAACAACCACCTAACTATTTTGGTCTTCTCTGGATGATTCTCAGGCCAAGATTCGGGCAACTTGATCTCCTTCTGGCGAAGCTGCTTCAGTACCAAAGTCCGCTCCATAGCCGTCGAAAAAGATGTAAACAGTTCAAAAAAAATAATCCCCAAACTATAAATGTCCACCTTCTCATTGTACTGTACTCCAACACAATCTTGTTCGGGCGCTAAATACAAAGGCGTACCCACCCCCGTCGTCAACTCACCCCATTGCGCCTTCCTCTTCTCTCGACTATTCAAAGACGACCAGTGCGCCACGTCCGTCCCCGTCCTCTGCCCATATGTTACCGCCAAGCCAAAATCGCCAATCTTCACATCCCCACTGGAATCTATAAACACATTCGACGGCTTCAAATCACGATGAATAATCCCCTGACTGTGAATGTGATTCAGCCCCTCCACAATCTGTCGAAACAACTTCCATCTCTGGTCTTCGGACATCTCTACCACTCCCTTCTCTCCACTCTGAGGCATGTCAATCAAATCCCTCAACGTCTTTTCCGTACAGTACTCCATCTGAATGTATAATATTCGGCAACTTTGACGAGGAATCAACCTCTTCTTCTCCCTCACCCGACTTGGGGACGCATACACATCTCTCGACGACTGCAAACCAAATATATCCTCGTCCATATGCGTCATCGCCTCCGCTGTGTCGCCGGACACCAAAACGTACTCTCCCTCCGACCTCTCTCTATCACATCCTAATACCGCCACATTTTTCTCCACCGACTTAGACTCCTCCTCCTCCTCCATGATCGGGCCCAACGACGCCATATCCACCTCGTCCGCCTTGTCTATCCACGCGTGATAGTACCTAACTACATTCGGGTGGTTCAAACGAGACAACGTAGTCACCTCTCGCAACAGTTTCTCGACAAAATAAGAGTCTGTCCGTCCAAACAAAATTTTTTTGATGGCGTACAACCTTCCATCCAACCTGTTCTTAGCCTTTACTACCTGTCCGAATCCGCCTATTCCAAGAATGTGAAGTTCCTCGAACTCTGTGCGGTACTTAGAATGCCCTTCTGGTGCCTTCGCAAGCGACATGGGAAACGTGAGCCGAAAATCCTCTCGCGCCGAGTCAGAAGCCACACCTTGCTCTCGAAGCGAAGCCAATGCGCTCAGAGAATCCAACTCCAAACCGCGCCTCTTTCCGTAATCGATCGCCCCCTCCGCCGAGTCTAGCCAATCATCAGAAGAGTAATACATTCCCATAGTACCAAACGTCGGTGACAACGGCACAAAAACCTCCGACTCGTCTATCATGTCCTCGTCTTTCAAAAATGGATGCACCAGTAACTTCTTCATTTCAACAGGCTCATTGTTCAAACACCTAGATAGAAAATCACGGGCATTCAACGACAACTCCATGTCAAGCCCCTTCCAAATCTGTTCTAACTTACCCTCTTTAGCTTCTCTCTCCTCATCTATTCGACGCCCATTTATCATCTCTAAAATAGTCAATCCTAACTCCACCAAGTCCCTTCTCGCCTCCTCCGCACGCCTCTGATCGCCTCCTCCTCCCATCATCCAACCACCCTCCAACTCAGGCTCTAACCCCTGATTCAACTTCTCAAAAATCAAATTCCCCAAATAGTCAGCCACCTTCAACTCTCCAACGTCGCTCACAAACAAATTAGACACTTTCAAGCCAACTCCATAAACTCCTTCTCCATGCAGGTAATCTAACGCCGATATCATTCGCTTCACGTATTTCTTCACCAAATACTCCTCAAACTTCCCCTTCTGATTCAACACTGCCAAAACAGCCCCCGGTACATACTCCCTCACCACGCAAAACGACCTCTCCGACGGCTGGTACTGCGCTCCCACATAGTGCACCAATGCCTCGTGGTTCAACTGCTTGCTCATGCCATTCACTCTCTCAACCAAACGGTCAAAAACATCCTGTCTGCGCCTCAACAATTCTGGACTAGATACGTCAGGTAATGTGTAGGTCTTCATCGTCACCAACCGACGTGTGTTCATATTAAGCATAGCCGTTTTAAACACACATTTTGCCCCTCCTCGGTACAGCTCTCTTAAATTGTGCCATTTCCAAAAATCAACGCCTAACTCATTAGCACCTTCTTCATTCGTCTCCGTACTCTCCCCCATAAAATCCGCCTGGCCATCTCCACTTGACTCCATTTCCTCACCTCTCGCACTCCTCACCTCCACTCCACTCCTGTATCCCGCTTCCATCTCGTCGTCTGAAAAAAACAAAAAACGGTCGTCTAACTTGTCCTCCCCACTATCCATCTCTAACATCCTCTCCTCCGTCTCCCCTTCTCCTGCATTCGGCAATCCCTCCTCGACAAACAACTTCTCTTTCCTCCTCAACATCATCTGATCATAAGATGACTGCATCGGCCCATTGTGCTTCTGCAACCACTCCTCAATATTCTGCGCCAACTCGTATATCACTTCTCTAGACTCGCCTATCAAATCATTCAGCTTCTCCCTAACTAGGTCCGACAGCTCAGACATCTCGCTCTTCGACAACCCCCTCAACTTCTTCACTTGTATTCGCGGACGCGTCGCCGGATAATTCGACCCTAACTCTACCTGCATCAACACTGCCGCATGGTTTTTCTCTGGATACCCAGGGTGAGGTACCAACTCCAATTGAAAACTAGTACGATTCTTCTTTCTTGACTTCAACTTAAACGAATCCTAAATTTAGAAAAAACAAATAAAACAAATACCACACTTATGTCAGCTTTTCCTCTTCTATGCATACTTCACACATGCCCCAGATGCCACGAACCGCAAATATTGTTCTTAAGGCCTCAACCTCCGCATTTTTTGTCTCAACCAAACATTGAAAGTCACTATTTGACTGATCCATCACGCTTCACATCTCTCAATTAGCTGCCACACTAACCAGATATGCAGAAATAAAGTAAAATAGACTAGAGTATGCACCAAGTGCAAGTGTAATAACTCGTTACCATCTTTCTACAACCAGTACTGCCTAAAAATTTATTTTTCACACAAAAAATATTTTATATTTCTTATTGAACAAGCAACCACGTAAAAACACACAGATAGACATAATACCATCCCACATTTTTCCAACCTGGCGTTCCACTTGCCAAAACCACGCTACCCACTGTCGGTACCGAACTTGCCTGTAAACCGCTCTCATTTACCGATGAAGAATCGTATTCCGGCTTGTCGTAAGGTGTCAATGTTACGTCGGAGCCTGCAGGCGGATAGGGCTTTACCGGGTCAATTTTAAGCTTAAATACTTTAGACATTAAATCCACCGATGCACGAGGATGTAGAACATCCGCTCCTCGCATTGTCGTATTGCCGTTTGCTATTAAAGGTCCAAGAGATATTGCATTCATGCCGTAATACTCCTCGTCTCCATATCTTCCTGGGTAAGCAAAGTTCTCAGACCCAGGTAAAACGTTCTGTACCTTTGGCTGTCCAGCTTTCCACCATTCGTCTGTCCATGTAAAAATGTATCCACCACTGGCTATGTGGCGATTTTGCATGATGTCATCCCAGTGAACACGAATGTACTGTGCTTGCAACTCAGCATTGTTTTCTAAAATAACAACTTCTCCTTCCTCATTTCGAGTCGAAGCAGGAGGTCCATATTCTGTAATCAACATTGGCTTATTACTGATAGACGCATATTCAGAGAATAGCACGTCAAAGCCCGTCTTTTCTGTACCTCGATATGAGTTCACTCCCCATACATCAATATTGTTTAATATGTTGAATTTTTCCGCATAAGCCACAGACATATTTGCGTCATCAACCAACGTCAACATAGTGAGCTTCTTTGGTGCAATATTTTTTATTTTTGCACCCACATCATCAAACCATTTCCAAAAATCGATCGAACCGCGCGTCAGCTCGGAGTTCTGCTCATTTCCAATCACAAATCCAACCACGGCTGGATGATTCCCATACTTACGCGCTAAAGCCAAAAAGGCATTTTCATTGTACTTTTGTGTCGCTATGTCCGCGTTGAGCCATGCTGGGTCATATGACACCCAGTGTCCACTAGAAAGTTGCCAACGCTTCTCGGTGTTAGGTTCTTGGTCAGTTTTTAGCATATGAAATGTCACTCCCATATAATGCGTAATCCACACATAAATTGGATTGACTCCATCATTCCATAGCATGTCCAAAAATGCTGTATGATCGTTTTCCGTTGCTGGAGTTGACTCAGGTAGCGTCGGGCTCGGATACCGCCACGGATAGCAATTATAAATTCTAATTGAATTCACACTCATTTCACGTAGCTTTGGGATATCTCTCTGATGGACGAATTCCCACTTCTTAGTAAATATGTCTCCACGGTCTCCATTGTCTTGTGATTCACCAATGGGCACAGGGCTGTAATTTACACCTTTAAAAATATAGCGTTCGTTGCCTACATAGATAAACCGATCCTTTACTGACCAATCAGTCTGACTATGTATACCATACAGTGACGATAAAATGAGCAGTAACAAAGCAGTAGCTTTCACATAGGAGCACATTGAGATAGAGCTATAATCTTTTCCTACCTAAGCCTTGGAGCTAAATGAATTTTATGCAGATACTACATCGTTCTATAGAACACTTCTTGTGAATTATGCTGTAGCACAAATTGCATTTGTGTACATCATATATGTTTACCGACTAGAAAAATGTTTAACGATAACTCAACGTCTAGGAACAAAACTATTCTTAAATTAAAAATCCATGTGTAATTCCAATTATCCTCATGATTTGCCAAAAATGCTATCACGTATAGATACATCCGCAATCAGGAATTGATTTAAGCTAATATATACGATTAACATTACGAATGGGCCAGATACATGCAATAGCTGGTTTGATCTGCACAGTCATGAAGCCGTTTTAACACAATGAAGGCACGTTTTTTACATAGTATTTAAATCGACCAGTACACAAAAATCATTTGGCCATTTTTTGTTGTCAGTTGTGTTTCTTTTACATTAAGATGGTCTTTATTCTCATATTTTAACAAATCATAGCAACAGCGGGCTATTTTTGTTTATTTATTACCCACTGCCGCTATCCATTTGGTACTTGCTGAGTATACTCAAGGTGAAAAACATTTTCTCATAATTCCTAACTGTTCTGTATAAGGTTAATGACGCTCCTCATGGCCTAACGCAGCTGGTCTTTTATTTAAAAAAAACACACTACATGGTTTTGATTCAAAACATCAAAATGTTGTTTCAATTTTGCCCAAGACTTTACTACGCTACGAATTCAACAATCAGAATTAAGATGAAGAATGTGTGACCCCACACTGATTTTTTGTCACTCAAACAATTCTGTATAGAGAAGCATATGCACAACATATAAGCCAGGCAAAAAAGGAGTTGCAATCAACATTATATTTCAGCTCAACGTCGAATACTGCTGACACGCATTATGAGGTGACTTTAAAAAATCTGCACATCAATATTCTGAGCTAGGACGAAAATATTCTTGGTTCAATTTCAAGGTTTTGTGGTAGTTGAGACCGCTGATATGTTTGTTTATGTACAAAAATTTTGAAGCGCAGTTATAGTAGTGTGTAAAGGTAATGTGATATTTTACATCGGAACAGGTGCTATTTTTCAATTCTATTGTAAAATTTTTTCCTGGTTTTTTTAGAAGGATTAAAAGATTATAAGCTCAAGTCATGTCTGAAGCAGCAGGCGATTTACACTCTAATATTGTAAGACTTCATCAATACGGTCCAAACGAAAATGTTCCTAACCTCCCGACATTTGACCCATTATGCCTTGCAGCTCAGGTTTGTATCGATCCCCCTTCCGATGCAGAAGCGGGTTTTTTTGGTGGTCATAAAAAGCGTGTGTCCTGACGTTGCAATTGATTACTTGAAATACCATGCTGCGCACCTCTATCCGCGCCATTCGATGCATGTTTTAGGCTTATATGAAGTGCGCATCTGTGCCATTTGTAACGGTGAATACGGACAATGCTGAAACATCACCATGGAGTATGTGTTCTTTGCACAAGTCTTTTGTAGAAAATGAGAGTTATTGAATCGATCTTAAAAAATACACACCTTGCCGATTCACCAGCGCATCTCGCTCTTCAGCCGATACATATATTTTTATGCTTAATTCTTGACAACAGGTGCTAGCAACATGAGAAAGAAGATGGTGTTAAAAAATTTTTTTAAATGCACACTCGTAATCAGAGCTCTCTCTATACTTACGTCAATTTTTTTACGATTACGTGAATACCACAACTCTTCCAAGAAAAACTACCGTTCTTGTGCATTTCCAGTGAGCGCTGTATTGAAGGCACTGAAATTATCAAGGAATTGAGTACGGCTGTAAGTAATTAATCAAAGGTTTTTTCGACCTTTTACTGAAATCATCATCGAGTCTAACAGCTGCCTGACCCTTTATATGAACTTATCGTTAATACGATTAGGGCTATGACTTGGATAAGAATAGTGGGATTTCGCCGTCCACAAGCGCGGACATACTTGCATGGTCCAACTTATTAAACCGTTCTCTTTATCCGGCACAACTCTTTAACTGGTTTGGCGAATTGTCAAATTACGAACATTTTATGAAACCGATTATATGCAGGGCTTATTCTTTCCCTATTCATATATATAAGGCCAAGACAATTAGGTCATCGGTTTTGAAAATGCTGGCAGGCCTCGGCGTAGATGAAAAGACTGGATACGAGGAGGCCAAACGCATTTATGCTGCACTATCGTCTCGATTGGCAGATAGAGAATATTTCTTCTCAGATAGCCCAAGTTCGTTCGACTCTGTCGCATTTGGCTACCTGGCCACCCAGCTATATGCGTCCAATCTTCCAGTAAATAACATGTACAAGATGCTAGCGCAACATGGGAATTTAGTCAGGTTCGTCAATAACATGTATACAAGATTTTTCCAAGGCGAGCCCTTCATAGTGAAGGAGATAGACCGAGCACAGCTGGTAGAAAAAGAGCTGCAAAATGCTAAACAAGAGAGTGTTGACCAGGTGTATCCAGAGATGGAAGAATTAAGTGCTCGTACTATTGTAGCTCTAGGAATTGGTATAATAACACTATTTTTGTGCACACAAAACGTTCAATTTTCGGTTTTGTGTCAAATACTGAACAAAAAACTGAGCAGCGATAGAGATCAGCAACTCATCCAGAGGCGCAATGTGGACTACCTAGATAAGGAGGAAACGGATTCATCCACAGACGACAGCGAAGACGAAGAATATGAAGAAGAGCAAGAAGAAGAGCAAGCTTTGCCTGATTTGGATAGCTTAGTTTACGAATCTGATTCAGATGCGTACATTGAGGACGACGGAGGCGATTACGATTTTGATGATAAATACCTGGAACATTACAACGATAACACATTTATTTCCGACGAGGAAGATCAAGAGCTAGATGACGATAGTGATTAAAAAATTCCTGATACTGTAAAAAAAATGGAAAATTTTAAGTTTGGACGCAAATGAAAAAACTAATGTACAAAGCTTTCAATCGAGGAATGTTGCGTGAATTGTGCATGGGTTTACGCAAGAGAAAGTTTCGTGATTGTGAGCGTATCCCAAAAAAATAACATGAATATGTCAATCGACAATTTTCAACGCTAATAACGTTATTTATCTGGTTTTCGTTTGAATAATTGTGTTCTCTCAGGTAATGTTGCACCTTTTCTGTCAGCCATGACGACATGGATCTTTTGAGGTGAATTGCTTCTTAAGACAACGTTGAGTTCGTTATTTTCCATTTTGATTATATCTTGTTCTACGGTGTCTAAAAATACTTGCGTCTCTATCCTTTTTTGACTGAGCGTTTCTCTTATGAAGTGAAACTGTGGTCGGTATTTCATGTTAACAGTTTGTGCGACCAGATGTTGAAGGGATTTTGAAACGTGTTTGAGGGCACGTTCGGTAGAAGCAGCGTATTCTGAATCCATGCATTTCCAATAGACATCTGCCTGACTCAAATCTTTGGTGATTTGAACTTTGGTGAAGTGAACACGGCCGACAAGTGGTTGAGTTGATGAGGGAGGAACTATGTCCAAAAGCTTTTGATTAAAAGTTTCGAGTAATAAATGATTGATACGTAGCATTCTTCGAGTCATAATGTGATTTTCAGGTGAACGAGTAGACGAGTGAGAAAAACGAGACTTGAACTTAGCTGCCGCTCGTTCACGAGCACGCTGGATTTTTTTTAGAAGACGGAGGTCACGTGAATTTTTGACATCTCCTGGAGCCTCTATCCAATGATCAAAACGTTCCGGAATACGTGTCCCATCTAGCTCATAGTGATGTGTTTCTTTGTTGAGTTTGAATGCACTTTTCTGAAAATTTAGAACAGGGTCCAAGACTTTTCTGTGTGATTGTTCGCGCGAAGGATAGAAACGACGCAATGAAGATTCATAAAAAGTACCTGGATAGCAATATTTATTATTTTTAGAGAGGCCGAGTTGTCCTTGTCTTTGCAACGTATCTATCTCTTGTGCCTGCTGTTTCCAATCTTTGTATTCTAGCCGGTTTATAGATGTCTTTCCGTATCCATCTTTACAACTGTAAAAACGAGCACAAAAAAGTCTAAAATTGGAATTTACATAGTGTGTGTGATATGTTTTTGCAACGCCATCGTTAATTTGTCTTGTTTTTTGCCTAAACCCTAGAGACTCCGTTCGAGTGGGTATCCTCGGCGCGCTAGCACATATGCTGACCAATTCCTTAATAGGTTCCACAAACCTGAGACGAACGTATGCAGGAGTCATTTACTATACCACGGGCAATTGCTTACCAATCTGATGCCCTTCGGGTTCATTCACGCCGCTACCGTTCTTTTTCAGGATGTGGCCTTTTTATTCAGAACTGGTCGTGGTACCAAGAACGTTGGTCTAGATAAAACTGAAAAAACAATTCAAAAATTTTTTTCAACGACGACCATTAAGATCTTTATGTTTTCACTATACCGCTTCGAAGCATAGAGTCTATCTCCGCTTGGAGTGCAAAAAATTTTAAATATCGCTTCATGGCATGGGATCTGCAGCTTAAAATAGCATCACATTTTTGTGCACAAGTTTTTTTTTTAATTTTTAGCATGTGAACTTCGTTTTCTAAAGTTTCGTTTTTTGTATCTTATTTCCCCGGATTTAAGCTTATTCAACAAAGGATTTGCTAGATATGGGCATCACGCAGCTGATGAATATCAAGCAGGTACGGATATTTGTCCGTGCCTTCTGCTGATGTATCAACGAAATTCGTCAACTATTGCGACTTGTGGGGCAAAGCTGTACGACTTGCTGAAAGTTGAATTTTGAGATATGCATTTTCGTGGCTGGCAATGAGCGTTGATCGTTTGAGCGAAAAGAAGTAGCCAGAAGTAAATGTTGCGAGAAGGGGGTAAATGGAGAGTATTTACAGGTAAAAAAAGGATCCGCCAATTTAAGGCCGGAAAGAAATAGTTAAATGATTTTCTTTAGAGACAATCATCTTTGGAATATGTGTATGCATTTCCACCTGGCTAGTTTCGACACGATTAAGATGCGCGAAGTCTTGCCTACATTGTTTTGACAACATCAGATAAATTCATAAAAAACACTGCCGCACTTTTTAAAGCAAAATCGCCGTAATTCGAAAGAGTGATAAAAATAACGTTGAAAGTTGTTGGCTCACAATTCTGCAAACAAAAGTAAGAACGCTAATTGGCATAAGATGGCAGCATAAAAAAGGGTAATAAACGATGATGCTGATGTTGCGAACGTTTTGAGCCCAAAAAATTTTTTCGTTAAAAAAACGACCCAGACTGCAGAGAAGTAAAAGAATATAAAAGCTTCACTTAATAGAGAGGCTTCAGAATTTACAAAGACAACAGAGTTTCATATAGAAACGAGTTAGCAGGATGCCTTTATACAAAAATAAGATATTAAAAAGCACATCTATTGCTAGGGCGAGCATGTAACGCGCCTTTTTTGTTTTTGAACAAATAATTGAGTTCTCTTTTGATATTGTATAGTTTTAATACATTGACTTACAATAGGTGAAAATTCTCAATCTGATGAAGAAATTGGACCTTGGAGGTTCTAAAGCTAAACTTTATTTTGAAGCGACGTTGAACGAGAATCTCAGCACTACATTATGCTCGGTTTGAAAGAATGAGCAGTTACAGTATACGTGATCTTCGAGTATATCTTCAGTTATACCCCAAAATGCCAAAACAGCGATTAGAATTATCTGCTCAGACACGATGATCTATTGGTTAAAGGTCTCAATCAGTTACCTGTAATTTCGCATGCGTTTTTTTGTGCGTGCATTATGTTCTAGACACGAGGTTGTTGCAATTCCATTATTTATTTGACTGCCGCGGCAAATTTTTTTTTAATCGAATTCTTTGACTGCTATAAAATATTGGCACTGTTTAATCAAAGGAACATTGCATTTCAGCTGCTGTATCAGGGTGTTCTGTACACTATAGTATCGATTATGTGAGGAAATTTTTTGAATTCTGCTAACGGGAGTGCGCCTTGGCTAGAAGAGTTTTAGTCCTAAAATCAAGTTTCGCGATTGTTTTTTGCTACTCCATAAATTCAAAGGGGAAATCCATAATCTATATTACAATTTCTTGTGCACGTCAACGGTCATGATAGTGGCTAAATCAAGTAAAATGTAAAAATCTATTAGATAAAGAAAAAACGGATTTGTTAAAAAAATAAATACTCAAAGAAGTCGTGCTAGTTATTTCTATGAAAAAGGGATGTGGGTGAGTTGTTCGATTGTTATCGTAGTCTCTGATCCTAAGGTGTAAAAATTCAATAATAAGGATTCGGAATTATACAATATTAACTGTTGATATTGTGCTAATATCTAGGCAGATTAAAAAAAAATTAAAATTAGAACTTTGAGTTATTCGTGCCGTTTTACTTGCCACTTAATCTCTTCTGGCGCGAAGTGCTAACCATTCTGGTAATAACAGCTAAGCACATCTGGGAAATTGAACTTAAAGCGTATACCAAAACATCTCGTAACTATTAAGATAATCAATTTCATGGCTGATTTGCTGTCACTTCTCTGTGTTGCTGCAACTGAAGACGTATGACATTGCTTTTTTTTCCTATCCGCATTTTAAAAAATAGGTTGACTTGATAAACGAAAAAAGCCAAGAATATTGCAAATAAGTGTCTAAGCATTAATTATCGCGGAATTAGAGGCTTTTGTAAAAGAAACTAGTACCTAACACTGTTTCTGCAATTCTTATGTGCAAATCATCCTATATCTCGCTTAGATCTATGCGTCAAACTAATACCCTCTTATTTAACACAACACGCAGGAACCTAATACTGATTCTGAAGATGCACAACTTAAAAAGCGAAGGAAAAATAGCCCTTACCAACCTCAGTTCTATATGCCTACGGCACTTTTACCTATTCATCATCAAACCTTACTTCAGTCCACTCCCTATCTCCAGAAAAATTCTTCGTATTCACCCGCTGGCTCTCGAATAACATCCAATCAGATTCAACCCTGTACTTCGGTTTCCCGTTCGTCTTCAAATTCCTGTCCCACTGACATTGTATGCAGACTCTTTTTTTTTTGATTATTTGTACAAAGAGAGGATGCTCATACATTCATGGCCGTGCGAATATACTTGATTCTATTGGGAGAGGTGAGATTGGTTGATCCTTGCTTCTCATACATTCGGAAGTAGGGGTCTACCTTTTGTTTTCGCTTTTTACCTATCCTCATCCACCGTACTCCCTTGTTATGTCTTTGTCCCTACCTGTCTCTTCGTCTCTTCGTCGTACGAAAAAATTTTTAACTTTTTGTGCTGTTTTTTTAATGCTCTTTTCGTGCGCTTTTGTGTACATTGATTTGTGTTGTATTTTTTTTTACTCAAGCAGAATGTAATCTGAACTGAACTGAAAAGCTGAATTCTGAGTGTGCACAAAATCGAAGGCCTCTTGGTCTTCGCGGTTTTTTTGCCGATTGATGTGTCTGCATTATAGAATCGTGCCGGGGTTTTTACGCCCTCGTTTCCAAAAATTGCCGACTACCTGACTCCTGAAACAGTTTTTTGTCTGACTCTTTTTTTTGCTATGGTGACATTTGGGCAACCAGTCTACGAGCCACACAGAAAAATCAAGTGCATCGCAATATGCCGATGAGCACATGGCAGACATCAGTTCATGTGAAGGCGAATCTAATACTTTTAGTTTAAGCACTAAAAAAAGGCGACGCGTGGGCAAATATCAATCGAGACGTGCAAAGCCGTTGACTGTAGATACGTTGCACCAAATATTTGAAACGCTGCATATTGAGAAGGACCCTACGAATGGGACGTACCGCTTGTCTCTTCCGATACTGAAGACGTCTGATTGCTCAAGCAAATATTTTGCAGTGACTGAGTGGCAATGCTTTAGAAAGCGGATTATGAACCATGGGTTTGAAATTATGGATGAACAACAGGCCGTGTGGATCCGCGTGCGTCCGAATTTGAAGACACCAGACGGTAGTTTGGTTTTCGACCACGCTGAATTGAGATCTAAGTATTCGACTCCGTGCAAAATCAGAGATGCAAAAGAGCGCGGAGACATCGTCGAGATTTCTAGTCGCGAGTCTGGAGAATTTGCAGAAGGAGAGTTCAGTGACGGCAGTACTGAGGGGTCTGAATCACCAAACACGTTTAACTGTAGCGGCAAGAACTCGCCGGAGGGCAGTAGCGCGCATTCAGATATATCACTTTCAAACGAGGCACTCATGAGTAGCAATTGCCTAAGTCAGCTCTTGTCAAGCGATAAAAGCAACCCAATTGAATATTCACTAGAAAGCTCTCTGAGAGCTTGTCTAAATGACGCAGTTAAAGGACTAATGCTATCAGGTCAATATCTAGTATCTACCGGAAGCTTTGACATACAACTAACTATTAGAGATAGTTGCTGTAACATCAATGACATGAATCAGATGATATCCTGTAGAACAGTTGGCCGCACTCCGCTGCAAACGCGAGTATCTTCGATGAACGAAATTGAATCAGAGTTCAAATCCCCATCAAAGTCATTCGTTATTTGAGAGGAAAAAAGCGACAAATTTGCTCTATTCAAATGGATACATATATTAGTTTGTACATGATTTACATAAAAGCAGTGATAATTTCTGATCGTTTGGCCGACGTGGCTTTTGTAAAACTGTTTTGCGCTCCCGAGCACTTGACAGAACTCTCGTCAGTGTGGGGTATCAGATTAACGGAGAAGTGGTGTTTCCACTCTCGCAGCCCTCCTCACTCACAGAAAATCGCATCAAGGCCGGTGACGAATATAGAGAAATTGGAGGCGGTGTCGGATGCTGTACGCTTTTTCCGGCCCAGCGCGTTGTGTCTACAAAACCTCGCGCTTCATGGTGCTTGAGCGTCAGGGAAGGGCGTAGGACATACGTCGGTGAACGCAACTGGAGCTTGTCGTGTCGAGGCAAGGAAGAGCTCGCGCAAGGTTTTTTTTGTGTATGAAAAAACTGCAGGATTTTCAAAGTTGTGGCTTGCAAGTTTTGGCATCTGACTTTGCTGACGCAAGTCGAATGTGCGTATCGTATTGAATGAACTGAGGCATTCCGGCAACATGATCGGTTCTCTGTTACCAGAATTGGACTTTTCTAAGCCCGAAGAACAACTGTCGAGGAGAGAACGCATTGAACGAGAAAAGTCGACGCTTCCCATACACAAACAGGGTGTTTATGACAGCAAAGATCGGGCGAGGTTTCATGGCGCCTTTAAGGGAGGGTGGAGTGCTGGCTATTACAATACCGTTGGCAGTAAGGAGGGCTTCGTCCCGGCCACGTATGTCTCGTCTCGAGGGAAGAGGGCGGCAGTTCCGCAGAACGACTTGTCGACAATCATGGATGAAGAGGATTACGAAGAGATGTCGATTGGGTCCAGGCATGCTCCCTTGACGATCAGCGCAGTTTATCAGTGCTTAGGCGGGCTCGACACGGAGGGCCACGATCTGGGAGAGACGCATTCGGTTATTCCGGGAGCTCCGGTATTAGATTTATTCTTATCAGCGTCACCGTCAAACGCTCCCAAGTCTCTGGGGTACCGGCTGTTGCAAAAGCTCGGGTGGAGCGAGGAGGAGGCTCAGCTGCGAGAGGCGGTTAATGAACCAGGCGATTTGGGACGGAAAAGAGAAACGGATCCTTTCACGGGACTGATGGGACGTGGCCTAGAATATTGTCCGGATGGATACGTTCCAGAATTTCGGGCGAATTTGCGCGACAAAAAGTTAACGGACAGCAGTACATCTATTATTCCAATGAACGATTGGTCGAAGTATGATGGAGGAAGAGCATCTTTTTCCCGTATCGTGGTTTCAGAGGACGACGAGGCATACATGGGAAGTATGGGATTTAAAAGGGATTTTGACATTGAACAAGAAGAAGAAGAAGTTCTTAACTTGCAGCCAAAATCTTTGGGGGCTAAAAAAAATGAAAGTTTTTTATATGAAAAAGGCCACAACCGCCAAATGAAGCGAATTAAGACAGGGCCGAGTGGGATTCGCTCGGAGCAGGACTGCCAATATGCTGGCTTTGTTAAATCGGAAAATCCAGGCCACTTGTCTTGCGAGCATGGCTTGGATCCATTTCTAAGCTCGTTTCTTCCTCCGCCGGTTCCGGCGGACTATGATCCTTGTGCACATCTATCGATTTCAGAGCATGATGGCGACGCGTCCGTTGCGGGTGCCGAAAAGCGCGAAGTGGAACGACTCGACGCAAATAAAAGAACAGAAATCTGGAATTCTGTATCTAAAGCTGGAGAAAATCCTACTGAAAATCGATTTTTCGATAAAAACCATTTTAAAGAAAAAAGTGCTGAATCTCACCAGGACGGAGACTCAGTTCAACAGACTTCTCATATTGCCAATGCTTCTGCTTTAGACGGGTCTTCTTCTGCCTACTTGGACAACCCTATGAAGCAGTCGAGGTACAAAACCTGGCTTGCCGCTCATCTTGGACAGGGCAAACTTCCGGATGACTGGGGCCAACATTCGACTCCTTCCGAGCTGAGGCAAGAGCATGAAGAGTTTGCTCGTACTTGGGGTCAATTCCAGCCCTTGTCGACTGCTCTCTCAAAGCGGTTCGTTTCGGGAACCGTCATGACCAGCAGCCACTTCAACCCCGGCGGCATGCCAGAAGAAAAGCAAGTCGTTCGGACGGTTCCGAGCCACGATTACCTGTCCAAAGATGATCCGTACAAACAGGCCGCCGAAATGGGCTTGTTCGGAAAACTGACTCGAAAAACGGAGCCTTGGTTTCCCAGTCGGCTTTTGTGTAAGCGCATGGGCATCGCGTTCACGAAACGCACAGACGATTTACAAGAAAAGAAACAGGACTCGGCAAGAGTCCTTGCTGGCACTTATTCTGTCACAAGAGGCGAATCGAGCGCATCCGATCACCTAAACAGAGGGAGGGCGGATTTTTCCCATCAAAAACCTGGCTCTCCCGTTACCTCAGAACAACACTCCGATGACACAGCATCCAACAAGGCGATTCAGAGGCCTCCAATGGATTTGTTCAAGGCCATTTTTGAAGACGATCTATAGCGAACAGTAAACTCTATACAAAAAAACTCACTTCCACTTGGTTTTTTCGGGCTTGGCTTAAAAGTGCGGCCGGCATGGCTCCACAGATTGCTGCCGAGCACTTTGCAGGAACGATGTTGTACCAGTTGCCTTGCGGCGTTGAGCACTTGCCTCAGCACTTCATGTTCATTGAGCTCTTTTTGTCAGAAAAATAGAATTTGTGAAAAAATGTCTCCTATTTCGAGAAAAGATTTAGAGAACGCAAAGAATGCGGGTTTCTGCTAATTCGGTTTGGACCAGTTTTTTGGATATTTTTTCACATGGTTCTCTCTCTGCAAATCATCTCTGTTGGTCTTGCGTCCACAATATTGAGTGATTTGGATTATTTTTACGCGCTGAATTTCGTGTAAGGCTGAGTGTTTGAGATGTACAATAGAATCAACAGAAAATTGCTAGAATCTGGGTGCGCAGTATTTAAAATGAAGCAAGCGAACGTTGGAGAAACTCGGCGGGTGCGTTTTTTTTTTGAATTCACGAACTTAATTCCAGTGAAATTTTGACCTTTTAAAAGTTTGTCTCGAAATACCGAGCGCTGCCGCTGCCCCGTCTACCAGTTCCGGAGCTGAGGCACACGATTCAGTTATGGAAGAGGAGCATAGAGCCGCTAGTGAGTCCGGAGATGTTTCGGCGCAGCGCGGAGGTTGCAGACGATTTTGTCAAGCCAGACGGAGTGGGGAACACGTTGCAGATAAAGCTGGCGGAGCACGACAGGAGGCTTCAGCATACTTCGTGGATGGCGGAGTGGTGGAAAGAGCGGGCTTACTACAGGACGCGGGATTCCTTACCGTTGAACAGTAATTTTTTTTATGTATTCGAAAACACAGGAAAAGCGCCGTTAGAGCAGTTGACGAGAGCGGCGTTTCTGACATTCGAACTGATGAATACGCGCTATCAGTTGATGAAGGAGGTGTTTCCGTTGATGCACATGAACGACGTGCCGCAGTGCATGGACGCGTATATGAATTTGTACAATAGTTGTCGAATTCCGAAAGTTAGACAGGATGAATTTCGATATCCTCCCGACCAATTGAAGGGCTTGAGACACATCGTAGTGCTTCGTTTCGGGCTGTTTTTCAGTTTGGCGGTGTGTGACGAGACAGGCAAGCCGTATTCGCTGAGTACCATCAGGAAGGGTTTGGAACAAGTTTGCGTTAACGCAGAGCGTCATCGACACGAACAGCCGCCTGTTGGCATTTTCACGGCCGAGAACCGAGATGTTTGGGCCAACATTCGCTCTGTGCTTAAGGAGAGAGGGGGGAACCAGTCAAACTTGGACACTATAGAAACCGCCGCCTTTTGCCTCTGTCTTGACGACGCATCTCCGCGCTCTTTAGACGAAGCTTGTCAACTGTTGTTTCACGGAAAAGGAAGCGACGCGTGCTCGGCGAACAGATTTTTCGATAAGCCATTGAGCATTATTGTGTTTGCTAACGGCATAGCGGGACTTTCGGGGGAACATTCCAACATCGACGGAATGATGGTCACCAGAGTGACCGATTTGGTCTTGGAAAAAGAAAAAGAAAAACATTTTGGACTTTTGAATCCCTTGAAATTCCAGGATGACGGTCGTGCTATTTTCCCCAGCAGAACACCTCTCCCGAAGCTGCTGAATTGGACGTTAGACACTCAGTTTCTTCGAGTCTCGCTCAGCGAAGCTAAAGAGAATTTCGACCTAAGAATAAGCCACATAGAAGGAGTTCTATTTGAATATCTATCGTACGGACAAAACTTTATCAGAAGCGTAAATCTGTCACCAGATGGATACCTCCAAATGGCCTTCCACCTGTCCTACTACAGAATGCACCATAAATTCACTGCGGTCTACGAAAGCATCTCCACTCAGAAATTCTTGCACGGAAGAACCGAAGTCAATCGAACACTCTCCAAAGAAGCAGTTGACTTTGTATTAGCATTTACGAATATGGATCCTTCGGTTCATTCGTCCGTTCAGAACACCTACGCCATGTTGAAAATTGCCTGTTCTGCCCCCGGTATCGGTCCAATACAACATCAAGGCGTTGAATGGGAACGGATGCGACCGCCACATTCTCGGACTACAAATCGTCGCCGAGCAGCAAAACATCTATCACCCATTCTTGAGTGACCCCGCTCACGAGATCAGCACCCACTGGCGACTATCCACCAGCCAACTCCCGAGCAAGTTCTCCGTCACCGGGTATGGCCCCGTTGTTCCAGACGGATATGGACTCTACTACAACCTCCGTCCGAACAAGTTCAACTTTTACATCACTTCGTTCAAAAACGACCACGGGACCGACGCCCACCGATTGAAACAAGCTCTCCAGACATCTCTGGATGAAATGCAGAAGCTCTGCATCGATGCCTTCCGCACCGAGCCTAAGCTATAATTTGGTCTCTTTTCATGTACACTAAACACACAGATTTACAACGCATGTATATGCATCTCATTCACACATTTCGTGCCTTCCTCATTTTTATTTTCATGTCTGCGCTTCACTTCAACCCCGCACTTAACACCTTGCTAGGTCTGCTTCCTCCACAGGTCAAATCAGTATGTATGTTTCTGTCGTCTCTCAATGCGACGCTCTCTGTCGAATTTGTCCACAATCACCGCTGTTTCGGCGTGCCCTTTGTGCTGTGAAATTTACCTAGTTTCGTGGTTCTTTTGTGCTCCGCTAAGGCCTTTCTGAGCTATTTGTGTACTCAGCCGACATGCACGGCAGAGACCGTGATTTTGATGTCTTGCGAAGAAATCGAGCAGCTGCTGAGTCTCCACGGACTCTCCACGGAACGACGCGCTGGGCCTGAGACGCACACGTCCGCATTTGCTGCCGCGCAGCAGCTTTGGAGGGCAGCCTGTCGAGCGTGCGCGCCACTGACCGAAATTAGTCTATTAGCGCTCAGGGAGCGTCAATCCTCTCGCCTGTCTCTGGGCTGTCCCATATTAGACGGGCTTTTTCACGGCGGGTTGCCCACGTCCGGAATGGTTGATTTGGTCGGCGAGTCAGGGAGCGGGAAAACACAAATTGCTTTACAGCTGTTTTTGTCGGTACAACTGTCACAACCCTCGACCTGTGCAGCCAAGGGAAAGGTAGTATACATTATGACCAAAGGCCCTTTCCCACACAAGCGCTATCAACAGTTATTGAGGCATTGGACACACAAAACAGGCCAGGGAATCGAGAAGGCGCGGGAGTGGCAGGATTCCGTTTATGTGTGCAAGTGCTTAGAATTGGATGAATTTTTGCACTTGATCGAGAGTCGTTTGACCTCGCTGATAAAGGCTCAGCCCATTCGATTAGTGGTGATAGATTCTGTGCCCTGGGCAGTGCAAGAGATGGAGCCATGGGAAAGAAGGCGCATACTGATGCGGTTAGCTACGAAGTTGTTGCGGATAAGTTGTGAACATCAGATTACTATTTTGACAATCAACCATGTTACAGATGTACTGCACAGCGAAGGAGAGCCGAACTGGTCTTCGAGCTCATTCATCACTTCCGGGCGTGAGGTGATGCCGGCGCTCGGCATGAGCTGGTCGAACTGTGTCACGATGAGGATCGCGCTCAGGAGGACCGGTAGTTGGAAGACCATTCGAGGGGCGACTGAGGGCGACCCTGGCGGGAGAGAAGAGCTATATGGAGAAGTGAGGAAACTGTTAATAATGAGCTCACCCTATTTGGCTCGAAGGGAGTGCGACTTCATAGTATATGAAGGAGGTATCCACGGTTTGGTGAATTGAAAAAGATTAATTTTTTCAATTATTTTCATTTTTTCCTCATATTTTAGGGTATAAAATGCTACGACATGTTTTCACGCAACTTGGTCCCTTCAATATGACAAAAATTTGGTCTCCTACGCATAATTCTTTTGACAGAGGTTTCCATACAAGCACTGTTATGTTGGCAGTGCCAAAAAAAAGACAATCGCATTCTCGAACGCGTCTGCGGAATCGCGCCAGTAATAAGTTGCCCTCTATGAAGAAGTGGCAACACCATCATCCATGTAGCCACTGTGGACGTGAAATTTTGCTCCAAAACGTGTGTAATCATTGCGGATGGTACAAAGGACTGCCAATTTACTTCCGTGCCATCAGAAGGCATCAAGCCAAATTAAAAAGAGAACAATCAAATAAGGAGCTAGAGCGTCCACACCCCTAAGAGGTGCTTGGGGCAAGTGATTTTAATAAATGCTTATTGATGTCTCATCTCCTAAAGACGCAAAAAAGATAAATTTTGTAACACCAAAGTCTCTCTCTCCTCTTACAAGCGTGAATCATCTGTTTTCTAGTTCTCTTTTTTTTTTTTTATCTAATTTATTTTTTTATCACGCTCTTACACAAGCACCTTGTACTTCGACATATTGGAGTGTGTAACGCGCTTCAGCGATTATCGCCCCCTCCTTCATTCCGGCTCGTTAGGTACAATACCAATTGCACTTCCCTGGTACCTAGTCCAGATTCTAGTGCCTGAAAACAGGAGCTTGAATACGAATTATGAGCTTCTCTAGCCACGAGGTTAACTATCTAGTTTATCGATATATGAAGGAGTCTGGTAGGTCGGACAGGATTCATTCGTCCAGTGGGTCTGAAAACACTGATTAACTTCTTTTTCTTTAGGGTTTCATCACTCCGCCTTTACATTTGGATATGAAAGTAATATAATTCGGGCAGACATCAGTCCAGAGGACGTTGCAAATGGTGCACTTATCAATATAATACAAAAGGGGATGTTGTATTCAGAGATCGAGAAAGAAATAAAAGAGGATAGCGGGCATAAGGTACAACTAAAAAAAGTTTCAATTAAGCATGTAGCGAACTCGGCTACGGTAAATCGCATCGGTACCCACGTGATACGGTCCACAGGCTCTGGAAGAAGGGAAGCATACGGGGAACAGTTGCTCTGGCTAGCACGGACGTTTGGCAGTCTTTGCGTTGAAAAAAATGAGACTCCCCTTCTACACAAGCGCTTCCCTATTCTGTAAGGAGAGATTCAAAAAACCGAAAGTTCCCTTTGTCTCACGCCCGTGTGCCGTGAATAGTAGATGTTGCGATATACCCTATCTGTTTTGCGTGTGCGCATATTACGACGATGAACCCGTTTCTAATGTCCGAGTTTTACTTACCCTTCGGTTCTCACCTCGCAGTGTGACTATGAACCTGGAGTCCTCGTCAAATCTCTCAATAAGATGCTGACCCAATGTGGTACAGTGACTACATCTAGCCCGCACCCGAATCCTGCCTCAAAAAAAAAAGAGCTGTCAAATGAGAGCAACGTGCCTGCACTTAGTCAGGCGTTATCATCCAAGTACGCGAGCGCTGCGCCTCTGAACGGAGAAAAACAGACAGCCCCCTCGTGTACGTGATTTTTTAGTGTAATTAGTAGTTCCGCGAGATAGAGTACACCAACTATGCGACAAGAAAGGCTGAGCTCTTTCGGCTGGCGAGCCTTATAAAAGGGAAGTGAATTGCCGAAAAAAATCTACATTTTCCCCGAGGTCCTCTCTCTCTACACAATAATTTTTCTAGATCATGCATTTGATGTCTGCCCCAGCTCGATAGCCCATCATTAGAGAATGTACACTAGTCTGAAATTGCACATATCACCTTAATCCTCGAACCTCAGGTAAAAAAAAAACACCCCCACAATCATTTCTAACAACCCCCACTCTCCTCTATCCCATCCCTTTACGCTCCTTCTATTCCCTCATGAACCGGACATACGTGCGAAAATTTCTCAGCCGGACCGGAACCGAAACCATCGGCTGACTCCGCCAAATCGCCAGCCGTCAGACGGTGGGACCTAGCCGGCCATCAATGCGAAGTTCTGAACTGTGTGTGGCACCCAACGGAATCTATGCTTGCGACATGCTCAAGCGATTCTACCGCTAAAATCTGGAGACCAAACGATTCGAAACTCGCCATCTCACTCCTGCATAAAAGATCAAAAAACGATGACTCAGAGCCTACCGAGTCAGATAACTCTGCACTGGAAGACCATGGAGAGGCCAAAAAAAAGTTCTGTCCAAAACCGTCCATAACAGATAGCTTTTTTTGTCACCCCAACATCCGACTGACCGCCCTCTCCTGGAATCCTGTCCATGATTGGCTCGCAACCGCATCCTTCGACGGCACAGTATACCTCTGGGATGTCCCTAAAGCCCAATTAAAGGCCAGATTCCAGCAACATCATGGCCCTATTTTCGTGTTACAATGGAACGAAACAGGCACTGAACTCCTCTCAGGCGGCGCAGACGGATTCATTATGTCACTCCGCTGCTCGCAAGACGAAACGACCAAATACGCATACGATCATCTACAGCGGCACCAGGGACCTATTCTAGACATTTCCTGGAAAAACCATAAAGTCTTCGCTACAGCAGATACACACGGACAAGCGTGCATATGGGACACTTGTCAAACTTGGCCCAAATGTGTTTTGATCAGTCACTCGAATGCCATCAATTCTATCCGGTGGAACGCCACCTCAGAAAGTCCTTACCTTCTCGCATCTGCCAGTGACGATCAAAAAGTCCATCTCTGGCAATATTCAATCAAAGATAGCTCATCTAAAAAAAAACACAAAAAAACACAAAAAAACACCTGTCCAGAACCATCCACCGACCTTCTATCCTTGCCTGATGTCGCTCAAAAACCGGACAATGCCTCCTCCGAGTCTTCTCCTACCGCCCCCGACGATATTCAGACCATCCAGCCCTTTCTCACATTCTCTGAACATACAAAGCCTGTATACGTCGTCCGATGGGTACCCAAAACCGCCCCGGAAGACATGCAAACTTGTCTGGTCAGTGGCGGGTGGGACGGTGCCGTCAAAATGTGGGACGCTTCCTCCGAGAAGGCAAAATCTTCTTGGACCATGACTCAAAAAGAAGGACCCATTCACTGTCTAGCATTTTCGCCCAACGGACTCTGGCTCGCTACCAGCACGCTCTACCAACATATATACATCCTTTCTATCAAAGACGGGTCCCTATTCAAAACTCTAGAAAAAAACGGTAAGATATTAGACATCTCCTGGTCGGCAAATGGAGAACAGTTGGCCGCCTGTGGTTCAGACAATCACATCACCATCTTTGAAATAAAACCTTGAAGCAACTGTTTGATTCGCGGATAATCAAGGCCAATTGTATACGCACTCCATAATTTCAGCCCACAAAAATTTTATACACACAAAATTCTGACGAGAATCTACCCGCTAGAGTGCCGCGTTAAGACGGCTGTTTCTCCCTATAAATGAGTTCCCTGCCCATCACATTACCTGACCTCACCGGATCTTCTATATGAACCAATCACATCTGCTACAGATGCTTTGTCTTACCTCTGCGCACACAGCTTTTGCATTGTTTACCTCTATGAGCGAGTACGCTGTTACTCGTTACCAACTGTCCGTGTGCACCCCAGACCAATACATACCCATTCTGGCCATTGTTACCCTTTATGCGTTTTTTGCTGATAGCGAAATTTCACTAATTCCTATCTATTACGTAGGCCACGGTGACACAGTTTTCTTTTTCCAAAAAAAAAATTGTGTTAATTACGAATATTGATACACTAGAAAAGCACTAGGTACTACTAAGCATTATCTCGGAGATGAACGTACGTTTCTGACACTCGCTAATTGTGTGTGTATGGTTGTTGATGTGGATGGATTTCAGCTACTCGTTGCTCGGTCACGACAGCTCTCAACGTGGTGAGAAAGCGACATATGAGTCACCAGTTACGCTTCGCCTATCACCTCCCGAAAACAAGCGATATGAGCAAAGACTTCGTCCATCCGTAATTCTCGTACCTACTGTGGAGCTCTACAATTCGTTTTAAGCACAATATGTGGCGTCCGATGAGAACAAAATCGACACCGTTTTGGCGTTTTCACCTGGTTCCGCGTAATTTTGTGAAAGGCAACGCGAAACAGCTTCCCATCTCTGGATGAACTCCTCGAAGCGCGTGTGAGAAAATGACGCAGACCTTTCAACAAAGAATGACTTGTGCAGGACGCGTCGCCTCTGCACATTTCACATGAACGGGGAGCTTAGTAAGTGAGCGTTTGTGGCCACGGCCCACCTGAATAGGCTTTCTCACGTTGAGCTACTGAAGCCGCGATGCCTGGGAAACATTCTGTGTGTGTGTGTCTCTTTTAAGCCTATAACGTCTTATGAATTGTGTTTTTTTTGACGTGTGACGATATTTCTGGCTCATCCAGAATTTTTATCTCTAACCGTGCTGCGTTCTGAAAACCCCGCTTTAGAGAGTTGTCGTATCGAATATTTCACCTAACACGTCAGAGGACGTGATTTCTGATTTCTTCGTCTTTTGCGGACCTATTACCGATGTCGAGTTTGTCAATGCCTCTCCGGACGAGAAAGTCGCATACATCACGTTCGAACACCCTCATGCCGCCCAGACTAGTCTAATCTTATCCAACGCTATGATCGAGGACCGTCAACTCCAAGTCAGGCTCGATACTGGACCACAAAAGCTCGTTTATGTGAATCTAGAACACGTCGAACCCTCCGAGTCGCCCACTGGGTCCTCGTCTTTCCCGGAGTCAGCTGGTACCCTCGCGTCGCCCCCGAACACATCCGAGCCACCTCTCACCACCGAGGGCACTGAGAGTGCTCAAGACCAGAAGCCCACTGAATATGTCAATCCCGTACCTCGAAATAACGCTACTTCTGCTGTCGCTGCTATGCTTGCCGCCGGATATCAGCTGAATGACAACGCCCTCGCTCAGGCACGTGCTTTGGATAATAGGTTTGGATTGAGCGAGTCCATTAGCACGGGGTGGCTGAGCACTAAAGGAAAGCTGGTAGAATTGGATCAGCAATTTGGAATCAGCGAAAAAATCAAGGAACTCACACAGCAAGCGGGTGAAAGACTCAATCAATTAGGCCTGACTGCAAAGGCAACAGCGTTTTCTGCTGCCACGGATCAGTATTGGAACAATCTTATTTCTGTTGCACGAGAAAATTGGGATAGCACTCTCAGAAAAAGCAACGACTGGATCCAAGAAAATGCACCTGATGTAGTTGAAGGCATTAGAAAAACTACTGCTTCTATCAAAGGCACTGTTCAGAACATAAAGGAAGAATCCGAAGAGCTATATACGAAAAACAAAGAGTCTGCCAAATAAACTTTTCGATTCGTGAATTACAAAAAAACGTACCAATAATATGTTCTTGTTTGTCCATTTCAAAGGGGAACTATGCACTCCCGTACCTGCAATTTTAAGGAAGAAGTCATGACACCGATTCATCCCTCTCCTATGGGAAACATACTTTTCATCTGGTCCCGAAGGCGCGCCCGGGGCGATGCCTCTTGCTGTACTGACTGCCCAGCGAGTACGTCAGCTCGCTGTAACGGCGAATCACAGACCACAACAGCACTTTTAATTGGAGCTCATTGCGTCTATTCACGAGAAATGAACATCGCAGTACTTTTTTTCCGAGTTCACGAGATAGACTCCTTGCCTGAGCAGAGAGCACCCGATGGCGAAACATATGCTAAAGGGTTTAATTAGTCTCTCTTTCCCTGCAACATAACCGCTTTTGGCCAATGCTGCTTTTTAGTCAGCTGAAATGCCCAGTTTTCAGAGTCTGGTAGAATCACCTCGCATCACTGCCGACAGTTCTGAAGAAGGGAACGATGTCGAACCTCGGTCCTCGAGTATGTTTATATGGACACACTAAAGCGCGAATGGTTTGACAACAGCAGAGAAAGTTTTGTAGATCGAAAAAAAATTTTTTATAGGGAGTTTGACAGCTATGTTCCCCATTGATTTCATCCGTTTACAGCCTTTATTGATAGATGCTGACCCCGAAGGCCTTACTGAGAAATCTTTTAGATAGCGACCAAACATGTGAAGCAGTTAAAAAATTGCATGCCAAAGAACGCCAAATTACGTTCCTAAGATTATGACATGACCAGGGGAAGGCGCGAAGTGTCGCAACTAACTGGAAAAAATGAATTTGATAGGTTAGGAATTGCGCGTGCCAATGGCCTGTTTGATGGTGCGCAAAACTCCTCGAATTTTGGAATCTACAGAGAAACAGAGAATTTAAAAGCAATAATTAGATCTAACAATTTTTATTTTTTTTAACAAGTGAAAATACAATTGCGTTAAATGTCTGACGGCGGAATAACGAAACTGCGGCTAGCGGAACAGGCAGCGCAAAGTTCCGTAGAAAAAGCAAGGGAGGGTGCGTTCAAGGACATTGATGATAAGCATTGCTTAGAGTTTTTGCCTTTCTCTTGTCCCAGATAAGTAGGATTTAGAAGCTCGATGCATCCATCTCTGACATTTTTCACGGCTCTCCAGAACATCGCGAGAAGATCAAGAGGGCGCAGGTTGAAGCTCAAAAGGAGATTGAAAAAGAAAGGAAATTGATAAATGAGAAGTTGTCAGAAAAAGATAATGAGGTAATATAACCGTAGCTAGTTTTTGTGTAGAAGGAGGTTTATTTTTTTGTACTAAGTATTTTTTTTTTTGCGCAGTTGTCGAAGGAAATTGAAAAGTACAACCAAAAGCTTCATGAGGATACTAAGACCGTTATAGAAAAAATTCGTAAGAACACCGAAGAGCATGGTGAAGAGGCCGTCCAAATGCTGCTGGATGTTGTGACCGATGTGCGAATTGAAGTCAGAGATTCGACGTCAATTCATCCGTCATTTGTAAAAGTGTGATGGATTAGATTGTTGTATACATAATTGACGATGGTTTTGGATCAGTTGCTGGTCGCTAATTTTATCGAAAAGGAAATCAAACGGATGTGTTTTTGAACATGATCGGAGAGGCTCCAAAAAAGAGA
Organism: Schistocerca gregaria; assembly: GCF_023897955.1. Classification (NCBI taxonomy): domain Eukaryota; kingdom Metazoa; phylum Arthropoda; class Insecta; order Orthoptera; family Acrididae; genus Schistocerca; species Schistocerca gregaria. The sequence goes on along the minus strand of NW_026061960.1, from coordinate 377,466 downwards.
TGTGTTTGCCAAATTTTATTTTGGAAGTTGATGTGGAGATCGGAGGTTTGTGTGTATGAGCGCGTTCCGGCTATTCATTGTTCGTTTACGGCACATATCAGAAATCTGTCGATGATTTGTTCTAAATCGTGACATCGGCCTTGTTGACTCGGTCTGATAAAGTCAAAGCACAGCTGATCGGTGACGACGTCTTTGTCATTTCGTTTGAAGCTGAGAAGCCTAATGGGAGCGAGACATTCAATGGGCACTTGGATGGTTGCCGTACAATTAAAATCATCCATGTACACTATGAGCCGACTCTCTCGTGTTTTCCACTGAATTCTCAGACGTCCTTTCTGTTTGATGACTTGTTCGAGCGACTGAAGTTGTGATTTAAGTTGATAGAAGCAAGCGAAGCGACGGGCGGCCTCTCGAAAGAGGAACGTGAGTGACTGATTGGCAATAACCAATCGTATGATGTCATCGATAGAAGGAAAGTCTGAAGGATTTTTGTCTGCCGTATTACTGAAATTCAGAGAAATACGGGTCAGTTTTTGTTTTTGGTCCCATTCAATATATAACTCCGGGAATTCACTTTGAGAAGGGAGTACGAATTTGAAAGTGGCGCTTGTGTCGGACATGGCCAGCAAATCAAATCCGGAAATAGAAACAATAGCACGTTGATATTGTTGCAGTTCATTAACACGCATTTCCAGCTGTTCGATCCGATTGCGAAGCTCTTGGCGTTGTTGCACCCATTCAGCATTATTTAGGGTGCTTGGAGTGACTGACTTCTCAGGTAACGGGGGTTCTTCAGTTAATACACGCTTTAATTCAGGTGAATTTTGTAAAGAGGGACAATGGCCAATATGGTCGAGTTGGCAGCTGACAATTTTGTTGATAACATAATCGAGCTCCTGGGCGAGCTCTGCATTACTGCGTCGAAGACGCTGTTTTTCATGACAATAGGAATGAAATATTGCGGCTTGAGATTCAATCTGACTGACTCTCTGTACCAGTTTATCATAGCCAAAAGATTGGTCATAACACTCAGAAAGCATTTCAAGAAAAACCTCTCTGCTTTTCAAATGTTTTAGCTTGAACTTTAGCGGGCGAAGACGTTCCTAGAATTCCATGCAGGTCAGATATGCAGGGTATGGATGAATACTCAATATGTCGAAAATACATCGGTGTGTCATGCAAAATTTGCAAAGTGTGTTCAATTTTTTGACGTACACGCAGGGATCCTAGCTGTTGCTCAATTTCATAGTATTGCTCCAGCGTCTTGTCGAATATTTCCGTAGAGCCGATTCTGAAGCGTCTTTTGTTGGAGGTTGAGAATCAGAAAAAGAAGACATTGAACACCACCTTCAAAGTTAGACGACACGCATTTTCAAAAAAAACGCTCTAAGAACCGGCCTAAAGATCGAAATTACATACAGTTCGGCGACACCCTCAGTCTCTCTGGAAAGACACGGTGACACGTCAAATTCCAGGGGTTGGTTGACAAGTTGCTCATCTTCGATTAATTTCGACATAGAATGTCCTAAAGTGACCGTTTTTTTTTTTTTTGCAATAAAGTTTGTATTTTGCCTCTTATTGACACTTTCATCTTCGTCGCTTGTGACATGCGCGTCAGAGGTCTTGATTATCCAGACGTGGTATTTCGTATGCATTGGATAGTTCAGAACATGCGCAATATCCATCTGGAGGTGGGTATTCAAACTCTGGGCCAAAGTTGACAACGGCGCCTGCTAGGTAATACAGAGATATGGCGGGGAAGTAGCCCCCCGGGGGCATGTCTAGGACTTGGACTTTTTGACAGACACCGTTCTTCCAAAACGTCATTTTTGTTCCTTGAAGGGCCGACGGCAGCTCTGGCATTGGTAGTGGTTTAATTTTCTCAATCTGCGCCTCTACTTCGTAAAGTTCTCTTCTAAACTTTTGTTCTAGCTCTGGTTTTGGGGGTATAGAAACAACGGTGTGTTGTATGTGTGCGTGGAGGTCTAGCCACTCATTCCGGAGTTTGATTAGATGGTCCTGAAGTAGTTTTTGTTCGCAGTGGTGATTCCAAAGTGAATATACATATTTCAAATTTTCTTTTGGTAAAACAATTCCAAAGCCAAGTACATCGCCCTCTGTATAAGAGTCATTCTTTGGTGGGTTGGTGCGAGTTGAAAGTTTCGGTTCTGAGGAGGCACTGTCGGATGAGCAATTCACCTGTTCGATCTTGGCATTGCTCAAGTACGGCCTAGCTAAATGAAACAAACTTCCGTCGTCTCTCCAGCTGTATCCGTAGTTATCAGTGCCGACGGGACATTCAACGTCCGCCATATCGGTGGCCCATCCGATGCGCCAATGTGGATCCGGTAGACGTCTGCCAGAAGAGTCCATCAGCTGAGACATCTCTTGCAGCGTTCCAAGAAGAAATTGATACGGTTTGAACCAGACGTCTTTGGTTTTAGAAAGGGTCTCACCTTGGGTCTCATTTTTACGGGTTTGTGCATCCAAAATAAGCTCGATCAATTTCGGCGCGTGTGTAATTTTGACTTCGTAGTACCAGGATCCGCACTGGGCAGGATAATTGGCTCGCGCTAGATTGTACCCTTTTGGATTAATGACTAGTCTATCGAAAATTCTGACCCTAGGAGACGAGTTGCTCGGTAGCATGCAAACGGGGATTGATTTCAATGGATCTGGTCGGTACGTTGCCGGTATGAATTTCCACCCGGAAACGGGAGGATTCCTTGAACGACGGATGCCAACCGAGGCGGTTTCTCTAGAGTTTCCATTTTCATCAGATACCGGCATGAATGTCGCGTTGAACTCATCACCTTTGAACGAGGTGGAACCTGACTCTCGCGAGGCAGAACTCGAATGAACAGCGGCGGTCAAGATCGGGCCCTTTTTTTTGCGCTTCTGGCTTTCCTTAGCCTTGCCTGAATGCGCTGAAATGGCCTTCGACGGGCCACCATCGTATTTTGCAAGCATTTTAGAAGCAATGCTGATTTCAGTTTTGCCGCACTCATAGCTTGGGTCGTATTTTATGTGCTTGTGCGACACAAACGAGGAAGCAGATGTCATCTCTTGAAAACTGAGGTTCAATGTAGACTGTGGTCCGGGGACTGTCGCGTCTTCTGGAGTCAACTGGCTGCTGACGAGTTCCATCAATTTGCGGTGGTCCATTCATGAGACAACGAAGCATAAAAAAAATGCTACCTATTTTTTTTTTTTTCGATTAATAGCATTCTTGCCGTACACGAGGGAACCTCGCGGTGTGCACTGGTCACAGGCATGCTAAGTCTTCTTGGGGACTATAGGCGCATTCTGAAATATGTCATACCTATACATTTGGTTCCCAGAGAAGCCATGAGTCCCAGTCGAACGAAATGCATGGCTAGCAGCACGTGAGCGCTCTCTCAGTGAGGATATGGCCCATGCGGATATGCGGATATGAGGGTTCAAAGCGGTAGTATGACATCATAAGGCAAACCGAGCGAGGCAGAACTTGCAAAAAAAATTGAGAACTGAATGACAGGAATTCAAGTCTTGATCTAGGCGCTTTATGGAGGCGCATAACGTGAACCGTATCTAACCGCGCATCTCCACACTGAGCGACAAGCGGTAGGCGTAACAGCTCGAGCAATGATAGGGCTCGACGTGCTCAAAAGCTGGCTAAAAATGATTTTACCCAAGAGAGAAACATCGCCTTTTTCGAGCAGTGAGCGCCTGTAACAACAGTCTTAATCTTTTTTGTTCGAGGGGGGGGGCGTCTATCTTCGTGGTGTCTTCTCGTTGGCTATTTCAGTACACACATTACCGGAACAATATTCGCCGTTTTCGCTTTTGACCCCTATCGCGAGTCCCCAGTGAAAGCTTTTCGTGCATGGCGTTACAACGAAGTCGTGTCGCCTGATTCGAATACTTTTTTTTTTGCTGCGTCTATCCGTTATTCCGAAGGAGACGTAAAAAAAGGTATTGAATGGCATTTTGTATAGCATTTTTTTAATTCTTTTATCCCTCTTTGAATGACACTTTTTCTTTTAAATTGTTGTTGACTCGACCTCGCAAGGGCTACATGGAGTCCGCCAGTACCCCTCTTTCGTCGCCTTCTTGGATCCACCCGCTTGACAGTTCCCTCGTATTGGATGCCTTTTCTCATGGGGATTGCTTCAGGTCTCTCCTCAGTGATCCTCAGCTGACTACTGCCCAGGTAGAAGCGGTCCTCGATACGATTTCTACTGCATGCCAAACCAACTCGACGACTTACCTATCGCCTTCCTCTGCAGACGTCCCATTGGCCCAGGATCCTTTTTCAGAAGTTAATTTCAGTAGCCTGAGTATTGGCGAGTCTGCAGAAGCTATTTTGCCACTGATACTTCGAACGACTGATCAAATTCGAAGTACCATTCAACCTGAGTCATCATGTACAACGAACGACCTGTCCCTCAAAACTTTCCCGCCGTCTTTCTTTCGCGATAACCTTCGACTGTATCATTCCATCTGCTTGCTCCGGTCTCCGAGCTACAGGCACAATCACACGATTGTGGCGTCCCTGCTCGTCTTGCACGCTCTCTTTTTGCGATTGTACCAGATGTCCTGTCAAAGAGAGCGCGAGGAGTTGCTTGCCGCGTCTTTCTTGCCGTCCCGTTCTAGGCGGAACATTTTGATCACGAGCGCTTTGCCCTACGTCAACAACATTCCGCATTTGGGGAACATTATTGGCTCTGTGCTGAGCTCTGACGTCTTCGCGCGTTATTGCCGTCAGAGGAAATACCAGACTCTGTTTGTGTGTGGTACAGACGAGTACGGTACAGCGACTGAAACCAAGGCGATTGAGGAAAAAACTACGCCCCAGGCGATTTGCGACAAGTACTACCGACAGCACCGCGAGATTTACGCATGGTTTCAGGTGCAGTTCGACTTTTTCGGGCGCACGACGACTTCGCATCAGACACAGATCGTGCAAGATATTTTTTCGGACGTTGAGAAAAACGACTTTATTTTTGAGCGCAAGGGTCAGCAGCTGTACTGTGAGCGGGATCAGAGGTTTTTGGCGGACCGGTTCGTCGAGGGGAAGTGTCCGCTCTGCGAATACGTTGGCGCTAGAGGCGACCAATGCGACCAATGTGGCAAGCTTTTGAATCCGACTGATCTGATCGACCCAGAATGCCAAATCTGTCGTCAGAGGCCCGTTTTGAGAGACACGACGCATCTGTATCTCGAGTTGCCGAAGCTGGAGTCTGAAGTGGCGGCGTGGTTCAGAGCGAAGTGCGCGCCCGGGTGCTCCAACAATGCCATCACGATCACAGAGAGCTGGTTGAGGGAGGGCCTGAAGTCGAGGGCGATCACCAGAGACCTGAAGTGGGGGACGCCCGTGCCGAGGAAGGGCTACGAAGACAAGGTGTTTTACGTGTGGTTCGATGCGCCGGTTGGATACATGTCCATTTCGGCGTCTTACTTGAACGAGGGGTGGAAAAAGTGGTGGATGAAGGAAGAGCCGAAGAGCGCGACGGAACAACACAAATCGAAAGAGCCGTTAGTCGAATTGGTACAATTTATGGGAAAAGACAACGTTCCGTTCCACTCGATTGTGTTTCCGTGTTCGCTGCTTGCGACGAAGAGGCCGTGGAATCTGGTTGCCCGGATTAGCGCTACGGAGTACTTGACGTATGAGAAGGACAAGTTCAGCAAGAGTCGCGGAGTAGGCGTGTTTGGGAATCAGGTCTACGAGCTCGATCTTCCAGTCGACATTTGGAGGTATTACTTGCTGTCGATCAGGCCGGAGATGAGCGACACTGACTTTCTTTGGAGCGACTTGCAGAGCAAGATCAACAGCGATTTGGCGGACAACTTGGGGAATTTGGTGTTTCGGGCTCTGAATTTGGTCTCGACTTTCTTCGACTCGAAAATTCCTGCCTTGTGCGTCTCTGCTGGCCTAGAGCGGGACGACGTGAATTGGATGGGACAGGTTCAGAAGGAGCTTGAAGAGTACTTGAAGCACATGGAGGCCATATCGATAAGGAGCGCACTGAGAACCGTGCTTGCGTTTGGACGATTGGGGAACGAATACTTCCAAAAGTTCAAACCTTGGTTTTTGGTCAAGAGAAATAAAAGTCGGTGTGCGACAGTGGTTTACTTGACGTGCTCTCTTTTGAAGCTGTTGGCGGTTTGCATGCACCCGTTTCTTCCTGCGTTATCTTTGAACTTGCTTCATCAACTGGGAGAATATAACGCCGAGCAACTCGAAGTGCGCCTCAAGAGAACGTTCGAGTATTTATCTCCCGGATCTCCGAAGCCGTCTATACCTTATAATGAGTATTACGACGAGGCGTTGATGATTCCGGGCCACTTCTATATAGGGTATCTGCCGTTCGACCAGCCCATCAATTCTTTCTCGCCTCTGGTCAAAAAAATCAGCGACTCGCAGCTCGCCGAATACAGACACAAATTTTGTGGTTCTCAAGCAAATTTGTCGCCGTCTGACTCGTTCGAGCTGGATTTGCGGATTGGGGTCGTTCAGACCGCTGCTCCGCACCCTGGCTCTGCGCAGCACGTGCTGCTCCAAATCGACTTGGGCGACGGAGTGAAGCAGGCCGTGGCCGCTCTGGCGCAGCACTACTCTTTGAGCGAGCTGACCGGACAACGCGTGGCGGTCGTGTGCAATATGGAACCCAACGTGATCAAGAAAGAGTGGGCCCAGGTGCTCGTTCTCACAATGATCAAATCCGGCAGGCTCGCCCTAGTACATCCCGATCGCGACGCTCCCGCTGGGACCCGAATTTATCCGCAGGGCGGCCGAGCTGCTTCTGCATACAAAATGCAGACCGCGAAGCAAGTCAAAGGAATGCCTTTCAAGTACCAAAAGGATGGCATCGTGTACAAGAAGGACGCGCTGGTAGGGTCTGAAAACATGGACAATCAGGTCTGTACCCCGCCGGTGAGGCTGGTGGTCTCTAAGAGCGGAGACTGGCAAGGTGGTCTTATACAGTAAAGAAAAAAAAAATAAATAAAAAAAATTTTCGATTGGGCCCCTTATTTTGTGATGAATAGACTTTGGTCCAAGTTCCAGCCCCTGGTGTTTTTTGACGTGGCGATCGATGGCGTGCAGAAGGGGAGGGTGGTCGTCGAGGTAGGCGCGCTAAGAGGGGACGTCCGTCGTTGCTGACCTGTTTGCTCATTTTTTTTTTTTTTTTCTTAGGTATTTACGGAGACAACTCCGATAGCTGCCAAGAATTTCAGGGCCCTAGCGGTCGGATATGGGACGAGAACTCTGAGGAGACACAGTTCGACGGGAAATACGACGGACACCGACGTCAAACTATGGTACAAAAACAGTCGGTTCCACAGAATACTGCCAGGATTGGTGAGTTGTCTTCACAGACGTTTGGAAGCTCTTTGGCCCCTAAATTCCGTCTAACGCTTTGCTTTAGATGATTCAGGGCGGGGACATCTTATACGGGAACGGATACGGATCGATTTCTATTTACGGGAGGGTGTTCGTGGACGAGCACTTCCACTTATCACACAATCGCCCAGGTCTTCTTAGCATGGCCAACGCCGGTCCTGACACGAACGGGTGCCAGTTCTTTATCACCACTCAGCCCGCCCTTCACCTGGACAACAAGCACGTCATTTTCGGCCACGTCATTTGTGGGTACGACATCGTAAAGCTCGTCGAGCAGCAAGGCAGTCCCACCGGCCGGCCGATGGCAGAGGTCATCATGACGGACTGCGGAGAGCTGTCCAGAGAGGGATACTTGCAGGAAGTGTGTTGGGAAAGGGAGCGACTTCAAGCCAAAGTCGAGGAGAGAAAAAAGCAAGAAATTTTTGAATTGAACTTGTATTTCCACTGCAAAAGGCTAGGGATCGAGTACGTTCCTCGAGCCGTGAGGGAAATGCGCCAGGCCGAAATCGGACGCGACTACCAGCAGGAGGTTACAGCAAGGAGCGAACAAACAGTCAAGATTGATGAAGATCTCAAGCGTATTCAACACGTAGAAAGGAAGTTGAAAGACCTGGTCATAGACTATTCAAAAACGTAGGTCCTTAGCAGCCCCGAAGCGAAGAACGGTTGCACGCGCCCCTCAACATTTACCGTTGATTCGAATTAAGACGCGACGCACGGCCAATTTGTGCTCGTTTTTAGTGCGATTCCAGAATTGTTCGAACGGGGCATAGATCGGGTTTTGCAAAGCGGAAGGACCCCTAAGCGTCGAGTTTTATTGAAAACGCACGTTTCTTTGCAGTGCCTCTTCGACAACGGTAACCGTCGAACAGGCCCACGAGTATTGCCTGACACCGCGACTCCGGTACAAGCATGACCGGCTCTCGCTCGGGGGTCCAGGTGAACGCGTGCTACAGCACGATGCGATAACGTGCCCCACACACAGGTACAGAAGGAATTTTTGGAACCAGAACGGCATAAATGGCATGCATACATAGGGGCGAAAAACACCGTGATTCGTTGTGATAAAACGCTTACGCGCGGTTGCAGATGGCGTCGTTGCAGCGCCTTTGCGAACAACCTTTATTGCTTCTGAATAAAAACGGCGCAGACTATTAAAAAACGAACTAATTTATGTGTAATATTGGTGGCTGAGGGACGTCAGGGTATTTCGAATTCGTCGGTGCTCCACGCCACGAGCGACGCGCAAAGCCGACTCTAAGCTTGCACCATTTTGACCTTTTCGCTGCGAACGTAGCCACCAGATAGTCGATCGGCACCGAGGCAAAGACGTTGGCCAGAGCGGCGCTAGCGAGGCGGTTTTGACGCACCAATACGCGTCTGACAGTTTGAGCAGCAAAAAATATACGCGTATAACACAGTTTTGGCCGGACGTGTACTAAATTAGTCCAATCTCTAATTGGAGAGACCATGAGCCTCTGTTGAAGAAACCTCTCTCTCTAAAAGACACAGGGTGATCTTGCCGTGCTGTCTTGCGCCGTGCCCATCGTCGGCCAATGCTTACTTTCCAGCCTGAAGCACAAATTCCAAATTCGGATTTCTCTGTGAGTCACCTTTTTTTTTTTTTTTTCCTGCACAAAAAAAGTGTTTCCTAGATCGCACCAAACCTGGAAAAAAAAATGAGTTTACTGGTTTTTTATAACTCGGCTCAGCCGTAACATGCAGTGACTTTTGGTAGCTGTCGAAACTGCAAATCGAGCGCTAGGTGACTAGGCCGGTCATTCGGTATGACTTCGCGTTACGAACGGTCGCGCAGAACTCAGAGTTTTTCCCCCTCTCGCGCCACTCGCGCTTACGTTTAGCGATGTGCGGTGAATTTGAAGGGAGACTGGGCGTACAATACTCACGTATTTAAAGAATAGGAGAACATCGCGTCGATCTCTAAGAATTTAAATCCCATGAAAGAATGAACGCTGCTGATAGCCTCTTGACACCATGACAGAAGTGAAGCCGTCAACTTGATAAATCTCTGGCGGTTTTTGGTAATTTTTAACATCATTCAGTTTGATTTCTTCGGGGCTCTGAATTTCGATGCCGTTTTCATAGATGAGATCTACAACTTCGTTGTCAACGAACTTGCCGCTCTCCTCTCCCAAGAAATTGGACCACACATCAGACACCTCGTCACTCTCCGAATTCATCACCCCTTCCAGTCGAAAAAAGTCCGTCTCTAAATCTGGCTCCTGTTGGCCAAAATAGGCCCTTATGTCGGCTGCGGACCACTTTCGCTTGGTCGCCAGTTCCATGCCAAAAAACGCGTTATTCGACTCCTCTCTGAGCTTCAGGCACACCTCTTCTCTGCGCCTGAGCCTAGACTGTCTCATTCGACGAAAGATCAAATTGTTCCCTTCATACTGCTCAACCGTTCCATTGCAGTCTATGTCCGCCACACCCGTAACGCGATCCCCCGCGCTCGCCGAATCAGGAAACAAAAAACCCCTGATATCTTTCCCCTCCAATTCTATAAAAAAAAAAAAAAAAAGTCAGTTACAGTACACAATTTTCGTAATTGACTGCCAGAATTCTGGACACGTCAGAACACAACCTGTCTACAATACCACTTAAACATTCGAAACCCTCTCTGCACGTCGACCTTCTTTTGGCCTTAACTGGTCGAGTGGGAGTCCTGATTTCCCAAATCTGGCCCTTGTACGGAGTCGAACACCCCTCTCCTTCCCCCTTGAAACACATGCTCCTATCGGTACAACTGTCATCGCGCGTAGGCGAAGTCGCTCCGTCCGACGACGTCCCCGCCGCGGGCATCCAACGGCCCACAAACCCGCCCGCGCTCGTTTCGCCTTGCCCTCGAGCACCGCCTTTCTTCGACATGCGCAGGCTGGGAGACTTCTGTTTCTCCTCACCGCTCCACGCACCTGAACTCTCCATGCTTCTATTTCACCAGCAAGCGTCCAACGCTCTGCCGCAACCAAAGCTCTCCAGCTATAGCCTCTCCAACTAAAAGCTCGCGAGTGAGAAGCCAAACTCAATAAACAGAAATGGCGTACAAAATCTAATGAAAAAACTTTTAACTTTCAATGCCTTCCCCCCCCCCACTTATGCACTCCTCTCTCTTTAAGCAGTTTTTTTTTCGGCCAAAAAAATGCCTTTGGATACCACCCCTTCTCAAACGAGAACAAATTTCAACCGCAAAACGCCGCCCCCGCAACTCTGCGCGGCGACGCCCACCAACAAAAAGCGATTCGCGACCCCCCAGCGCTGACAAAAAAAAAAAAAACCTCCCCCCCCCCCTTTGTACACACACACACACACACACCAGCGCCCACGTCAAACCACACACTTTGCCCCACGCGCGCGCAGCACCAGCAAACGACCCCCCACCCCACCGCCTAACTCGCGACGCGCACAAAATTCCAGCGCCGCGAAAAAACTGCCACCTCTCAAAACACCACTCCCTCGCAAAACGCCCATCCCACCGTACCTGTACCACACAAAAAAAAAAAAAAAAAAAACACCACGCACCCCCACCCTCCGCGCTCCGGGCTCCCACCCAAACACTCATCACCCACCGACGACTTCGCTCTATCCTCTTTATCGGTACAAATCTATTTGAGATACTTCAACATTCTGAGTCGCCACTTTGAGCTTCTGTTGAATGCGCTCAATATAGTAGGCAATCGAGTGCATCTCGAGCCTCTCCTTCTTTATCAAGAACGGCTTCATGCCGCGCTTCTCCTTCAGTAAATCTCGGTCGCGCAAACTCGACGCCTTCTTCGTCTTGCTCGACTCCGCCGCACCCGCCGCCCTCCCCTCCTCCTCGAGACTCTCCGCCGACGCCGCCGCAATGCTGTGATCCTGGTCCAGGTCGAACTGAACGTGCTTCAAGTTCTTCAAAAGCGCGTACGAAAAAAACACCTGCTTCAACAGCGTAATCTGATGCCCAATGTGAATGCACCCTGAAAAAATCGTGTCCACCGGGTCGTTCACGTCCACCACTCGCACCACCTCCAACGACTGGTACTGACTCACCAAACTCGGCCTCATCACCCTCGGCTGCCCAAACGTCGTGACCCTCAGCTGCCCAAACGACTTCTTCTGTAGCGCAATCGCCAAAAATATGCTAACCAACGCACCCAAAGAGTGCCCCGTAATCTGCAAGTCCGTCGCCGGCTTCAAAAACGCGTCCAAAACGTACAAAATGGCCTCGACCAACGAATCAACCTTGAAATACTCCATCCAGTCGAACACCGGGTCCCACTCCGCCCGCTTCACCTGCTCCGTCCACAAGTCCCCCACCAACGTCAAATAGGTCCTCTTCTTCACCGCGTCCCTCAGCAAAAAAAAGTGAACCCCACCCACCTCCGCCACGCACGCCACCGCAGACGTCCCGTAGTGACTCCTTATCTGCTTCTCCGTCTTGTAGCAGCTCTCGCACAACAGCGCCAAGTTGTAAATGTTCGTAAAGTCCACCACCCTGCTAATCAGGTACATCTCCTCCCGCGCCCACTGCTCGTCCGTCTGCACCTCGCCCCGTGCGCTCGCGCGACAACGAGACCGACTCAGCGTAATGTGCGTCAAGATCGCACGCGCCCACTGCTCCGCCTCCTCCGGCCTCTCGGCCGCCAAAAAAATCTCGTGCGTCTTCGCCTGCACAACGCTACCCTTGTTCGTCCTCCTGCAATAGCTTATCAACTCCCCGTCGCCCGTCACCAGCGAAAACCGACCCTTCCGAAACGAGTCCTTCTTCTTCACCCTCAAATTGTTGAACAACACCATCGACGCCGGCGCCTTGTCCCCGCGATTCACGTAAAAGAACAAACAGTTGTTCTGCAACACGCACCAGTACGACTTCCACGCCCCAAACTTCACCCCGTGGCACTTCTTCAAATACCCCTCCTTCACCGTCAACGACGAGTCCCGAAACTTAATCTCCTCCGCCAAAATGTTGTCGTACAACGTCTCCAACAACTCCCTAGGCGGGTCCTCGTGGTTCGGCCCCCACGTCCGACGCTGGTTCCGAATGAACTGCGCCTTCGTCATCCTCCGCTCCGAGGGAATGTTCGGGTTGTGCGCGTCCGTGTTCAAAATAATTATCGCGAACGACAGCAAAAACGCCGTGTCCTCGTCCGGAAACGTCGCCGGATTGTTCTCCACGTACCGGTGCGCCATGCACTCTATGATCCGGCTAATCTGTTGCGCCTCGCCCGGCAACAAAAACTTCTGCAAGTACTCCCTTATCGCCTGGTCCAGCGTCAAATTCTCGAAATTCAACCGCTTCACGAACGCCTTCCTCAACCCGTCCTCCTCCCTCCGACCCAACATCTCCCCCATGAACTGCGGGTTCAAACTGTCGTTCTCCTTCAAAAAAAACAGCGCCACCCCGTCCGGCGTGTCCTCTATCAACTTCTCCTCCACCGCGTACCCAATCCCCTTCTCCGGCTTCACGTTGAACAACCGCACCGCCTCCTTCCACTTCTTGCTCAACTCCACGTCCCCGTGCGCCCGCCTCAACTTGATCGCGTCGTCTATGATCGCCTTGAACTCGTCCGAAATCACGCTCAAAAACGACTGACTGTGGTTGTCCTTGATGTACGGATCCGCCCCGTGCTCGATCAAAATCTTCGCCGACGCCTCGTGTCGCCCTATCACCGCGTGGAAAAACGCCGTCCGACCCTCAAAGTCCATCCGGTCTATCTCCGCCGACCTCTCGCACAACATCGCCACCACCGGCGCAAACGGCACCGCGCGCATCAGCGCCGTCATCCCCGAATGATCCGCCATGTTCAACATCGGACTCAACCCCTCCCCCGCCCCCTCCAAAATCTTCTGCACGCACTTCGCGTGCCCCCTCAGCGCCGCCACTATCAACGGCGTCATCCCCAACCTCTCCGTCACGTCCAACCTCGCCCCCGCCTTCATCAACTCCCACACCACCTCGTGGTGTCCCGCCGAACACGCGTTGTGCAGCGCCGTGCACTTGTACACGTCCCGACCATTCACCTCCACCCCACTCTGCTCCAACACGAACCTAACGCTCTTCACGTTCCCGTTCAGCGCCGCCTTGTGCAGCGGCGTCGAGTCCTCGTAATCCCTCCCCGCAAAGCTAAACCCCCTCCCCCCCAACAACTTCAAACACTCCAAGTGCCCGTTCAGCGCCGCCTTGTGCACCGGAAACAACTTCTCGCAGTTCCTAATCTGCTCCCCATCTATGTGTCCCAACAACCTCTCCACGCACCTCGTGTGGCCGTTCGCACTCGCCAACGCTATCGCCTTCTCGCTCCCGCGACTCGTGTAGCTCCGGTACTCGAACAACTTCTCCAACACCTCGTAGTGTCCGTGAGAACTCGCCTGGTCGAACGGCGTCGTGTCGTCAATCATCGCCGCTATCGTCGGGTCCGCCCCGTTCCCCAGCAAAAACGACACCACCTCCAAGTACCCGTACGCGCACGCGTGGTGCAACGGCGTCAAGTCCATCTCGTCCCCCGCCTCCAAATCCGACCCCCTCGACACCAACGCCTCCACCGTCCTCAAATCGTCCAAAATCGTCGCCAAGCACAGCGGCGTCATCAGCAAACTGTCCCTCGCGTCCAACTCTATCTCGCTCTCGTTCACCAACCTCTCCACACACTCCCCACACCTCGACACCACCGCCTGGTGCAGCGGCGTCACCCCCATGTACCCCCCTCGCGTTAATGTCCACCCCCGCCCTTATCAACTCCTCCACCTGGTCCACCCTGTTCAACACCACCGCCAAGTGCATCAACGACGCCCCGCTCTCGTCCACCAAGTCCACCGCCTTTCGAAAACTCTCCTTCTCCACCTCGAAATGCGAAAAATCACCCTGCGCACTCACCCTCGCCTCGCTCGACGACTCCGCCCCCGCTCTCCTCTTCCCCCCCCTCAATCCTCACCCCCTTCACCTCCTCCAACAACTCCCTCATCCTCTCCAACCCCCCCCCCCTCCACCATCTCCCTCCTAATCTCCTCCATCTTCCCCAACACCTCCTCCGGCACACTCTCCCCACTCCCGCCCCCCTCTCCCTTCTCCCCCCACCTCCTCAACACCCCCTCCACCCCCATCCCGCGCGCCACCTCCAACGCGCTCTCCCCCCCTCGCGTCCCTCACCTGCCACGACGCCCCGTGCTCCAGCAACGCCTCCGTCACCCCCTCGTGACCCCCCCAACACCGCGTAAAACAACGCCGTCCGACCATTCACGTCCGCCAAATTCACGTCCGACTGCGCCATCTTCTCCAACAACAACCCCACCAACGACTCCTCTCCCATCGCGCACAAATAGTGCAACAACGTCAACCCACTCCGACTCTGCCTAGCGTACGCCCCCGGCACCCTCATCAACAACGAGTCAATCGCCCTTCGAAGCAACCTCGTCTGCGTCGACTCCTCACCCTCCCCCACACACTTCTCAACTTGATGCGCCACCTCGCTCACCACCGCCCCACTCGCATCTATCTCCCTCACGAAATTCAACATCATCTTCAAATACGTCCCCCTCTCCACCGCCAAACTCTCCTTCACCCATATCTTCGACGTGTACGCCGACTCCCCCTCCTGACCCCCCAACACGTCGCACGCCACTCGAAAACTCCTCTCCCTCTGCGTCCCCACCTCCACCGCCGGCCCCCTCATTATCCTCACGAAAAAAAACAACCGCTCTCCATCCACGCTCACGCCCAGCGGCGTGTTGAACGCGCTCAGCGAACGAGGCATGTACAAACCATCGTACTTCCTCCCCCTCACAAACTTCTGCGGCGCAAACCAACAACCCCCCTCCAACCCGCTCGACGCCTCTCCCACCTCCTCCAACTCCTCGTCCCCCACTAGCAACCTCAACACCAAATACAACACGTCGTCCTCCAACTTGAGCTGGTACAAAATACTGCCAGGCGCCAACTGTCTCACGTAACTCGCCGCGCGCACCCTCATCGGCACCTCGTCTTCCCTCGAAACTCGCAACTGGCACGTCACCACCACCGTCTCCAACAAACGCACGCACTCCGGCGGCTCTCGAAACACGTCCACCCTCACGCAATACCCCCCCCTATTCGACGCCCTCACCTCCTCCTCCAACCCGTCCAACTTCAGGTGCGGAACCCTTATCAACTTCACGGGCGACTGCGCCCGCGACTGCTTCGCGCCGGACGACTCCGGCATCTCGTGCATCCCCAAACACCTCTTTATCTGATACCCTATCTCTGAGTTGAACAAATTGCTCTCGTTAAACACCTCCTCCTCGCCCGTCTCGTCATCTTCCATCGACGCCGGCGCTTGCTGACTCACCTCGTCGCTCTCCTCCCCTCCCGTCACCCCCCCAAGCCCCAAACTCGCACTCCTGTCTTGACACCTCTCCGCGTTGTTGTACTCGTACGACGTAGACAAATAAGTGCCCAGGTCACTCTCGGAACGAGTCACCTCCAAAGCGCTCATCGATTCGTCCCTGCTCTCGTACAGATGCGTGCCCAAATTCAACGCCGAACCTCGTTTTCAAACAAAAAGACCCGTTAGGCCACCGCCTCATCACCCTCACACACTCCCCTCCGCACGCCACGTCACCCGGCCGAAAAAAAAAGCACCCCCACCACCCCCTCTTCAACAACAACAACGCAATTCACAAGGCAACCGCACCACCCCCCCACCGCTCGCGCCCACCAGAGACCACCCCGCCTACCTGATAGATTGGAAATGCGAGTCTTTGTACTGAGGACCAACTCATTCTGCTTCAAAAACTTTTCAAACTGAGTGTCAGTCGCCGAGTCTAAACTATCCTCCTCGCTCATCTTGCCGCATGTATCGAAAAACTATTTTTTTAGCTCGAGGCCCTCGTATTAGAAGTGCTAGACCATCTTTGCCAAACTAGCAAGAATTTTTTGAACAAAAGCATTTTTTTCTCTCTAACCATTATTGTTTTTTTTAGTTAATAACTCGCCTGCTGTCACCAAATATCTGTCAACCCCAACCCCCCTCGCAAACGCTCCGCACCACACTATCAAAAACAAAGGCCTCGCCCCTCCACCCCTCATAAAACACCACCACGCCCGCGAATCACCCGCCTCCTCCGCAAACCCGTGCGGCGCCGATCGCTCGCTCCGCCCCAAAAAAACCAACCACCTGACGTGTCGGCCACGACGCGCGCGCACCTCGCTCTCCCCCCCGACCCACCGCACCCTCTCCCCACCCCCGCGCGATCGGCGCCTGCGCCGCCCAGAACCCCTCTCGTTCGCCGCCGCCTCACCCAGCCCCCGCTCAAATCACAGTAAACGTGCAAGCGTAAATTCGAGCGAGTTCGCGGCGGATGCTCCCATCCACCGCCTCAAACCCACACAGCTCCTACGCGATCGTGATACCGCAATTATCCACACACATAACACACATCATCAAATACACACAAAAAGACCACACAAACTATTTATTAAATAGAAAAATTTTCGATACATAGCCGTTTTTTTTTGTCACTTCGAATATAAGATTCTTATAGGCGTAAAATCCTGTTCCGTCGAACGGCGTGCCAACCGGCGATGGCGCCCAGAACAATCCAAGTGGCTGTCCGAAATATTGCTCGATTTCGTGCCAGCGCATTTCAGGCGTTATTTTTATAAACTCGCATGGCGAATGCGAAGAAGGACGATTTGTGTCTCCCTCCTCACCCTCGCCTTGCGGCACTTGTTGCTCGTCTGTCTCTTTGGTTCCCCTCCTCTCTTTCACTTCTTTTCCTGCATGACCACTCGGCTCCACTCTCTTGACGACTCGTCCCCTCTCTGCGCTCGTATACCCAGATCCTTCTTCTTCCTTTCCCGACTTGGCGAGAAACTGACATTCTGATGAAGGGCTGCGCGCCTGCCCCTCCATGCACGTCGACAGAAGCGGACGCCTGAATTTAATCTCATAGTGACACTTTCTGTATGTCACAAAATGCGGCTGACTAGGCAAATTGGTATTCAGTATAAACTTTTTGGCTACGTGAGTCCGACCATCGAAGAGAATGTCTAAACCAAGATCAAAATAATTAAAAAAATAGTCTACTGTATTAACGCTAACTTCATAGTTCATGCACGTCATGGTTTGATTTCGATTTACTTTCTTGTAAATGCTCATGGTATCCTCCTGTTTTCTAAATTGGTCCTGAGGTACTCCTAAAGCCTCTACCACCTCTTGTACGGATGCTCCGAACGGAATCGTTTTAGTACTCTGGTCCTTGGCTATTGTGATCCCCTGTCCAATATTCACCCAAACCTTGTCTTCATTGTATTTGACTGTCGGATCTTTGCTTCGACAGTATATGCTCTCAAGCTGAATCTTGTACAGTTCCTGAGACGGCTCCGGATTCTCGCCCAGTTTGACTTTTTTGAACTTTTTGGGCACTGCAAACACAAAAACCAGTCCAGGATATTCCAACAAGTACTTGGAATTGTCCTCTTCAAAATGCCCAATGTTTGTGGGCCCAAACGTGCTGTATATCGCCGTCATCGTCGCAATGTTCTCGGGAGTCGAAAACGTGATGGTGTTGCCCGAGTCCTTGTGGTAGGAAACGTCCACCTTAGACAAATCTTCGAATTTGACTGACTCAAGCCTCTGACTTTTGGATTCAAATCTCAGCGAAACACCAGAATTCGTCAAGTTGATCACATATGGCATCGACAACGGATCCTATCAGACAAGCGTTAAAAAAACAGCTCAGGAAAACACCTTTTGTATCTACATAATACACATTCATACACGAAAATACACGCACATACGGCCTCATTGTAATAAAACTGATTCTGCGAATACTTTGTACTATGCTTACACAGATAGTCAAACACCTCGCCAATTCTGGTGCCTAGTTCGAACGTTCCGAGCGTTAGTATACCTCTGGAGCATACTGGTGCAATACGTAATTACAATTACCAAGCCACGAGAAGCAGCTCAAAATGTACCCAAAACAAAAGGGCCAACTGTGTTTGAAGTCGGCTTCAGCTTGAAGTCTAGAATCCTTTTGTTCGACCGATATTTGTCAATGCTGTAACTAGAAAGCATCGCTTTCTGAATCCGCACGCTTCCCAGTTACGGCAATAAACCGAAGGATGATTCGACAGGGAAAACAGGTTGACCCAAAAACAAAATAAAAGCTAGCCTTTTTCAATGATCAGGAAACAAATGAGAAATGAGCCGAGGAAATTATGTGAATTGTCAATCAGTAAAAAGAATTCACGTCTGCCATAAACTGAAGAAAATATGAACCCAGTTCAATAGCCACCTTCAGTAAGCGAAAATTAACAACCCTCATCAAAAAGAAAGCCACAATGTCGCGCGCACGAAACCACTTCATATAGCTTCACATAGGTCGGTCTCCAGTTTTAATGTAGCCCCAAGCAGCTGAAAGCAATATGCGCTAAGAAAACAGCTCTACGTTAAGCTGATACTGTGAAATTTACAGTAATGTGCTTTTTTCTCTGGCATATTGATGATGAAAGATACTCCGAAGTTTGACTAAAAAGCAGAGATGCATGTGTATCAAGAACCAAAAACTGGGCCCTTCCATATCCAAAAATCAACAGCTGTTGCTTGCACAACAAACGGTAAGCCATAAGCCGAGAATTCGAAAAATTACAAGTTATCACCCCTCACATAACTTAAAAAAACTGCACTTGACTCTTTTTTTTTGGTAGCCTATTCTACTTCAGATGCAAATTGTAACTGCACCTGGTATTCGCAGAAACGGAAGGTAGATGAGAGACGTAGGTGCGAACTGCATTTAGGAATAAAATCTAGGCAATCTGAACAAATTTTTTGAATGTTGGAATCAATCAAAAAACAGTAGCTCATTTTTATATGTGTTTCAATATTATGACCTTCTTCTATTTCGCATTCAGTGACAAGAAGTCCTCTTAATACAATTCGTTGCTTTCTATATCAAAAGAAGCTCTGGACGACTTTGGCTGCTCAAACGTTCTCGGCTGATTTTGAGGGCTAGAAGACGAAGTAACCAATTTAAAATATTTATAAACGTATCTGGTGACCATGATAGACGTAAAAATAGTGATAACGCCCATGAGGTAATAACTCCAGTCATTTACCCTGCTCTCACCTGCGGCCAAAAAACTAAGAAGTTGTGTTTATGTGAGTGGTTTGATATAAGACTAGAGGCGCGAATCTAATATTTTTGACGGACTTTTTCATAATTGATCCAATATAGGCATTTCTTAAAATACCAGGAAATCCAGCCAAAATAGTAGCCAAGATGTAATTTCTGTTCCATTTGCACAAGGAAGCGATGTTAGTGATCTGTCATAAAAGGTGGTCTGGATTGGTAAAGTTAAACCTACTTGTAAGTAATAGGCGTCAATGCTAGTCCATAGTTAACCATCCAGCTTGGAAACGGTGAAAGTCGAAGCATGATTGCGAGCTTCAGCGAGTCGGCATTCAATTCATGATGAAGTTTAGCAAAATTTGGCGAATTACTTAGACGTTGTGAAACGAAATTTTTCAGATATGACCGCGAAAGATAGAAGGCGATTAGCCCGCCGCATAGCTTCGCCACTGCGATAATTAGAAATCTGAAACTTTTTGTCAGTGAACAAAGTGATGGAAGAGCGTCCCCAGGCAACTATCTGGTATAACGTACCCGCCTAATGTACCAAACAGAAATCCAGCTGCTAATTCGAAAGCAAAACTAAATGGGAAGCATGCCACAATGCAAATAGTGAGAATCAACGAAAGGACTATGGGTGCATAAACCCCAAGTTTGGTGATTATTTCAGATATTTTCTGTGCAGCATTGAATTTATTTGTCGGAACAAAAAAATACATGCAAATGATGCCTATCGCTCCCAATCCAATCAAGACTTTGCTGGATAACCTCAGTTTCGGGAACGAATATAAAGTCATTTGTTGTATCTTCAATAAAGTGTATCAGTAACTGAAAAATTTACTTCACACAAAGCAGGCAGAGCGTATTTGAATCAGATGTACGCGCACTCTGCTAAATTTGTGTTTTTGAAAGGTTGTCGTCTAATAAGATTTTCAATTTGCCATTTTCGAACCGTGCGTGCGTTAGGAGGGAACACAGTCACGTTTTAAAACACAATCTCTATTGTTCTGCAGACATAACAGAATAAAATATACCAGAGGTAGGCGGTTCTTTTGGACCCAGATTTTCATAAATTTTGTGCCAATGCTCCATCAAGGACTTGGCCTGTTTCCTATCTATATCCTCTCTTTTGAGCAGTATCGTTTTTACTGCTTGGCCGGTGATGTCAGGTGAATTTCTAAGAGCGCACTCCATAGCAATAGAAATATTTTCTGAGGACGAAGTAATTAACTTGGCTATATCATGCAAGACCTGTAGATTCGTTTTGACTAGTTTCTCTCGTACTTGCCAAGTAGTGAAAAATGCGTGCAGATGATTTGCATCGCTTTTTAATTTTTCTGCAGTTTTTTCGCAGAACGGCTGCTGAGATCGATTGAGTGCTTGATTTACATAAATGGCTACAATTTTATTTAAGCACTCAGCAGTCAGGCGTCGAAAGTAGACATCCAGCAGCTTCCCCTTAATTTCATATGTAAAATAGTCATTTAGTGTGCTAACGATGGTTTCTGAAACATCTTCCTTGTACCAAGGCTTGTTGAAAAGCTTAGCGCAGTCTTCCTCCAAAATGGAAAAGCAATGCTTTAGCAAAGCCTTGCGGCAGCTTTTTATGAGATCTTGAAAGCCATCCGCCACGTCCATAAAAATGGGCTCTTTTGGGTAGGCCTCCTTTAGGACTCGAGCAGCCTTCTCTTCCAAGTCCAAGGTGTGCTCGTAGCACTTATTGTTGTTATTGATTTGCGCAATCAGGTGGTCAATTTGATAGTCGTTCACTTCTTGCAAAAATAAATCGCGGAATTTTTGTTGGTAAGAAAAAAGGACATTTCGAAGTTGTTCGAGTGTCGCAATTATTATAGTGTGCGAGCTTGAGGATATGGCAACATCGAATTGTACTTGAACAATATTGAATAGCAGTACAGGGGCCATGGTGTACGTTCCATCGTCGAGTATCTCCAGTTCAGAATCTTTGCCCATAGAAGCTATTCTATTGGCCAGCTCTTCGACCGTGTTGTAAACGTATTCTTTGTACGCAGGCATCAAGAAATCCAAGCTGTTGATCATATTGGATGTATCAATTGGACTGTTTAGACGAAGCATTTGAGGTTCGTAGAAATTTTTGACCCACTTGGCAATTAGGATCGCATCAGCAGACGGATTCGGCTTTTTTGCCGCAACTTCGGAGATGTCCGAAAAAACTTCAAAGAACCCTTCGTGATAGATTTTAAAATAGAGAGTTCGAATGTCAAACATTTCAGGAAATACTAATTGAACATCTTCTAGCTTTTCTAGGTTAATAATCAAATTTCTCGTCACGTTGATACATTTTTGAGCATCGTAAGTCCCGACTAGTGCTTGATCTCCTTCTTCCGAGACCTCCTCTTTGGTTACCAGGCAATTCAAGAACTCGGCTTTGAAGGTGGACTTAATGCTCTGAGATATTCGCTGCTGGGCCAATTCAAAATAGTCAAAATTTGGAGTCTTGTTAACGATCGACTCGAAGCGCTTTCTATCTTTCATTTTGATATTCTTGGTTCTTTCATCGTCGTCCGTCGTCAACGCGCTGTCTAATTCCTTTATGCACAGCGCCGCATTATCTGCTGTTATTTTGATCTTGTTTTCCCTCATGACGATTTGCATCACCTTTACGACAATTTCTGGCTTTTTGAGGGCCAGATTAAAATGATCATCTAGGACTAACAAAATGGACTCGTTGAGTTGCTCGTTTAGCTCATCGACGCCCTTGAAAATGTACTCGAGCTCGTGTTGCTGAGACGGGAATTGAGAAGCCCGGCTGATCACTCTGTCGCGCTCATATTTCAACTTTCTCAGTTCTGTGTGCACCTGGAGGATATTGTTCTCGTTTTGAAATAGTTTTTTAATCTTGTTGAGCTTATCCGGAATTTGTATCAAAGATTCGAGCTTCTCTTTTGTGGATCTCAAATTGATCAGCGTCGTGTTCATTTCTTGAATATAATTGTAATACATAATCAATTCGCTGGTTTCCTGAGCCAACTTCCGGACATAGACGTCACTTAGAAACGCAACACCTAGTTAAAGACTGAACAAGGATGGTATTCGGCATATTTCAACAAACGCGTACTTGCTTTTGATTGTGTCATTGACTTTCAAAAAACTACGAAGTCGTTCGATCCCTTGTTGCGCATCCCTGAGCTGAGAGTTTACAATATTCTTGAGCTGCGTTTCCAACGAAATCGCCTCGTTGTAGTTCTTGAGGCGAACGTGCTCTAGCTAAGAAAAAAAGAGACTGGAAGTCAGCGGCCAGTTACAATCAGGCAAACTCGAGGGCGCCTAAGAAAGAAAGAGGGAGAGAGAAGGATAGAGGCTCGCACTCGGAAGAATTGATTATTTTAATGTGTCGACGGGAAGATATCGAAATTCATTCAACGTTATGTGGCGGACCTTTGTAAGCTGCTCTGGACATTGCAGTTCTTGTGCCAGTCTCTCGATGGCTCTGTTCCTGGCGGCAATCTTGACCTCTTCTTCAAAGTTCAGAAAATTTGTGCTCGAGAAAGTAGGCATCTTTGTCACTCTCTAGCTATTCTCAAGAAGCAAGCAAATCAGCATAACGCGGGTCTCTCGTCGAAATGTCTATTAAAGAGCCCTATCGCCGTGTTGATGAAAAATATAGCGCTAATCTTCGAAATGGTGAGAACATTGTTCAAAAATAACCGATGTACTCTTGTGCAAAATGCTTTGTGTGCTATTTTCTGAGCAAAGATTTGTCGATTTTGCAGATGACTTTTACAAGGTCTGTGTGTATGCACAATATAGTACAAGAATTTTGTATTAAGTAGCTGCTCTGTCGTCCTGCAAGAATTTTTTCGAGTTACGTTTCCTTTCAACTGTGGTCGTCGCACGCAAAAAAGGGCAAGAGCAATACTAGCGAACGGCATTTGCGGTGGTAAGCGATGATCATCTTCAAGCAGGCTTTCTGACTATCAAAACCTGCTTTAGCTCTTGTAAAAACATCGCCTTGCTTGCTTGATAGCTCCGTTGCTTTTCAAGCTCCAATCGCCGCTTTTTTTGCTCGGCGACTTTTTCTCTTTTTTTCATTGACAGGTCGTCAGTATACTTGATACGATCATCCGTCTCCGCTTCATACAACAAACTTCTTTTCTTCTGCCTGCGCATAGGACTGCTCTCTGCGCACATTGTCGATGCATCCTCCGCTTCTGCACTGTGGATAGTCAATATTTTAATGTCGGCCTCCTGTCTGAGCATTGCAGAATGCGTTTTCGATGGCGTTAAGTGCCGTTGTACCAGCCTCTGCATCAGGGAAGAGGCAGTGCCGCAAAACGCAACCATTGCGTTTATGTCAGCCTGGAATCCACAAATGAACTGCAGTAGACATTCAATATTTTTCATCTCATCTTCGTCCTTTTTCATCGCATCTGCTTCTTCTCTGAATAATGAGATCTTTGCCGCGACGACTTGCGCTTGCTGCTCGAGGGCGATCATCTGTTCCGAAAGCCGAGCCTCCAAACCTGTTTTTGATTCAGACTTCACAGGCTTTTTTTTCAGAGGAGGTATTAACCAGCAATATGGACGCCTCGAGACAAAAGTTCGTTCGAGCTGCTCCGATTCTGCTAAAATGAGGTTTTTCAATTGTTCCAAAATCCCTATTGAGCTAGAAAAGTTTACTAGATCCAATCTTCTAAACTCGACCAGCGGGCTGGTACTGAAGTCTCCTCCAAGCGCATGGCCAACGAACCATTCCAGTCGCCTGCAGATCTGAAAGTGAACAGCCTGAAGTGCTGTTTTCAGAAAAGAGATACAAATCGCTTTGTCAAATTCTTCTAGATCTATAGAGTCTATTTCGACAGGGTATAAATTCAGCTTTTGGATTGTCGCACAGGAAGTCGTAGTGTACGGATCCTCTTTATTGCTCAACAAGCCAATCTTCGAAAAAAATCTTGAAACGGAAACAATAGAGCAAAATATTTGCTTCCTCAGCTTTCTGGCTTTTTTGGATTTTCCATCCCTTTCTAGGCGTTCTATCGGTGAAAGCGGTTTGGACAATTTGTATCCTCTCGATACCAGCTCGACTTCTTGAACAAACGAAATTGAGTTCCTCAAAAAGATCTGGAACCGACAAATGACGTCCAGTAGTACTGGAATGTCCACCAAAGCCCTGGAATACAGATTTTCCTCGAACTTGTGCTCGTACAATAGAATCAAGAAGGCGACGAAAATTAAAGTGAACATGAAACCATTTATGTGGTAGAATATCAGAGTATCTATGTATTGAAACACCTGTAAAAAGAGTGAAAGAAAGAAAATAAGCAGAGTCGATATAACTACCTTATTAGACAGTCTGGGACCAAGTAAGGTCGATGCTGGTGGTTCAGCTTCAATTTGATCCCAGTGCTTTCTTTGAGATTCGCAATTCATGTAGGCGTAGGAAATGAAACCTGAACTATATATCTGTAGGGCTAACTTTCTTTGTACTGATCGTTTTACCCAATCTTCGTTGTGACGTTTGCGTTTGTACGCATTTTTTTTTCCTTCGAGCAGTACTTGAAAAATGTGAAGAACTTCTTTCCATACCGATGACTTCGGCGCACGTTCTACAGCTTCGCATTCTGCGTACAGATCAGCATTTGATGAAGTAGGCAGTTTTCTAGTTCTGGCCTGCTTTTTCAACAACAGCCTTCTAATTTCAAGGTCGATCATCTTTGTCTCCAGAAACGAGCGTGCATACTTAGACTTTAAATCTGCCTTTTATTAGCTCGGGTTTTAATACATGGTCAAGCGTATATACAAAAAGGCTCATACTAACCAGCGTTTGCATATATTCCGCAAGCGGAGAATCCGAAAACATGACATCTTCGATCATCGCGACTAGGTAACAGTGATGAAGCGCGTGCGATATCGCTAGCCCTTATTTAGACTATTTTTTTGGCAGAAAAATAGCGGTTTGTTAAATTTAAACAGATTGATAGCCCTTTTCCCCAGCTTTTTGGTTATTCGAAGGCTCCTTCGACAGGCTATATAAGACAACTCCCAAGACAGCCATGAACGAAGCGATTGCATTTATGATGGATATGTTGATTTTAAAGTAGAGAACCATAAAATAAATAATAACTAGCCTTTTGAAACTGTTCCATACGCTATGGCTTACAGCGCTAATTTCGTTGAGCAGCAGAAAGCTGAACATGTTGTATAAGTAGTGCGAGACCGAAGACTAGGCATCATATAGGAGAGAGAAAAAACGTCTTTAGAGGCATTCCAACAAAGGTCGATTTTCGTTATAGACCACGTACCAACAGCAGATACACAAACGCTTCAGACGAGACATCGAGAGCGCCGATAAAGTAGCTGAAGGGCTGCGCAAATAATTCGATAATTTGTGGAATAACGAGTATTTGACAGGTAAAAAAGCAGATATACAAAAAGATATTTTGATTGTCCAAGGAGCTTTCCTCTATGGTCTGGTAAGCGTTTATTTTAATATCAGGGGTCAGCATAGATACAGCATATATACCTTTGAGGTAAAACACTAGAAAGAACATACTTTTTTAGAGTAAATGCTCCGCAGAGCAAACATGGAATTTGAAAGAAGAGCAGTGAAGAAGCCTGAAAATTGAAGTTTAACTTCTGTAAGGCACGTTATGGCAATGCCTAAGCAAGTAATAAATATGTAAAAAGCAGACAGTTTTGTCGGCCATTTTCCCAGCAAAAAAGCATTCAGGACGATAGAAAACAGAGGTTCTGAGGCCTGTTGAAAAATGATTAAATCGGTCAGGCTTCACAAAAAATATAACTGTCACCGCATATTTTTTTTTTGGATTACCTTGATAGTATGAATGAAGCTCGCTGAGGATTCCAGAGTGCTCCAGTTTGTCAACAACGTGCCGATACAATGCATGAATCCGAGCGTGGCCAGGATTTTCATTTCATTCACGTTCTTCCAAAACCGCAGAAGTGAAAGATAACGTAGCACCAAAAAGCAAATGAGGGCGTCGACAAAACTTTGGAATGTAGTCAAAAGTACTGCGAGAGGATACAAGTTCAGAAAGGCCTTATTGTAAATTCCAGATGCAATGCTTGTAATATACCAACTTACCATGAGAATCGAAATGCGAAATCCGGGGCGCTTCCAGAGGCCCTCGAGTGGCTTCTTCATGAGTCGAAATCAGATTCAACCTTCGCAAATCTAGTGATGTCCTAGATTCTGTACAAGGTGCGCGCAGTGTATATATATAGGCCTTTTTTTCTGATGTATCCAAACCAGCATTTAGTTTCAAAAATAATAACCCCAAGCGTTTGAAGAGATGCCAATTAAAAAAAAAGGCATGGCAAATTACAAAGCATCTGTCAAAAAAAAAAACGGCTCTAAAAATTAGATATAAAAAATGCAGCTAAAATCGCCCTACTTTTGGATTCTGAGGCTCAACATTGAGTTAACTCGTGGACTATCGTACCTCGTTAAATATAGTCCAAACCGTGGGGCAACTGGCAACATTTCTAAAAAACCAAGTTAACCAGTCCATAAAAATTTGCTAAAGCCTTTTGAGAGCCAGAGAAAACGGGCTATATGGGTTTTTACAAACAAATATCTTGTAAAAAACCCATTTCTAGCAGCCCTGGGAATTTTATTTCGCTGCTTGAAGTCATACTTGTTACGAAATTCGACCTTATAATGTATTCACTTCCTCGAGCCAAGCAAATTTTGTGTAGTTAAAGCGGCCTGCTTTGAACGAATTCATGTGTTAGTTTTTCCAGTACGGCCAGTTATCTTTGCCGTAAACTCAAAAAAGTCGTCAGTTTAGAATTGCACTGTTCTCAGAAATGTCTGAAATAGTTCTAAAAGTAATAAGCGACTATCGCCAGGTAGTCGGCTCCACCCAAGGTTCTCGCTGCGTATAGGAATTTGGAATCGCTGCGCAATCGATTCTGCGAAAATTAGCGTAACAAAATGTGTAGAAAAAATAGAGAAAATAAAGGGATATTATAAAAGTTCGCAGCTCCTAAAACAGAGCTCAGAAAAAGATAAGCGAAGTCAAAATCATTTCCAATGTGTACACTATGTGCATGACTCCTGCTTGAAGCTACAGATGTTGTGCACTGAATAATTAGTAAGTCCGTCATACCTGTTTTCTTCCATCGCATTTGTGCATCTTTATTTTATTGTAAAAACGACAGCAAAACAAGTCTATGACTCATTGAGTTCAGACATTGAACTGGTCTTACTTGCTTGGGGCATGTCGCAAAATCGAAGTTTGCTCGTCTCTCTATTCATAGATAAATGTCGCGGAAGAATAGAATTTTGATTCATGAGAAGTCTATTCATGCTACAGAAATTCTCCTTCGTCTGATTGTGGACATATAATGATATGCCTTAAGGTACTGTTCGTATAATAGAAACGTTATGATCGTGTGTGGTCCTATTCTTGTGAGATTAGGTATGAACCCCTTGTAGAATGCTCCAAGTCCTTCAGTTTTTGCAATTTTGTATGCGCAGTCAAGCATTCCGCGGTACAGGTGCTTTGGATCATTGGATCCAAGAGTGGATTCATTCATCAATCTCGTCTTTACCACATCAACGGGGTTGGTCGTTATCGCGGCGAACAAGCCTGCAGACATGGAGGCGAGAAAATGGGCAAAGAAATTGTCTTGAAGTAACTTCAGTTGTTGTACTAAAACAAATTTCATATGATCGTAGACTCCTAGCTGACTGGCAGTAACGATAATGGCTCGAGCAGCAGATGGCCCGACGCCTTTCCACAAACTAGTAACTCCCTCCTGTCTGACGATACAGGCCACGCCATGAAAAACGTTTTTGTATTTGTAAGTAGGAGTAGTTTTCTTGTTAGCTTGCATCCTGACCATGACAACTTCGGCTGGATTTCCTACAACAGCGCCTGCCGCGCCAGCCAACATACCAGACAAAAATTTCTTCCATAAAGGAAAATAGTTATCGCCCTTGGCCATGCTGTTTTTAATGATTCCATAAGTACCAAATCTCGTCGTCGAATAGGTGACTTGTCTCAGTATTGAGGCAGACAGACCGGAGTAAAAAGCCTGTAGACCATTTTCTGCCATCAACCCACTAATGGTGGAAGTAAGTCTGACATTTTTTCCTTTATGAACCATCTGGCGAACCTTGAGTAGGTCGATTGGATGGGTAATTATGGCTGCAGACACAGAAGCCTAAAAAACAAAGGAGTTGGTCAAAGCCGGAAATAACTTCGCTTTCATAAATTTGAGGCATACTGTACCACCCACGGCAAATTGCCCCCCTATAAAGTCAACCAAACGTCCATCGGTATCAACTTAGTCAACAAGGGGCTATTTGGTCTCTTCTTTACCTGCTTATGAAAATGTTCTCTGAATAAAAGATATAGGTACATTTACTAACTTCATACTTAGATCCGAAACTCATTTTTATGAAATTTAACCAGAAGCCGTCGTGTCTCAAAGATCCTCAAATCTGTTGCTGTATATCACGCGTTGACTAAGAGATTAAAATTATCGATTTTTTTTGCATATCCTAACAAAATATTTCTTTTTGCGCAAGTACATCCGTCAAATAAGTCTTTATTTTTACAAGACATTCTCAGCGATTTGGAAAAAACTGAACAATAACGTCGGTGATATATGGAATATGATTTGCACGTTGTGACACTTTAGTAACGACATGAAAAGCACTCAAATAACGCAGCGACCTGCTGGTCAATGCAGCCCCCTAATAAGAAAGGGCGCCTACAGTTTTAATACCTGAATCAGGTATGATACAATATGAAAATCCGGAATTTAGCAGCCCAAAAAGCTAGATAGTATTTCTGTGTACAAATAGCGATAACATTTATTCTGTCTGCATACTGAACTCAGTGGATACCGTACTTTTGTGGATTAGCTCAGAGGCCACGAAAGTTAGTCAGAACATTCTCATATAATTTATGCAACCAAATAATGCACTTAAGTTATTCTATATGTTATATCAGCAGGGTTTTTTGCTAATAGAAGGGTCGTCAAAATTTGTCCGACAAAAAAATTTCGTTTTAAGTTGTACTCAACTTGCTTCACTATTCTAACACATTTGATTCAATACCTGCATTTCTTTTCTTCAAAGATTTCCTGCTTTTACCATCCAATTTTTGTTCCTTCAACGTCATGTATTCTCTCATTGTTAGAAAAGCACAGCTGAGCTGCTTTGATTATGGATCGTGGTTTAACTGTCTTGACGTCGCCAGACCAAATTCTTAAAGCCTATAAGAAATGTAACCGAGCTAGAAAATTTCTTTTACATAATAATCGCATTGGGATCTATGATACTTTCAGAAATGCATTTATGAGGCAACACTTTGGCACCGTTGATAAAAACTTCATCATGAATTGACACATCCATGCCAAGAACTGTAGCATTGTCCATGCGCACCCATTTCCCAATATGACAGTGCCATCCAATGATGCTTGATTTGATCCAAGAATGCGCTTCTACGTGCACATTATTCATGAGTGTGCAGTGCTTAAGTCTAACACCGGTTTCAATAAAACACTCTGGACCAATTGAAACATAGGGCCCGATCAAGCTATCAGGAGAAATCTTAGCAGAGGGATGAATCAAAACGGGGCCAATGATATTTGGCCCTGAAGCCAGAGTTTGCACTTCTTGGTCATTTTCTTGTAAATGAGACAGATATTTAGACATGCCTATCAGGTAGTCCTTAGGTTGTCCAACGTCCATCCAAAATCCATGTAATTCCATGGCATACAGCTGGCCTGATGCGGCCATGGCCGGGAATATTTCCTTTTCTAAACTGGTTGGACGTACTTCAATTTGAGACAGTATGCTGGGGTTGAAAATATACAGGCCAGCGTTAATTTTGTTACCCACATAATTTTTAGGTTTCTCGACAAATTTGTCTATTTTTCCCGAATTTTGGTCATATACAACGACGCCGTATTTGCTCGGATTTGTCACTGTAGTGACCATGATCGTCCCTTCTTTCCCGTGAGCATAATGAAACTTCAAGAGATCCGAAAATGGAAATTCAGATACAATATCACTATTCAGGACAAAAAAAGGGCTATCAGGTGAATCTTCTTGAAGCAACTTTTTCATCAGAGAAAGTGGTCCCGCCGTGCCCAAAGGTATTGATTCTCTTGAATATTTAATTTTAACGGATAGCTTTAGAAAAAAGGATAAGTCGGAGATCTAAGAGAAGTTGTCGGAAGAACCGTTTTTCGTACTTTCGATTCATATGGCTCAAGTGCCTTAGCCATTTCCTCTGGCTTATAAGATATCGCGAGAACAACAGTAGTTACTCCTATCTTCGAAAAGAATCGAAGTCAGCAAACAGTGCGCACATTGGGGTATGCCAGTCACTATCGAAAGATTTTTTTATTAAAAATTTAAACTTACCTTTGCTAATGCTTCAATCTGATACACAACTAAGGGCTTGTTGCAGAATGGAATAATCGGCTTTGGCTGAGACAGAGTAAGTGGGCGCAAACGAGTGCCATACCCCCCCACAAGTATCACAGCCTTAAGATTTGACATAAGAATAAGCCAACTTGGATAAATTTGGCCTTTTTAACAATATATAGTTTTTTCCAATAAATGCTTAAAATTGAGGCATATATATTGTAACACTATTTGCTCTCAATTACTGTGTTTATGAAGTCGCGTATCCAACTGGAACTTGTCTAACTCCGCAATCAACCATTTTGAATTCTAGCCAATGTCAGAAATCGACACACAAAAAATCATTGTAGCCTGCTGCTCGAAAGCAATACAATAACATGACCTATTCTGCCCCTTTCGAACTGAAGCTATGCTATGCTAGCATATACACAATTATCTAATTCATACTGGCATATTTTCAGTACCAAAAACTCGAAACGGCTTGTCTGTACCGCTGATGCAAGCGCTTATCGTACAAAACAATATTCGCAGTAGCGTAATATGAAGGATTATGTCCACATATTTATTGTACCACCATTTCACCCTTCTCCTGGCTTATCACAAATTTCAAAAAAAAGTCATGTACTGTTGTTTAGATTTTGATACTATTGCTCGAATTATAAAGCCAAATTGTCTGATTTGGCGCAAAAAAATTGCCAACTGATTAGACTTGTCACCACTCCTGTCCTCTTTTTTTCTGATTTATTTGATTTGTGCTTTTTTTAGAATTTCAGACGAGACGACAAACCCTTCGACTACACGGCAATGCTGGGACTCACGAGCTTGGCCTGCTATCTGTTGCATTTGATGATTTCTGACTCTATGATCCTTACATACAAACTGCTTCTGTCTCAGCTATTGTAGTGCGACTTGAGCAGTCCGTAATTGCAATGGTGTGAGGAATACCAAGTTCAGCTAGAGTTCTTTGCATTTGAGCTCAGGACAAGCGCAGTCAATTCACCTTTACATTAATGAAATTTGTCATGCTTATCGAAGTCTAGCGAAAAAAAATTATGCCTTCGACGTGATTTCGATCGACACGAAACAATATAAAGGCGCTTACAATTTCAACCTTACCCACAAAGATACCACAAAGATATCGTGACATGCTAAATCATAGCAATGCGTAAACTTGTAAATTTTGGTCGCGTGGTACGGTATCAATTTTTATTTTACATTAGCAACTAATTTTTGACGGTTCACAACTGCCCAGTTATGCAATCTGGCAAGGCTCACTTGAACTATTACTATCTGTTCTTGTAAAAATTTCAGTCCTGCCTTCAGAGAGTTTATTGCTTTTTCTGCGTTGTCTTTGTTGCTGTTCAGCAATTCCAGCGCCTCGTTAATTGGATATTCGACCATCAGGTTTGCCTTTTTGATGTCATTGTAATTTAGGATGCACATGCTGTTAGCATCATATAATAAGATGAAAGCTAAATTTTATAAAAGGCCAAACATACACCAATCCATAGGAAGATGGTTCCAGTATTGTTCAAAGACACGGTAGTGTACGTTCCAGTGATCAGCTCAAAATCGCATTCTATATCTTTTTTCGCAGGCTGTACACAGTTAGCTAAAATCAAAAAAAAAAAAAAAAAACATGTACTTACATTTGATTTCATATATAAAAGAACTTCGAGTGCTTTTTCGATGCCAGGAATTTTTGCTTGAAGCGCGTTGTGCTGGGAGGTGTATCTTAATTCTAACGATTTGTAGGATCTGAACAAAACAAAAGTTCAGAACACTTAGTTACTGTAGACATACAAGACATATGTGTAGAGCAGAAGTGTATCATGGAAAGTGTTTTTTAATCCTGCCACACTGCTGGAAAATAATAGTAATTTACGTACGTAAATTTTTGATGGAGCCTGTTGAAAATAATCTCGTATGCTTCATCTTGCGATTTGATGTATTCGTCGACATTTTCCTATAAAAAACTAGTGAGGCTATTTGATTGCTATTCATGCTATAAACATACTCGTTCATACAATAAATTCGGCTTTTTGGATTCCCTGAAATCCGTCTGCCGGAATACCTTCCGACATTCTGCCTATATTAAATATTGATATACGGCAGGGTATCACGTGGTGCTGAGAAGGAATGTGTAGCAAAGAAAAAATGATTATTTTAAAAAATCTCATTTCTTTCGTCTGATCGCAAAGGTCATGGCGATTAGGTGGTCCAATAGAAAAAGGCCGTCGTTTGATATTTGTCGAGCTGGAAACTGTTTCACTCGAATTTCTTGGGTGCAGTCCAAGTGATTCTCAAGAAAATTGGCGATACGTGTACTGTATATAAAAACAGATCGAAAGATGAAAAGAGAGGCGTTTATATCGAAAGCAAGAGCTGAATCTGTTGAGGGCCGCAAACAAAAACGAAAAGGCCTTACTGGCCGGGATTGCTCTTTCAGACAATCTGAGCGTGCATCTTGGCTGCATCTTGCGAGCTGCGACCGTTATACAGAGTGCATACAAAAGATCGATTGCCACAACCGTAGAAGGCAGTTGGCGCCTCGAAGCAGATTTCGAGAATCTTATGGATCTTTTGTCTCTGACTTTTTTCGTCTCTCGAACTTCGAAGTGCGCATCTATTAATCTTTTTGTTGTTGCGGATTAGGTCACTTTGCCGGGTAATTTGTACAAAAAGGGTATATGCGTGTCTAGATACTCGCGAAAGGGTGTGGATCGATAAATAGCATCTCTACGAGGACTAGATCCCAACAGGAACCGCACGTTTGTGTTTGTCAGATGACAGAAAAAAAAATTTTCGAAATTGTAAAATTTAGGGATGTAAACTTCAAAGTTCGTTAAGCTTGGTCTCTTGAAGCCGTTGCGGCGTTTGTTTTTTAAGTTTCGTTTCAGAGGGCTACAAGCATAAAATCAAGCGTGTTTGATTGGGATTTGAGAACGCGAGGTTTCTGATGCATCAGATGTTACCAGATGGAAAACAGTCCTAGAAACAAGAAAGCTTTTAGGATCGTGCGTGTGCCCTCGTTTGCCTTTTGTTTGTGACACGAACGCTTGCGTCTTCAGGTGATTTTTTTGGACTGAATTGGTCGGTGTCGTCGTGGGCGCAACCTGTCAGACGACTTGCGAGCGAAAAGGGTTACAGAATTGAACAGCGCGAAGTTCGCTGCGTTCTGAGAACGGAGGTGGGCTTTGTAGAGTGTGGGTTTGGCGGTGTCTAACGTTTTTTCCTTTTTTTTGGGTGAGGGGTTCCAGCCCTATCACATAGCCAGTTCTAGAGCGATCAAGGAGAGCGTCGTAAGGAGAAAGTCCAAGCTGGGAAGATGGAAGAAAAAGATTTTGGTTTTGATATCTACGGCTCTGCTGTACTACGACAAGAAAATAAGTGACGTATGGCCTGATTCGAGACGCGTGGTGGCGGAGTTGTTTGCTCGTTAGTGTGGGTGGATGAGAGTGATATGTGTGTTTATTGCATTTAGAGAGTTTTTTTTAATGAAAATTCGAGTTTGTAGACATCAGATCTCCGCTGTTTCATGGCCGTTTTTTTTTTTGAGCGTGCGGATGGAGTCTGGGGGGGGAGGATGCAAATGCCTGGATGTTTTTTCCACGGGGGGGGGAGCGCGTCTGTTGTAAATGCCTGACATTTGGTTTTAGGACTCTCTTGAACAGCGAAGTATTTTGCTGAAGAACATCGATTTGAATCAGATAAAGGACCCCGTGCAGGTGTCTGGAAGGGACCAATGGGCATTTACGTGGGTAACGATCGAGTCTGGAGAGCGCCAGCCGACGATCTACTGCACTCGAGTCGCGACCCAGGAGCTAGCGATGGATTGGGTTCGGCTCATCAGAGAGGCCATTCAGAGTCACAAGAGCTATTATCGTGCCGATCCCTTCAAGGAGACGGCTGCGGTGTCCAACGTCATGATTCGGGATCAGTATTACGCGTTGCAGGCGGCTCAAATGGACCAGTACAACTTGGTTAAGTTGATTGAGTCCATGACGGAGTTAGACGAGTTCGTCGATTTGAAGACGAGCATTCGTTTTTTGGTCGAGCAGAAGCACCACACGGATTTCATTTCCATCCTCGAGCATTGCCAGCGCCCCTGCGACATGCTGTATATCGATCAGAGCGTCAAGATCGATCCGTCTCTGGACCCGAGGCTGTACCAGAACATCGAGATACTTGTCGACCAGTTGAAGGAGTGGGAGCAGCGCCTTCAGAAGGCGGACGAGGACATCGCGGCGGCGGTTCGCAAGTTGCGCGCGTTTTACGAGAATTCGGTCAATCAGTTTATTGCGGTTGGATACGAGCAGGCGCGAATTCCGCCAGCTTCCTTGGTGATTGGCGCGCACTTTTCGACGTCGCGCATAATTCGCCAGGAGGTTTTGAAGGAGATCGAGAGCGGCAAGCGCCAAAAGCACGGCATCAGCAGAGTGACTTACTACAACGGGATCTACTGGAAGAGGTACCCCACCGAGCCCGCCACGGAGTTCGCCGTGTATTTGATAAGCAAGATGATGACCTTTCAGGGGTGCTCTTCCTCCGTGCTCTTGAAGGTGAAGTCCTACAGCGCCGACACGCTGGAGCCGCGCTCCACCATCTTCCAGGCGAGCATGGGCGTTCGCGGCATTTTGGTCTCCGAGATGCTCGAGCTGCGCCCGGAGATGATTTGTCGGATCGACAAGACCAATTACGCGTTCATGTACGTGATGTCTCTGCTCATGTCGCCCCAGGATGCCAAGGGCGAGAACATAGTCGCGTCGGAGGACCCGCAGCAGGTCGTCACGCTCACCGGCATCGACAACGACCACGCGTTCGCCGACGTGGTTTGCGTGCGAAACGGGCTGCATTTTCTGAATTTGAAGAGCGTTTTGTTTTGCCTGCCTCAGGCCGACGAGATGTTCGACGAACAGGCGCGGAAGCACGTCTTGTCGCTGTCGCCGATCACTACGACCATTTCGTGGCTAACCGGCCTCCACGATCAGAACGAGTATTACTACCGCATTCTGGAACAGGGCCTCTTCACCAAGGAGGACTTCGCGAGCATGCGCCTTCCCATTCGCTTACAAAGGGGCACCGCGGCGAGAGTCTACCTCACGCTCACGGCCATTCAGGCGATTCTCCGACACAACGTCGACGTGACGCCGAACCAGATTTTCCGGAAAATCTACCCGGTTCCGTACCACTACTACGCCCACGCGTTGAAAACGTACGGTCCGACTTGCAAGAACCTCAACCGGCTGTTCGTGGATTACATCTTCAACGGCCCTTACCTCGAGAGCATCCCCGAGCTGATGAGTCAGGCGATTCCCGCTTACCACTCGCGAGCCGATTTCGGTCGGCGACTCAACTACTACCTCTCCTCCGCCGAGGACGACGTCGTCGACGAGCGCAACAGAGTGACCGTGGCCGACGTTTTGAGGCTCTACAGCCGTTCCAGCGAGAACTACTTGATTCGCGAGCGCATACCCTTCGAAGAGCTCGAAGACCTGTTGACGGTCCTGAACTTCGACGGCGTTTCCGAAGAAGTCGACTCCATGGCCGTTCGCTGCCTCTGTAACTTCTCCTACGTCAACTTCACGCTCTCCGGCTCCAAAACGTTCAAGGGCTCCGATTTGAACGCCATTTTGTCGAGGTCCCCCGCGCTCCTCAGGCTGCGGCTCAACAATTGTCCGAACATCACCTCCGAGGACCTCAAGGTCATCTTCCTCAGTCGGCGCCAGCCAGAGGTGTTCCTGTCCAACATGAACATCCCCGCCTCCAGTCTCCAGGAGATGGTCCGTCACGGACTTCGCCTGTCCACCGACGACTTCCAGCTCGCGCCCAGCTCCCATTCCTCTCCCCCTCGCTCCTTTCAATACGCGCCGCCTCCGCACGTCAAGGCCATGATCCAGGGCGTCGAAAACCTGCGCGCCGGCAAATACCACCCGGCCCTCGCCTTCTTCAAGCGCGCCGAGAGCGCGCGCCCGGGCATCGTCAACGCCTACAGCGCTCAAATCAACGCGCTGCTGAGCGGCGACTCGGCCCGTCAGTTCGTCAGGGCGCGTCCTCCCGCCGAGTTCCTGAAACTCTTGGTCGAGCTCG
Organism: Schistocerca gregaria; assembly: GCF_023897955.1. Classification (NCBI taxonomy): domain Eukaryota; kingdom Metazoa; phylum Arthropoda; class Insecta; order Orthoptera; family Acrididae; genus Schistocerca; species Schistocerca gregaria. Next base: position 340,495 of record NW_026061960.1, on the reverse strand, counting down.
CTTCTTGGAACGTCGAGTCCCTCGGCTCCAGCGGGGAAAGCCCCTGGCACGTCGCGATCCGCGACGGCGACGTGGCCAACTGCAAGGCCTACTTGGACCTGGGCGTCAACGTCAACTTGGCTACCAGCTTCGACTGGCGCACCCCTCTCCACATCGCCGTTCTCGAGGGACACCTGCAAATAGTCGACCTGCTGCTCAACCAGCCAAGCTGCAACGTCGACGCTCTCGACCGAGACAACAACACGCCGCTCTCCCTAGCCCTGCTTTCCTACTACGCCGACAAGCAAATTCAAACCTCAATGGCTCTCAAACTCATCGAATACGGCGCAAACATCCACCTCAAGTACGACTCCCAGCAAAACACCCTCCTGCACATCGCCATCACCGGCTTCATGGGACACATCGCCAAAATACTAGTCCACAAAGGCGCCAAAATCAACGAACCCAACCTCAAGGGCGAGTCTCCGCTCCACCTGGCGTGTCTCTATCGCTGCCCCCTAGACAACAAAACCTACCTCGCGAACTTCCTGCTCGACATGAACGCCGACATCTCCGTTCAAACGGAACAACTCTGCACCGTCTTTCACTACGCCGTGCGCGGCGGCAGCAAAACCATACTCACCTCTCTCATCGACAAAGGCTTCGAGATCATGCAGCTCCGCAGCGCCCAAAAGTACAACCTGCTCCACGAGGCCTCCTGTCAGAGACAGTGGGTGGCCAAAAACCTGCTCCCCATCCTCTTGTCTCACCTGTCGGACCAAATCAACGACCTCACTTCCCACCATAAAACCCCCCTGATGATCGCCGCCCAGGCCGGCAACACCGACGCAATCGAACTCCTCATCTCCGCAAACGCCCAACTGGACATAGCGGACGACACTCAAGACACCGCGCTCATGTGGTGCGTCTCGGACGGCAACCTCCGAGGCGTACAACTCCTAATACAAGGCGGCGCCAACCCGAACATCTTCAACGAAAACGGCATCAGCGCCATGTGGCGATCGGTCTTCCTCCTCTACAAATCCGCTCCCCACACCCGAGCCACGCACCCCGGCCAGGGCACCCGCCCAGCCTCTGGACCGCCTCACCCCACCTACGCCCCGCACAGCCGCGCGCCCCTCTCCTCCCAACTTCACGAAATAGGCGGCGAGTTGTACTCAAAACCCTACTTCGACATAGCCACCTTCCTCCTTCAAAACGGCGGCATCCTCGACCTCCCCAACCCCCAGGGCGACTACGTCATCCACCTTCTCGCGAGACGAATCCTGAGAGACCCCATCTCCTGCACCGGCATCGCGGAACTGCAGTTCCTGGCCCGGCACAAGATACCTCTGCTGCAGCTGGACCAGTCGGGGAAAACATTTTTGCAAATTCTGTGTACCAAAAAATTCGTCGGCCCTGAACAAGAAAGCGCCACCGACAGCATCATTCGCCTGTTCGACCTCTTCTTCATCCTCATCCACCCGCAAACGCCCAGCAGCGTCATCTATCAAGAGGACAAAAAATCGAAAACGGCCCTGCATTACGCCATCAAGAACCAGTGCTACGAATACTTGAAAAGACTGGCCAAGGAGGGCGGGTTCAGTCAGTATCTCGATAGCAAAAAAAAAAAACGAGCTGAGTACAACCCGCTGTACTCGGCCATTTGTAAGTGTCAATTCGAAAGCGCAGACATCATTTTTTCTGCTCTAGAAAGCCAGCTAAATGCAAAAGACATCAAGATGTGCCTGGCAAAAGCCAAAGAAAACAATATGTTGGAACTAGCTTCTAAACTCGAAGCAATAAACCCGAAAGCCAAGCTGAGATCTACCTCTTCAGCTCGTTTCAAGCTGCTCGGCCGTTAAATGCGCCACCTTCGGGCTATTTCACAAAACTGCATCTTTCGGCGAAATCTGCTTGTGCTGCTGTTTCAATTTGTCTCATAAACGTATCTGGCGGGCTTCTGAGCAGACCTCGCTCCGCGTCTTCTTCGAAAGCTACCTCAACACTGTTGAAAGTACCAGGAAAACAAAACGCTTCCTTCTCATCTGGTTTTTATACATTTGTACAACATCGGCTATCTGACGTCTCAGAGTGGTTGTGTTAGATTGGCCGGGAAAAGTCCGATTACCCCCGGCTGATTCTGAATCTCGCCTTCCCACCAAAGGTCAAATGGTTTGGTGAAGACGTTGATGGTGTCGCCACGCCTCATACTGATTTCTTCATTCGAAGACTTATGGTAATCATGTAGGGCGCGAACTTGCATAATTGGCATTCTAGAGGGCGTGAGCGCTCGAATCTCGTGCTGCTGACGACAGGTGTTTTCTGCCTTCGAAAAGTGTTCCTCAAAATCTGATTTGGCTTCGCTAAGTCCGGCCACGCGCTTCAGGATAGAACACAAGTAGGGCATTCCAAAAAAGAGCGCTGTAGATATGAAAAATAAAATAGACAGGAATTTGTGTCGACTCTTGGCCGACACACTTTGTGTAAATTCTCGAACATCAGCGGCAGAGGAGACATGGTCAAGAGCGTTGTTGGCGGACCCGGCAGCTTCAGCGTGCCTCCCAAGCAATTTGCGGAAGAGCTGTCCGATGAGGCGAAACACGGTGATACTCGAAACGAGCACACCTATTTCTTTGTATAAGAAATCGGCGCTCTCTATAAGACGCACGATACTGGTCAAGGTACCGTGCATCGCTTGAGAATTAGCATCGAGCAAGCCCGCAAATCGGCCGAATCCAGCTGTTATGGAATGAAAGCCATTGACCCACTGAAAACCTTTATCCGCGGCACCATACCAACCAATTGTACGGGTCGGTCCAGTATAACCGTTGTTATATCCGTTATATGCTCCGTAATTATTTATGCCATATCCATTATAGGCGTTGTACGCATTATAGTTTCCGTAGTTGTTACATCCGTAATTTCCATAGACCAGAGAAGGCGGCACACCGCTGTTTGAATAGGCGCCATACCTCGAATAGTTGCTGTATCCGCTGTAATAGTCGCCTTGATATGGCCTTCCTTCCCACGGTTTTCTGGTTCTATTTCCCTCCTCGTCGCCCGCTAACAAAAGGAGACACTATTAGTAACGCGCAGACTTCGAACTGGTCCAATTTGTTCCCTCTTCGCCCTGACGCGTGGAGTACACAAAAAAAATAACGTGTGTGCAACACACGGATGCGTACGATTATGACCGTCTAGCGGCGCTGCATATGACTCTCTTTCCCATTGTTTGCCACGAGGTTTGTCCACCGCGACTTCTTTCGTTGAGTTCGAGTTTGCGTCGGCAACGGCACACTCTGAGTTCGCCTTCATCCAGGGCTTCTCTGGGCTAGGATTAGACATTCTGTAATACGCGCGGATACGAATTAATGGCAGTACTTATGTGTAGAAAGAAAATTTAACACGCTATTCGTGCTGACGCTAAAGAAAATTGCCAGTATATCGATAACGCGCATAAACAGGTTTTGGTGTCTACGTAAAGCAGAGTGAAGTGAGTAAAAAAAAAACAATCGCAACCATAAGCGTTTGACTCAAAAAAAAACGACGGGCGAGAGCGACAGCCTTATTTGCTGAGATTTTGCTCGTTGGCAGTTGTGCTCTGGCCGCTGCCGTACGTGCGCCTACGGATGCGCGCGGATCGGCTTGGTTGGCCTTATTGGAAAAACGAGAATTTGCGATACGAGATTTTCATGGTATGTTGACACTGTTTTGATTCGGCCACAACAATAGGATGCAAGCGTCGAAGACAGGTCTTACAGGTGCTGGTTTGGTCGTGTTTAATTCAGGGCGCGGAGCGAGGTATTGGGCATATGGACGTGCATGGAGGGAATTGAAGGCATGTGAACTTCTTTTTTTTTTTTTGGTGATAACACATATGAGAGAGTGTCTCGAAACGGAGTCGCAGGCCGGTGTACTGTGTTTTAGCGTTGTCTGCATAGCCGAGTGGGTCGGCCGGTTTTCATGCGGTTGGTGTAATTTTTTTTCTCGGTTCCTGGGGGTTCGGTGTCGGTGAGGTCTGCTTTTTTGCGAAAAGAGGTCATGACAGCTTGCTTAAATGCGAAAAAAAAAAAAAAAAAAAACGGGTTTGGCCGGAGTGGTGAAAGTCGGCATTTATTCAGGAAAAAGGGGGCGAGAACTCGCAATATTATAAAAGTCAACTTTTCATCATGGATTCTACCATATTTTTGTACTCGTTGATGTATTCGGCAAATTGTTCGTTTACTTGTCCCTTCTTGTCGACGATGTCTTTCACGTTGCGAGATATTGCATTGAACACGGTCATCCTCCTGTGGTTTTCCTCCGGATTGGAGGTGGAGTGGGGGTCTGTGGAGGCCTCCTTCATGTATGCTTCGGTTTCGATGGTGTTTTGACGGAGAGCGTTCGCGAGAGAGGTGAGGAGCCTTTTCGGGATGTGAGTATGGTCCGCGTTCTGGAGAATGTTTAAAATAATGCAGCTCGCCTTACCGAGTCTGTTGATCAGCTGGATGACGTCGCTCCTATTCTTGCCTACGAGTACCGGGTTTTGCGTTTTGAGCCGGTCAGGGGCGAGTGCCGACTCGTCTAAGAGGCCCAGGTTGACGTGCGTGCACTCCAGGAGGTACTTTTCCAGCGTGAGACCGGTGTTCAAAATTTGTATTTCGAAAATTTTGGCAGAAGAGTGCGCTTTGACTTTTTTGGCCAATTGAGTCGCCTGAATGTAAAACAAATCGTACCGTCTGTACACGATGGCGGCGTTGAGGTAAATCCTCCAGGCTGTCAGGGAGACGCACGTGTCGGTCGACCACTGCGCATTGAACAGCGCTTCTGGGTCGTCTCCCCACAGGGCGCTGTAGAAGGCGAGAAGAAAGTCCAGTTGGTCTCCGAGGAAGGTCTTGGAGAGTTTGGTGCTCGCGTAGAAGTTGGCGTCGCTTTGCACTTTTTGAAGCGAACTAGACAGCATCGAGAGCACCTTCTTGCGGTCGGTTTCGTGGTTGGCGCCAGGGGTGTGAGTCGCCTTGGCTTCTGAGCTGTTATTCTGTTGCTCGGAGACCGACGAGATCACTTCCGCGTCTGATTCGTCGTCTAGAATAGTCGGGTAGATCAGCGTGTGCAGGACGCTCAGGTGCATTGGCTGGTTTTGCGGCAGCACGTTTAGGAGGTCTTTCGCCCACGAAATCGCGGTGATGTAGTCGTACGACGCCAGTAGCGAAATCAAGTCGAGCAGCATCAGCTCGTTGATCGACTGCGTGTTCTTCTTAATGAATCCGATGACCACGTCGCGAGCCGTCAGAAGGTCTTTGACTTTTTGATCGCGGATCGACTGCTGGGTCTCAATGTTCGTCTTGAGAACTTGTATGTCCAGAATCAATTTTTTTTCGAACGTCGGCCACAACTGGTCTAAATAATTCGGCGGAATATAGTACGAATAATAGAGAAGCTCTTTTTCAAATTCCGTCACGTCCGTTTTTGGTATCCGCGCGCCCGACGAAAAGTCGACCTCGGCGACCGATGGTCGCTGATAACAAAGATCCAGCGCGTAATTGGCCTCTAGCAGTCGGTCCTGGCTAAGAAGCCTTTTCGCGAGCTGGTACGACTTTTTAAATCCGTTCGCGAAGTCTCTGCAGTAAATCAACCTCTCCACCTCCACGAAGCTCTGCCCTTTGCATCCGGACGGCGACGACGGCACCAAAGGGTACGAAATGTCGGTGGACAACGTGCAAGCTTGTACTATCCCCGTCGCACTCACCCCAAACGCAGCCACCGCCGACCTCTCGTTGCTCCACCCAACCCCAGTGACGCTGGAATCCCACCGGCCAATATTGGCGACGTTGTAGCAGGGCCCGGCCCTCAAGTTCCACAGCTTCAGAGACCGATCCGTACCCCCGCTCACCAACGTGTCCACACTCACGGGCGACCAACAAACCGAATTAACGCAGTTGGCGTGTCCAGACAACTCCCTAAGCGGCGCGTCGTACCTCAAATCCCAAATTCTGATGATGGCATCCTCTCCCGCCGTAGCGAGCCAATAAGGCAAAGACAAATTCCAGCGAACGCACCTTATAGTCCCTCTGTGTCCTCGCTTTCTTTGCCACGCGGCGCTTCTGCCCTTCGCCCTGAGATCGTAAATCTTGACGCTACCGTGAATCGAACCTCGCGCGAACTGATTCGAACCCTCGGACGACCCACTCCACCTGAGCGCCCTCGTGAGCGTCGAACAGTACCACGATCTAATCGGCCCTATGTCCGGCCTCGCCAAGTCCCACACCGTCTGGTAACCCTGTCTAAAGGCCAACAACTTCTGAGCCGTCACACCACCATACGCGTTCGACCGATTGTGGCCCTCCGCCTTACTAAACACCCCAGAAGACGACAAATCCATCGTCAAGTACTCCATCGGCACCGAACACGACTGTCTCTCCCTCAAACAGCTGTTCGCGTTCAATGTGTAAACGGCTACTTTTTTGGATTCAAACACTAGCGATTCCAACTTTTTCGCGTCGCACTCTAACACCTCTTCCAACTTCGGGTCGTCCAAATATTGCCTCGGACTCTTCCTGCGCAGCTTGTAAACGCTGATGCTCCCATCCAGGTTCGACAAAGCCGCCAGGTCGTCCGCCATCGTCGCCACCTTCCCGAGGTTCTCTGTTCTAATTTGACTTATCCTCTTGTTACCCGTCAAACAACCGCGCCCCCTTAGTCACACGAATTCCTAGAATTCCCTCGGCTCTTCCCCGCTCTCCGTCCGCCGTGTCGCATCGACGCCCACTCCCCGCGCCTCGCGCACTTCGACGCAGAGGCGAAAAAAAAGCCCAAAACGCGCTTTATTCAAAAATACGTACGACCAGCTCAGATCGCGACGGGTCCTTGTGATCTAACTTCAAAGAAGAGAGCTGAAAAAGCGGGCGGTCGCCCAAAATCGCGACGAAGCCTATAGCATTCGACGTATTGTGACCTTGCGCCCAGACACAATTTTTTAACGACGAATTCAGCACATGCGTGGCTGTCCTCGTCTGAGCAGCGCCGTCAGAGACCGGGTCCGCCGCTGGCAACACCGTCTTTGGAAGATAAAAACTCTCCATGCCGCTGCCCTGTCCCCTTCTTCCTCTTGACCCTTGAGCGAGCAGTGACTCGCCTCGACTGGGAAACCGCACCAAAAATTTGCACTCAGACTTGTCAGTTGTACCGATAAAAAAATTTCACACTTTTTCATACGTCTCAAAACACCTCGTCTCGCTTGCTTTGCACGGGATATACGCCATGCCATCCTACTTCACCGATAAAAGCATCGCCGCCGTCTGCGCCTCAAACGTCAACCGCAGCATGGAAGCGCACTACCTGTTCCTTCGAAAAGGCGTACAAAACGTCTATTCATTCGGCACAAGTTCGCAGGTCAAGCTGCCCGGCACAACGCAGGCCACGCCAAACATATACGACTTCAAAAAGACATATGCGGAAATTTATGAGGATTTGATCGCCAAAGATGAGGAATTGTACTCTTTCATTTTCTCATACTTTCTCAAACCACCCAAAAACCTCAATTTTGACGTCAACCTTTTGATCGCGCTAGCTATAGAAGAAAGGGACTCTTGAGCATGATCCATAGAAACATGAAGGTCAAGCCGAGACCCCAGCGATTTCAAGACGAAGTCTCCCTGCAATTTGATATTATTTTTACCTTTGAGGACCGCGTCTATGATGTCATTGTAGACGGTACGTAAATCCCGAATTTTGTCCCCCATGTCCGAAAGAACTCACCTTCGCGGCTCAAACGGAATTCGCGCCTTTTGATTTTCTGACGGTATACGCTCCGAAGATCTGTTGCATCGAGAGGCTTCATCTCATCAACCGGTGCATATCATAAATTTCACGATCAAAGACAGTCATGAAGATGCCATTGTTGGAGCACGCAACGTCTATCGCCTGTTTCAGATTGTGCGTCGACATCCCTCCCCCCTCCGCCTAGAGGCTGGAAAAAAGTGTTCCACTCACCGTTGTTTTGTAGATCAATTCAAAAGGCGATACCTGGGTAGACGAAGTAGACGCAGCCATAGACGAATTCAAAGAAAGCAGTGATGTAGATCACTCTATACTGCACTGTACTATGTTTTATTAGCTTGTAGACTTGCTTCACCGAGGAAACTTTGATCTGTATCACAGCAGTCTCTCCACAAGACACAAGTGCAGACAAATTGCTACCCGCCCCCTCCGTTGAACTGCACCCTATTTAAATCCTAACGACGTGCAGGCCGTTTTTATGCGCCCGACAATTGGTACGAATTGCAGTCGTTGAACAAAATCGTACCGCTCCTCCAGAACTCGTGGCATAGGTCAAGAAATCGTTCAGCGTTGCGCAATTGGCGCCAGTTTCAGGCAAGATCCCTTTGCCAAAACCAATGCATACTAAGAAGCTGTAACACTCAGGCACGATAGCACTAGAACGGGCTGGCGGCTGTTCTCATTGACGAAAAAAAGTTATGGAGCCTCCTTCTTGCGAACCTGTCACAACTTCAGCTGCTTGTATGCCCTTCGCATATAGACGCACCGCTGTGTGAACTCAAAAACTTCTCGGTATCAATGAGAAGGCACCAGACACCCTACCCCTCTACGGACTTCCTTCACTCAAGCACATAGGTCAAAGAAGTTGTTGTCCCAAAACGAGCTATAAAGCACACATGAGACCCGAAATTCAGAAAAATACTATCGAAGTACTGTTTGTTTCTGCTATTCACGATTCTGTCGAACTGAAGACACGTCGGACTTCTCCCTTCCCCTCCTTTTTGCGCGCCAAAAACACCAAGGCGCTGGTTGCCACCAAAACTGGGGCTCGTGTCGCTGAAGGCCAAATCTTCCTTCCCGCATGTTAGACTGTGGGCCCTATTCAGTTGAGAGAAATACCGTTTTTCGTACTTGCACGAATTTATTCTATTTTAAAGCATGTTCTAAAAAACCGCAGCGCTGTGCCACACACCTCGGTGCCTGGTACCCGATTCACATGCGCAGGTAGAATGCGGTTGTCGTCCACGCATTCGTCTAAAGTGTGCTCGGCAGTTCAGTACCCTGCGTTGGTGGGATATTGGTATTCTCTAACGTACAACGTAGGTGTCTCTTGTCCTGAAAGGAGGCCCGTGAAATACATAGCATGACGAGAGTGCGTAGGGGCAATGCGTAACGGCGCGCACTCGTTGGCACTGCCTCTAGGTCAGCGTGGTGGACATCGTTGTCGTCTGTGAATTATGTATGCACGTATGTACGTATGTAGATTGCCTCATATACATTATGTACAAGACTTCGATAGGGACATGCCGAAGGTGGTTTTCACATTTTCACAAGGTGTCTCATCAATTTTGTGTTCTTTCTTGTCATTTCGAATATTGTGGATCTTACCAAACTAGGGCACATGATCAAGCCTTATTGATTATCACGGGCCTGATGTGATTAGAACAGGATGCATACTTTTTGGTGGCGCGCCGATTTCTTACGCGGATGAGTAGTCGAAGACTCGACGGTGTCACTGCTGACATTTTCCCCTCTGCCAGCTGATCTTGATCTTTCTTCGTTTCTACGAATGTCTAAGACCACCCCCATAGCGGATTGAAAGACTTCGTCAAGGTTGAACCCCGTCTTGCTAGACACTTCAATGTACTTCACTGCACCAATTTTTTCCTTTACTGTCCTTCCCTCTTCTTCAGTGACGTAGGTTCCACCCTCATTCCCATCCTTCGCCTCCTCAGAGCGCAAATCGACCTTTGTTCCTACAAGAATGACTGGGACATCTGGTGCATAGTGCTTCACTTCAGGATACCATTTCTCCCGGATCATATTCAAAGACACCGGCGAGACTGTGGAAAAGCAAATGAGTATGAGATCTGCGCCAGGGTAGGAAAGCGGTCTCAATCGATCGTAATCTTCTTGGCCAGCAGTGTCCCACTTTGAAGGTACCGTTTAGTGTCTGCGTTAATTGAAATAGAAAAAATTCGATGCGCACAACGTACCAGACGAAGAAGAACGTCTTTATTTGTGGCGTTGTGCTTGACTTGCTTTGAGTGGTTTTCGAAAACGGTGGGCACATAATCAGTGGGAAAGTCATTTGTAATGTAGGAGATTAAAAGAGAAGTCTTCCCAACGGCGCCATCTCCAACGGTGACCAGTTTTATGCTAGTGTTGGATTCCTCTTCGTCGCCTTTCCATTATTTAGGAAAAAAACAGTCAGCAAACACACCATGGCTAAGGGATGAGCGCGCACACACGCATCAAGAGTACACGCCGATAAAGAAAAAAACACCCTAGAAAGGAGCTCGTCACACCATTTCCTGATCACACTTAGTGGCTGGTGTACCTGTCACTCCTTCACTGGTCAGCGTAGCTATTCTTTCTCTCAGCTGGGTGAGCAAGAGTTCGACTTCCTTGTCATAAATCCCTATGTGTATTATGAACATGCTTTGTGTTAGCTATTTTTTTCATCACTCAGCCATGGCCGCCGGCGCAATCGCTCTTTTCATCTGCGAAAAGATAGATTCAGCAAACTCAAGACGGACAAATTTTCTCTCAATACTGCAAAGATAATAATCAATCATACATTTTTCCCAAGGCACATTCCGGGCCCACTCGCTCAAATCTTCTTTCTATAATACGAGAAAAGAGTTAGTGCGATAGTCTCATCCTTATACTTCGATAGACCGATATGCCGTCTTCGCCATTTTGGTCTGTATGAACAAAAACCTGCTCCCTCGCGTAAAGAAAAAGCAGAATTACCACGCCCGTGGGAGTCGGGTGCCCCCCCGTCGACGTTACCGCGCCTCCTAGTGAGTTTCATACACGTACATCAGACATCACTGGTCGTGGAATATAAAAAAAATTAATTTCAACTTTGTTTATACAGAAGCAAAATACCTTTTTTAGAGAAGGTCATGAATTTATCAAGGCTGCGTACGATTATTTTGTCACTGGATAAAAATGAATTTTTACCATCTAGACTGCGAGCTTATCAGCTTTAGCATGACCTTTGTCAGAGTAGCACAAATTTTGCATTCTGCAGCTTGCTTTACGTTCTGTATACACTGGAATCTTCGTGACCGAGATCACCTCTATATGGGTGCTCTGCGATTTCTAGAGACAGAGACGCTCGCTAGCTGAAAAGAGGACCAAAACTCTATTTCCTTCTATTGTTTTTGCCCCTTAGTAAAACCATGCCAGGTCTGATACTGCCCGTGTCTTCGTGGGCTAGACTTGCATTCAACGCGAACACGTCCGAGAGAACGTTGTTGCGCGATACTGTCCGCCAGCTCTTATTGTTACGCAGAACCGTACAGATGGCCACACACAAATCGCATGGAGACCGAAGCGTGTTAAATTTGCATAATGATTGGTGTGTGGAGATACTAAACACGCGCACATCGCGTGTCTTTTGTCTAGGAAGGATCTCTAGCACACAGACGATGTCTGTTTCAGACAGTCGTATGCAGAAAGCTGACGTGCAGTGCGTGGCATGTAAGCGCCTCACAGGTTAGAGAGGTCTTTTTTGTGGTCTTCTTCGAATACGCGCGCTTGTGTGCCCGATAGCCAAATTGAGAAGTGGCCTGCGCGCTCTGCCCGCCGAAGGACACGTCCTCTCTCTTCGCGGGCCGAACAGGTGTCATAGGGGCGCAGCTGACGAAATTAGACCAGCTCTGCGCGCGCTCAGGTGTGCAAAGAAATATGGACTTCCCGGCGTACTCGCGCAATGGATAGCCCCTTCAAGGAGGACGAAAAAGGTGGTACAACGCATGATAGTCGGCAGTAGGCGGGAAAAAGTTTGAAAAGTTTATAGAAGTGTCAGGTCCGAAGTTTTGAACCGCATTGTAGCACATTTCACCGGCAACATGTTATTCGGAATTGAATATCAAGGCAAGAGTGAGAGTTGTTTGTAGATGTTGAATAGAGTCTGAACAGGACAATCGAGTGAAAACTGGGTGAAATTTTACTGAAAACTGGCAGAATAATGCTAGAGTAACAATGTACGCTTTGGTGTTTATTTGTCTGTTTCGGAGCATTCCGATTCATTAATAACTTAGTTATTGTCGAATTAGGTACGTTGTAGAGGTTCTTCGTTGGCAGCCGTGTGATGGTGCTTGATGTGTGGGATATGTTGCTGACGCTGAACGGTGTTGTAGAGAGAGAAACAAAAATGCCGGTTGAAACATTCCAATTCCAGGCTGAAATTAATCAGCTTATGAGCTTGATTGTGAACACCTTCTACACTAACAAGGAGGTGTTTTTGAGGGAATTGATATCCAACAGCTCGGATGTACGTGGGAGGAGAGGGGGTATTTCTCAGTTGTTGTGTGCGGAAAGGTGGCAGCTTTTTTTCGCGAGTGTCTGACGACGTTTTTTGTGCGTTGATGATTGTGTATAGGCTCTTGACAAGATCCGTTTTGCGTCGCTTACGGACAAATCAGTATTAGACACAGGGTCTGAGCTCGAGATTAGGCTGATCCCGAACAAGGAGACGAAGCAGTTGATTGTGCAGGACACGGGTATCGGAATGACCAAGACAGATTTGATTAACAATTTAGGAACGATTGCGAGGTCTGGAACGAAGGCCTTCATGGAGTCGTTGCAGGCGGGAGGTGACATTTCTTTGATTGGTCAGTTCGGTGTCGGGTTTTATTCGGCGTACTTGGTGGCCAATAAGGTCTCGGTGATCTCGAAGCACAATGACGACATTCAGTATGTGTGGGAGTCTGAGGCGGGAGGTCACTTTACGATTCGTCCGGATGAGGGAGAGAGCATCGGGAGAGGGACGAAGATCGTGTTGGACCTGAAGGACGACCAGACTGAGTATTTAGAACAGAGGCGTCTTGAGGATTTGGTCAAGAAGCACTCTCAGTTCATTTCGTATCCGATCAAGTTGTTGGTTACGAAGGAGGTGGAGAAGGAAGTAGAGGACGAGGAGGTGGTCGCGGAGGACGACAAGGCCAAATCGGAAGTGGTGGTTGAGGACGCGGACGAGTCCAAGAAGAAGACGAAGAAGGTGAAGGAGACGACGACTAACTACGAGACGTTGAACAAGACCAAGCCTATTTGGATGAGGAAGCCCGAGGAGATAACGAGAGAGGAGTACGTCGAGTTTTACAAGTCTTTGAACAACGACTGGGAGGACCACTTGGCGGTCAAGCATTTTTCAGTGGAAGGAAATTTGGAATTCCGAGCGATGCTGTTTGTGCCTCGTAGGGCGCCGTTTGATATGTTTGAGACGAAGAGGAAGAAAAACAACATCAAGTTGTACGTTCGCCGAGTGTTCATCATGGACAACTGCGAGGAGTTGGTTCCCGAGTGGCTTTCGTTTATTAAGGGTGTGGTAGATTCTGAAGATTTGCCGTTGAACATTTCGCGCGAGTCGCTCCAGCAGAATCAGATATTGAAGCTGATTTCCAAGAACATCGTCAAGAAGTCGATCGAGTTGTTCCACGAAATCGCGGAGAACAAGGAGGACTTCAAGACCTTCTACGAGGCGTTCGGGAAGAACTTGAAGTTCGGCATTCACGAGGATTCTGTGAATTCTCAGAAATTGGCTGAATTGCTTCGCTTCCACACGACCAAGTCAGGGGACGAGATGTGCTCTCTCCGAGACTATGTGACGCGCATGAAGGAGAAGCAGAAGGGCATTTACTACATTACTGGCGTGAGCCGAAAGGCGGTCGAGACCAGTCCGTTTGTGGAGGGCTTGAAGAAGCGTGATTATGAGGTCGTGTTCATGGTGGACCCGATAGATGAGTATGCGGTTAGCCAGTTGAAGGAGTTCGACGAGAAGCCGCTGATTTGTATCACCAAGGAGAACTTGGACCTCAACTTGAGCGACGAGGAGAAGGAGAAGGTGGAGGAAGAGAAGAAGTCGTACAGCAAGTTGTTGAAGGTTATCAAGGACACATTGGAGAACCGCATTGACAAGGTCGTTGTTTCCAACCGAATTGTTGAGTCACCCGTCTGTATTACCACTGGAGAGTTTGGGTGGAGTGCGACGATGGAGCGTATTGTGAAGTCCCAGGCGCTCCGACCCGAGGGGATGTCGTCCTACATGATTTCCAAGAAGACGTTGGAGATTAACCCGAACAACAAGATCATCCAGGAGCTCCGAAGGCGCGTTGAGATTGACGAGGTTGACAAGACTGTTAAGGACCTGGTTTGGCTATTGTTCGAGACTGCATTGCTCACTTCTGGATTTTCCATGGATGATCCGGCTCCATTTGCCAGCCGTCTGTACAGAATGGTTTCGTTCGGGCTTTCCCTCGACATGAGCGAGCCGACGGTAGAGCCTGTCTCCTCGGAAGTGCCTCCACTTGAGGCGGATGCGGCTGAGACGTCCAACATGGAGACTGTCGATTAAGGATGGGTCTTTTTCTATTTTTGCTGTTTTTTTAACACACACGTATTCTCTGGTTGTCTGAAGAATAAAAATGGACGAAAAATTGCGTCACACAGTGATTTTTTTTTATCGCACGTTTTAGGTCTGGTTGGTGTTTCTCTTGCTCCGCGACGCTGCTACGTGGCTCCGTCGCGACTTCGGTCGTCCGGAGGGAATGGGCGAAAAATTGCGTCACACGACGAGAAATTTTTTTTTTTTTATGATTTGGATCGGATTAGTGTTTCTCTTACTGTGATGCTGTTACGTAGCTCTGTCGTGACTTCGGTCGTCCGGAGGCCTAGGAGGGCGCTGCAGGAGCCCGCGAGCGGGGCTCGATTGGCCTCTCGCTCGGCACTGCCGCGCGCCGTGACATTGATCTCTAGCCGTCGCATGTTTGGCGGCTGCAGGCGTTTCTACCAGTCGATGAGTACGTCGTCCATTTCTGCGCCGCGTGGCCCGCGTGCTCGTGAGCGATTTGGCGAGGGGCCGCTTTCGGAGCCGCCGGAGGGGCAGAGACTGATGGAGTCCGAGAGGGACGCGCGTTGGACAAGACGACCGTAGGCTGACTTCGAATCTTAGTGGACACGGAAATGAAGTTGATCAGGAACTTAGAGCAGTATCTGAAGAACGACGCGGAGGAGGAGATGGGCACATTGGGCGACCTGCTGCTCAAAAATGGGTGGAGGGTATGCACGTCGGCGGGGGCTCTGCGTGAGCGATATCGTTAGATTGCATCGGTTTATTGCTGACACGCGGAGGCGAACGCAGATGGATATGAACGATCAGGAGATCAGCTTGACCAAGGTGGTTCGAAATAACAGGTACGAGACGGGCGGGGACGGAGCGGAATTTTTATGACGCGCGTATGTTAATTTTATTTATTTTTTTTTTTTTTTTTTTGCAGAGTTACGATCGAGATCATACCAAACACTGAGGAGTCGGATGCGGAGAAGGCACTGTTGGATCAAGACGCTCAGGAGAGCGTGGACCCGGAGGTGTCCGACGGAGAAGAGGAGGCGGATGAAAACGAGTTGAAGGGCCAACACGACTTTTTCAAAATATCTATCAGCAGGGTTCAACCTGCGGGAGAAAATCGGGGAAGTTTGATATTTGACTGTTCCGCTCGAGCCGGATCTTTGATGGTCGAAGAGGTCTCGATACTGAAGCCAAATCAGCCGTTAGAAGAGGCGCAGTCGGCCATGTTCAGCGAATTGAGCGAGAACTTGCAGTCGAGTTTTGAAGAGTACTTGCAGGAGCACGGCATCAACGAAGACACGGCACACATCGTGTCTTTATGCCTATACAAATACGACCTGAGTTTGGACCAGAAATGGGGAAACAGCATTATCGAGTTTTTGAGGTCTTGACTCTCTCTTTTTTGCGTACGATCGAATAAGTTGATGTCTTGAGAGCGAGCGTGCGATCAGCGCGCAGAAGGTCCAAGAAAAACAGGTCACAATTTTGCGCAATCCTGGTTCACAGAGCTTCTTCTTCTTCTTCTTTTTTTGTGTTCAAGGACTGAAAGGGATAAAATAAACGATTTTCGAACCATGAGATTGTTGTTTTATGAATTTCGCGAAATCGGTCGACTTGCGACGGGTGGATGCGCTGCGACGCGCAGAGAGCCCAGCAAAAAAAAACAAAAAAAAAAAGGTAAATTCTGAAACGACTATATGAGATTTATTGAAGAGCTTTGGTACAATTTATAGCATAAATTTGATGGGGTTTTCTATGAGGTTTCTGAAGGTACGGAGCCACTCTGCGCCGATGGCACCGTCTACGATCCGGTGGTCCGCGCTGAGGGTGGCTTGGATGAATTTTTTGCTGACAAACTGACCGTTTTCCGCGGCGACCACTCTGTCGTAGGCTGACCCTATTGCCAAGATGGCGGCCTGAGGCGGGTTGATGACGGCGGAGAACTGTTGGATGCCGAACATGCCCAAATTGGAGATAGTGAATGTCCCGATAGAAAGCTGCGCGGGAGTGAGCCTGTTTTTTCGAGCGCTGCTGATGAGCTGCGCCATGGTGCTAGCAATGTCCTCTAGACCTTTGGTGTTCGCGTGTCGGATGACGGGCGTGAGGAGTCCATACTCGGTGTTAATTGCGACATTGATGTGAATATCTTTGTATTGACGTATGTAGTCGTTTCTCCATTCGCTATTGACGACCGGGTGCTTTGCCATGGTCAGAGCGGCTGCTTTGATGATAAAGTCGTTGATGCTCAGCTTGAGGTGCCCGTCAGGCGACGGGGAGCCATCATTCGGTTCTGACGGTTTTTTGGTTTCTCGAGTGAGAAAATTTTGAAGCTGTCGCTTTGTCTCCAGCAACGCATCGAGACAAATCTCAACCGACAAGTAATAGTGCGGAATGGTCGTCTTCGACATTGTAAGCCTTTCAGCAGTTATGCGTCGAATCGTGTTCAGGCTCAAATCGACGTAGGATTCTGAAGGAGTTGGATACTCTGCTTCCCTAGATGGCTCCTTCTGGGCTTTTCTGAGGTCCGGACCTGTCTCGCTAGGCGCTGTAGCACCTTCCTGCATGTCCTCATGTTTTTTCAACACATCCCTTGCTAACACGCGACTGTTCGGCCCGGTGCCCTTAACCTGACACAAGTCCACCTGCATCTCTCTTGCCAGAGCCCTGGCGCGCGGAGATGCGAACAAACGCGCTCCCTCGAGCGACGGGGACTCGGAAGTAGCGACGTCAGACTCTTCTTTTTTTGGCTCGTCAGTTTTTTTCTCCACCGAAGTTTTTTGCCCTTTTTGGGGCGGAGATTCAGACTCCAACCGGTAATTAGCAAACTTCGAAACGTCCTCTTTCCTTTTCACGGTGACTGCTATGGGCGCATCAATGGGAATGTTGGGCTGATGAGCGGGCACCAAAATTTTAGCCAAATACCCATCGTCCGTTGCGTCGAGAGAGACAGTGGATTTATCCGTTTCAATTTCAGCCAACGGATCTCCAAGCTTGAAGTTGTCGCCCTCATTTTTGATCCACGATACTATCGTTCCCTGCGTCATGGTCGGCGATAGCGAGGGCATGGCCAAGAACTCCTTCTCCACTACTCGTATGTAGAGCGCATATCAACAAAGCAACACGTCTCATTAAGTTAGACCACTTTTTTTTTTTTTTTACAAACAGGTTCGCACACAACAAGCAAGGAAAGACGCGTCCTTTCAAAAATTTAACGAGGATTATATGAATCTGTTCGAAAAAAAAAATTTACGTGCGATGCCCCCAATGTGCTCAGGTTTTCTGGACTCCTTAACGCGCAGCACCTGGCGGCTGCTCGCGGAGAACAACCGCGCAGGTCTGTCAGTCTCCACGTCCTCGGCGCATGAGAAACGCAGCCTACTCAAACTTTTTTCTATTGCCTCAACATACCACCATCCCACTCGGCCAGAAGCACCCTGCTGGCGTGATAGTGGCGAGACGCCAGATTCTCGCGGCTGCAGACGACGCGCGCCCCTCGCCCGAGTCTAAACGTGTTCGAGCTGAAGAGCCAATGACGGTTAGTTCTAGCAGACACGAATCGGCACTTCTTCTCGGGCACCGTCCGTCTAGCGGCACGATTCAAATGATAGGAGAGGTAATAACTCATTCTGACGTTGCTAATGACTCCACACTAAAATTGAGATCGAAAACTGCTCGAAATGTGTGTAAACGAGTACACAGCCACTTTTTTTTTTGACAACTAAATTGTGGTGATCGACTCGTTTTGCGCCAACGGGCCCGCGGCGAGGGCGACCCGCGTGTCGAAGGGGGCCGTCGATGAAGGGAGGCGCCGAAACCCGGCGGGGCGCGCGGGGCCGAGAAAGGAGACGAAAAAAAAACCGACACGGCTGGCCGCGCATCACAGACACGGCGAAGACTGAACGGCCGATGTGTCGGCGAGAAGCGAGCCGAAGACAGTGCACGGAATAGACGAGGGGGAGTGAAAAGCGACCAAAGCTCAAAATGCGTACAACACAAAAAAAAGGACCTGTCTTCTTGTGTGTATAATATGAAGAGAGCAATGAGTTTATGGAGGAGGGGAAGCGCAATTTTAAAGAAATTCTTCTTGAATGGACACTGTGACAATGATGTCCTTGTAGACGGCCAGGACTTGGTCCAACTCGTCGGGAGGCAGTTGTTCGCGCCAAGATATTTCGTGCATATGGTACATGCCATTCAAGTAGGGGCAGATTTGTCGAAGCCGTTTGTATGTATGGCTGCCGTCGTTCAGACTGTTCAAAAATGCACTTTGCTCCTGTTCGAGTGGAAGGTAGGTGATGCTATTTGATTCAGAATACGTTGGAGCGATAGACGAATTCGCCACATCTGGGAAAGAGGAGGATGTTTGTCCTTGAGAAAAGCTTTTAGAACAACGATCTGCGGAGGGTTCTGAATACATAGAACAAGACATGCGACGCTGATTTGTACTGCGCTCACATTGAGGGATGATCAGATATCCGTAAAGTCTAACTTGCCTGATCAGATCCTGTCTTATCAGCCATGCAATCATGTTGACCAGTTGCATGTTCGACCATCTGTCCAATAATTCTTTCAGACTCTTCGGCGTCGACAGCATCTGAAGAATTGACTGCAGCTTGATCACATTTCCAAAACGCTGTTGAAACTTTTGGGCCAAATAGGAAAAATGAAAATCGCGATATTTTGGCTTGCCTCCCTTAACGGCATATACATTCTCCGGCTTCACGGCTTCAATGATCCTCGCATGGTTCCAATACACAAGATTAGATGCTAGTTGAAACAGCTGGGACAACGGCAACGACATTTCCAGTTGTAGCCTCGCGAACGATTTCGTAACATTGCACCTCTCGACCAGGTCCCTCAGCTCCATGGATCCGTCCACCGGTATGGCGTCCATACAAGCTTGAGGGTCCAATATCAACAAGGTGTGGTACGGACGAATGCTGTTCAAGTGGGACCATTTTTCGTTCAACCTACGGAAACAATTGTTTTCCCATCGCGGTTTCCACACATTATTCGTCTTGCTATGAACACCAGAGACGCACTCGGCGCCCGACGGGCCGCGACCGAAGTCTGCGCGAGCCAGAGGCGGCGCGTCGATATGACCTTGATCGCGTGCGTAGCCAGGGTCTTTCCTATGCGACTTGCTGCGACAGGCAGTCTGATCGGACAGATGATTGGGTCTGCTTGCATCACTGCTGTCATCGGAGGTGGAGTCGTATTTGCAATTGCCGAACTTGCATTTTTCCTGATCCAGCTTCACGCTCAGATACAGGTGCCGGTTAACTTTTATGCAGCAACAATTGTACCGCCTAATTTCGTGGTAAATGCTCTTTATGAGACGAAGCAAGCTCGACTTTTCCTGAATTCGCGCGACCAAGTCTGCATAAGCTAGGTCATGGGTATAAGCGCTATGCACTACATCATCTCGGTCGGTAAGAAAATGCCGTTTGCAGTGCTGGTAGAGCCATTGCTCGTAACTAGAGAGAATGAAAGAAATTTCGTTGCTCAGGTATCGACTGTGCTCCTGCTCGTACTTCAGCGAGGCAGTGATGCGTTCAACCATTTGACGAATCTCCAGAACCATGCTCGGTGACGTGTTCTTCGGAATGACACACATCAGGTTAAAGGCAACGATTTCTTCGTGCGTCGTCGTCGATGCAAGATTTTCACTATTCTTCTGACAGGTGGAAGCAGAAGATTGCGAGTTTGTAGACAAATGAACCGGACTCGAGTGATTAGGTTGAGAAGATGTATTCGAGTAGGACTGGGGCACGTCTGTGCATTTTTCGGCGGGACGAAGAATGTTCTGATCGGGCTCGAAAGGCTCGGGTGGCCGTTTGTTTTTTTCGACCAGTTTCTCAATTCTGTCCATCTCGCTCTTTTCTGCGAGTCCAGTAGTCTTGAATGACTCACCGCTCTCCTTCTTTGGATTCATTTTGCTATGGCACCTCTTCGGATTCGAACGAAGCAGCCCCTGGAGGTGCGTCGGAAAGCCAATCAACATATATTGGTCGACCACCAGCTCCAACACTCGATCGAAAAAATTCTTCTTGAAAGACAAAACGGCCTGCAGCTGACTAGACGACAAGCTGCAGCCCGTAGACGATCTGCTCTGCGCGTGATCTATAGACGCCTTAAACGGACAATAAGAAGAGGTGACCAACGACCTGTCGTGCGTTGGGCCATCTTGGTGGAAAAATGAGTTCTTGGAATAACAAGAAACGGGTACATGTCGGCCGAACTCATTGACAGTTTTTGTCCGATTGTACGCAGTGTGGGGAAATGACGTGTTTTTGTTTGCGCTAGAGTCTATATATTCTCTTAGTTTTTCTGCTACTTCCTTGGTTGAGACAGCCTGAATCTTGTCGATGTAGGTCGAGTACAACGTGTCTCCTAAAAGCGATCCGAATACAGTCGGTGGATACTGAAACACCAACTGGTCTCCCCTGAGGTTCGTGCGCGCGATTAGAATGAACCCCTTGAGACAGTGGTCAGACTCTAGGAACAGGGGAAGGCGAGGCATTTCCGGAGACTGTGTAATGGCTCACGAAGCTAGTGAATTTGAGATAACGAATTAGAAGGTGATGAGGAACGCGTCGCGTATATTTCGATGGTCTATTCCACAGGGCATTGTTCTACGTACACATGCATACATAAAGACAAAGTGATGCGAACAAAGACTCCCAATCACGTAAAAAAACAGTTCGTAAATCCAAAGTATGCTATGGAATAGATTGCCATTTTTCATAGTTCTAGCGCATGCAGGTTATCTAGAAAAACAACATTCCGGCCATAGATGTCTCAGCATTCTTCGAACTCTCACTGGAAGCTGATTATAAGAGATGCCGAAATCTCTTAGGAAAAACGCCAAACGCGCTTTTAGAAATAACACAGCTCAGCTTGTTCGCGTACAATTCCTATTCATCTTTGAATCACTTCTCCTTTTCTTCGCCTTTTCCACCCCCTTCGTAAATGTCACCTTCTTTCCGAGAAGAAAGAAGGCGCTCCTCTATAACGATAGACAATCGCAACATCTTAATGACTGACAAAATGCAAAAACGTGACTGCCTCGAATTTAACAAAATTTTTTAAAGCCAACATTTACCAGCACATTCTTCGCAACAAACCTAAAATTTTAGACCACGCCTGGCGTCTGGACTACGCAGCTCGGCGCTTGGATGCTCACTGCCCTGCCTTTACCTCAGGCTTTACCTCACTATGGCATATGGTTCGGACGTGGGCCCGGAAACACCGACCGGAACAGAAAGCCCCGATCAAGATGATCAATCTCAGACGGATGTACGAAAATAAATGCCAGCCAGAAACAAGACGAACCTCGCGATAATAGCAAAGCTGTCATATTATATACGCATTCAAGGTTGAAACTGTAGCTTCATACAAGTGCTTCGTATGTGGAAAGGGGTTCGCGAAAAGCTCACGACTGAAACTTCATGAGCGTTCCCATTCAGGAGAAGTACGGAGTACATCTTAGCTATTTTCATACTTTTTATCTCCCACAGCGCGTATTCAAGTTTTCTGCACCTAAAATTTTTTTCTGCAATCCGTTTTGAATCTCGAACCAAAAGCGACCTTATCAGTGTCCTTGGAATGGATGCACAAAAACATTCACGCGTCTGTTCCATCAGCAGCGCCACTACTATATGCATACCGATGAACGCCCTTTTCACTGTACAATTGACGGCTGTACCGCAGCTTTCACTTCGAACTGCCGATTGAAAAAGCATGCAAGAACACATGTGGAGCCTAGGCCCTACGCGTGCGACTGGGAAGGCTGTACAGAAAAGTTCTCGAAAATCAATCGACTTAATATACACAAGTCTCGACACCTCGGTGAGAAGCCATACGCATGCACATTCGAAGATTGTACCTGGAGATTCGATTATCCATCTCAATTGCAAAAGCATGTCAAGGCCATTCACGAAAGTATGCATGTTTGTTTCTTTTGTGCTTTTATAGAAAAAAGTTACTTACTTTGCATTCAGATCTATCTATTTACACATGTTCGCATACTGGCTGCGATCAATCCTTTAAGCGCTGGACCGATCTCTGTAAGCATACAAAAAACGAACACACCACTCCTCTGATATGCAGCCTATGCCACCAGGAGTTCAAAACAAAGCGTACACTTCGCGAACACTGTCAGACGCATCAACTTGTCAGACGCATGTTTATTTGTAAAGTATGCTATTGTGAATTCAGCACGTGTAGCAATCTAAAAATTCACGTCCACGCTGTTCACGCTAGAGAAAAGCGCTTTTCATGCACAGAACCAGGCTGTGTATGGGCATCTGCATACAAGCACTGCCTTGATCGGCACATAAACCGCGTTCATAATAGAACGAATATTGGGCCAAAACGAAAATCAGCGTCCAAACACAAAAGGGATGTTGCTGAATTCGAAAGAGTATTTCTGTGTCCCAACAAAAATACAGGAGTACTCACGACCACTCACTGAGTTTGCATTAACCTTCCTTCGTTCTGCAAGGCTTTATGTAATTACTGAATGTCTCTCCATGGCCATGATACTGGGATTACAACAATATATACAAGGGATTCATAAGAAAGAGAATCGAATACAGCAAGTAGTTAAAAAAATTGTACACATCACTTTTACCTTTTTCGGCGAATATTCCTTACTGATGATATAAACTTCGCACACATGTTCTTCCTGCCATAGTCGTATATCAATCAACTCGACTGTGCGTGAGACTTATTTCTGTTTTTGAGATTTTCTGTTCTAGAAGCTAAAAACTCGTCGGTAATCACGTTTGGACGAAGACATCTAAAAAAGGTGTTCATGAGAGCAAAACCATGTTAGTGAGTGTGTAAGGTGCTGGGAAACACCACACGGCTCTGTATATCACGCAGTTGTGCACATTCACCAAATTTATTTGCGTGCGTCATAATAAATATGTATGCATGAGTTGCGTATATTTCGCTGCGTATCGCCGAGTGTTTAATACGCTCGGCTTAGGCACTAGAGACTTGCGGTGAGCAGGAACGAGATCTGAGGCATACCTGACTTGTCTGGGAACGATCATGTGTGTATTGTTGGGGTTTTTTACCGCAGGACTTTTTTTCGCTGAATTCGCAATTTTTGAGCTGGTAGCTGCCGGCAATTCTTCCGTCATGAACTCTGCAGGTAGGTCAACATCGAGTGGTTGACAATCTTTTTCTTGGTTTCGTTTTTTAGACGGAGAAGGTGGATCAGAAGAAACTGGTCTCTTCTTGCTTGGGCATTTTTCGGTGTCGCCGCTTTGTTGGTCTTCTCCATCATCGCCATCATGGTTAACATAGGCAGTACTGATGAGGTTCAAGCTCATGTGAAATAGAATAGGGAACGCCTTTTAAAAGCTATGGAGAAACTTGAATGAAAAAGAAGTCTCAAAATTATGCATATACGTTGCATACACAGCAGACAAAAGTATTTTCAGAATGAGATTTTTGGCATGATCCGTTCGGACGAACGTATCAGAACGAGTCTTTCCTCTCGAGCTTGCACCAACATTCTTTGCATGGTTCTGCGGTTAAGACGTTGTTATGAGCATTTGAAAGAGGAGAAAAATATGTAATGCACCTGCTTTTGTGCATAGACGCTCAAGATCGCATATGCAGTAAGAGTGACAGGTGGAGAGCTGAAAAAAGAGAGGAGCAAAAATGTGTATAGAAGAAGTGAAAACAGGATACAGACAAGGCACCAGCAAGCAATTGTTTGAGTTATTTAAGGAGACCACGCGTCTATATCTGTCCGATCTTGTTCGACATTTAAAGCAGTCAACACTACGCAGTTACAAGCAAACACTATGGTTCTATTGTCTAACGTTTATCTTTTTAAGGTAAAAAATAATTTTCGTATTTAACTACTCCTTTCTACAACAAAACACTATTGTTTCAGTCTCTTTCAATATGGAAAAAGATGCTCCTTACGATTACTACGAAGCGCTAGGTATCGGCCGGGATGCTACACAGTCAGAGATAAAAAAATCTTACTATGAAAAAGCTAGAAAATGCCATCCAGACAAGTGTCCAGATAACCCGGAGCTTGAGGCCGAGGTGTGTTTTGCCGATTGCTCGCGCGTTGCATGAATATCCTTTAAAGTCTATGTATCGGTACAAATAACTAACCCCTTCTTTTGTGTATATGTGTGCGACTTCTGGATAAAAGTTCAAAAAAATTTCTCAAGCTTACTCAGTTCTTAGTGATCCAGAGAAAAGGAAGATATACGATCTTCACGGCAGCTATGATGATGTAGCAGGAGATCGACCATATACTCAGGAGCAAATACATGCACTTCTTCAGAGTATTTTTGGTGACGGCAATTTTGACGATATTTTTGGCAGGGCATTTGCTGGGCTCGAATATATCTTATCGATGAAACAAAACGATGAGGATATCCCGTCGATGAGTCCTGAAGAGTTGAACCAACGAAATTTGGAAGCTCAGGAAAAAAATGTTGAGGAGGTGTACGATCGGATGCGTACCAAGCTATTTTCCTTTGATCCAGATCATGTAGATAAGTTTAAGAACGAGATTGAGATAGATTTGAAAGGCAAGCTAGAGGTTCCCGGTGGCGTCAAACTGTTGAAGCTTTGTGGTTGGACCTTAAAAAACGAAGCTAAGAAACATTCGGGTGGAAAGCTGAGTTGGAGTCGGCTGAGTGCAAATGTGTCAGAAAAAAAGCGTTTCCTCAGTACCAATCTGAAGACGATTGCCTGCTTTGTAACGCTGGACGGCGCAGAGCGCCGCTTGCAAATGAATCCAGAGGATCAGGATGCGTTGAAAGATATAGCAGAAAAATCATTCGGTATTGTGTGGATTCTAGGTTTG
Source organism: Schistocerca gregaria (assembly GCF_023897955.1). Classification (NCBI taxonomy): domain Eukaryota; kingdom Metazoa; phylum Arthropoda; class Insecta; order Orthoptera; family Acrididae; genus Schistocerca; species Schistocerca gregaria. The sequence continues at coordinate 315,326 of NW_026061960.1, read as the reverse complement.
ATAAATATTGAGATGACTATACGTGCAGTATGTAAGAAGCTATTGAGCGATCCGAGTCTCTCGAAAGAGCAAGTCAACAAGCACAAAAAAGCAATTGCATTCTTAGGCAAAATGTACTACGATGCTGCAAAAAGCCACGGTGATTCTTCTAAATCCTCTATACCGGTAATAAACATACAAGGCGATTAGTGCGTGTTAAGTTGAAGGGTGAGGAGCGAGACGCTAGCGAGAATCGAAGGCCTTATTTGGGGGAAGACATGATCGATAGTCGTGAACAAAAATCTAGATTGAATTTAATGTCCTTTCTCTTTATAGAGAAAGATACAGAAATGCCCTTATTGACTTGACAGCAGCATAGCAGAAAAGAAAATACACTCGTAGATCCTAAAAAAGAGAAATGTGTACATAATTACTGATTAGATGACTAGACAAGTCTGCTTTTGAGCCCTGATATGCACACCTAGAGAGACAGAAGAGATATCTATATAATACCATAATTGAACATATTATCATGTATTATTTATACGTCGATTTGTAGAAACTTGTAAGAGAGAGATATGCATACAGAGATAATACACATATTGTGTACAATAGCGCGTGAGATCCCTGAGATTCCGTAACAGACACATGTAATCCACTTTTTTGTTATTCCTACGCAACTTTGACTGGTTCACCGTTGTTGCCTCGCTTTCAATTTAAACGTTTGAAGTTCCTCGAGCGTTTTGGCGCTTGATTCATACACGATATATGAATTAGGAGGATATGTAACGGACTTTAGATAGAGACCTCCCGGCGGGGCCATGGGAGGACAGAGGAGTGGATTTTTTGCTTTTAAGAGCATCTTGATTTGGTCCAACTGAATCTTTCCAGCACCAGCGCTAGCGACTGCAGCCACCATCTTTCTAACTTGGTGAGTCATGAAAGATTTGGCTCTCACAGTAATTTTGAGGAAAAGACTATTTGAGAGTGACGCATCTGGAAACCAGAGTCCATAGTCCCCATAATCGTCTTCTTCAACGCGAAACTCATATAAATGGCGAATAGGTGAAGAGGACTTAATACAGGACATCGTGGAAAATGTACTGAAGTCATGGCATCCTATTAGCATTTTGCATGCAGTGTTCATCTTCTCAACATTCAGAGGGCGTCGATAGACCCACCGCCTGTCATTTTCGAACGGAATACCCGTCCTATCAACGACATTGATAATACGGTAGATATATTCGCGTTCAATAGCAGAAAAGCGAGCATTAAAAGACTAAAAAAATAAGATATTTTTTTGCCAAAAAAAAATTTTTCATTTATGCGTACTCCATCTGTTCTTTCAACGCTGGTAATGGCAATGTGCGGATGCTTTCTCAGAAAATAGTTGATGGCATCTTTCAATGTTTGTGCGAGAAAAGGAGGGCTCTTGAAAAAGATGATAGGCGTGAGTGGAGCATCTAAAACTCTCTATCTTACACAATGAATATACATCATGGGTACTGATATATTTCTATTAACTCCCTTAGTTTAAGGGGAAATCGCAGCACAGATGAAGAAACAGAGTGAATAAAGGACGACTCTTGCTCGCCATTGCATACTGTGGGTAGGAAGAATAATTGAAAAAAAGTGTTTGAGTATTTCGTACATCAGCACTTTTTGTTTTAGCATCAGTCGATAGCAAGTCGATGTGTGCAACATTTTTGATCGCGTGAACGCCAGTGTCCGTTCTTCCTGCAATAGTAAGTTTTGCGCTTCTACCAATAACCTGTTTTAGGGCACCCTTCACACATATAGGGGATAGAACACGTGATTGAGTTCATTTTGTTCTAAAAAAAATTGGTATACAGAAGAGGGAAGTGCAGGCCCGGCTTTTTACATGATTTTATCGAAAACATACTTCGATCACACTCTGAACACTTTTTTTGATTAGCCTGCTTGCATGTGAATCACTGGGCTGTGTCTGCCATCCAAGATATTTGGTTCCGTTGTATTGTATAGAAAGTTTATACCTGTGCATCCCAGGTAACGCCATGGATATAGAGGGCATAAGAGTTAGAACAATAGAATGACTAATGATATTTTTGCAATTTTACGCATACGGATTATATATCTAGAAGCGCGGATCAACTTACAAAAAATTATATTTTATACCCTTATGGAATGGATATGAATAAAACTTCTGCTGCGATGGAGTTTTTGATTTACAAATTATGAGCTGTAGAGAATTTGAAGCTGTATATGCAAAATGTATGATCTGTGTAGCATAGAATGGTACGTTCATATGTATTCGTATATACAATATGATGCTACAACATAATATTGAGAGAATCACATTGTCACTATAGTGTGAGCCATTTTTATAGGGGTAGATTCTTATTGATGATGAAAGTCGACAAACCGTTTTCATATACATTCTGAAGGTTAATCATGCGCGCGTTCCCCGCCATTTTTCTAGACATTCGTATAAGAACGGCGCGTCTGTGTAGACGACATGCCTAGTTAACAGAAGTGAAATGTTACACTGTTTATTCAACTATCATGAGAAGCGGTTATCCATTGCAAAAAAGCCGTATCTGAAAGTACGCAATATGTCGTAGAGATTGTATCGAGTTCTGTTTTGAATCAAATCTGCTTTTTCATTCGTCAGAAGCAACCGATGCACCACTATATCGCATTTTGCGATCATGCTTAAAAAATAGCCCGCCTGCCATAGCTTAACAAATTCGTCAATGGATAATTTTCGAAGAGTGTACAGCATTTATGAGGGTTTATTGAATGTTAATATAACCCAGTACAAAATGGTTGACAATATCACAAATCAATATGGCAAAAATGCGAAATTGAGGGTACCACTCTCTTAAGGGGCCCTGACTTCATATCAGTTCCTTATAAGTATTTTTCCTGTTTAAAAATTTCAGCAATATTTATAGCATCTAGTAATATATGTGCGCAGGCGTCTGAATTCTTGATACGCGGTGGTACTCCGCGCATTTTGATTCTATTTAAATAAGCACTACTTTATATCCACCTAACTGGGGGGCTGGACGCAGTTTAGGAACGAGTCAGAGAAGAATTGGTGTTTTTTCCCAGAGTGCATCAAGAATTTCAGATATAGGTGCTGAAGAAATAGCTGATTAGTGAGGAAATAGCGGATACAACAAAAGTAAAAGAAAACAAGAGAGATGGAAAAGATGGTATGAACTAGAAAGAGTGACAGAGATAGACAAGGTCAAGAGAAAAGGTGTAGGTATGCATACGATAGCGAATAATGATGAGCCAGAGAGAATGCAAGAGAGAAAAGAAATATAGAGAAAATGGCGCCCATACTACTTCTACACGTTGAGGGAGAGCAGGTTTTACTTGTTAGACTTTAAAATATTACGCTTACATAATAGGGTTTCGTGTAGTTGTCCGCCCGGAAATTGGTTTTTTTGTGGTAAATGGATACGCATGAACGGGAAATTATCTGTGTCCTCATAGAAATGACACAGAATTGCCAAATCATTTTTCTAATTAGCAGCAACTCAATATTTTTATTCTACCGTCACTTCATCATCATGCGAGCCCTAGTACTCTAAGGAAGTGGCGCACAACGTAAATTGTCGAAACAAAGAGGTGAATACGTTTTTTTTTGAATTGATTGTTTTATCAGTGGATAGAGAGATAGCGAGCAAACGAGATAAGCATTGGTTCAAAATGTCAAGTAAATCAAATGGTAGTAAACGAGAAAAAGGCGAGGTAAATAATCCCAAGCATAGGAGCACAAGAATTAACATATGTACGTCTCTAACAGCAGGAGAAGGGAGTGTTACTAAGCGAAAATTTTTCAGTTACGACGAGTTGTACGAACTCTGTGTGCACTGTACGATGGATTCTGTTTTTTCACGTCTCGTAGCGCGTACATATAATTTGGCATACATGATAGCCTATAGGGTGAGGGTGAGAACGCTCATTATGGCATTTTTGTTAGGGGAAGTGCCTCTAACAGAAAAAGTAGTCTAAATTTGACTTAGACATTTGTAGAGAGTGTGTAAATTGGGGAGGCTATATGTTACAGAGATGACAAAAGATTACGTGTGGAGTGGACCGGATCGCTTTATTTTTTGTTTAAATTCTTTGAAGGAGGAGATAGGTACCGGCGGCTTGTGTGAGAATGCAAAGTGAAGCAGAAGCGCTCGGTGTGCGTGCAAAAAAAGGAGGCATTTATAGAAATAGGTGATGCGTGTATTAATGCGTATGGATTGGCGAGAATGTGTGAGAGTATACTTGTAGATTAACTTACATGTGTGGGGTGGAAGTATTTGTACAAAGGATTGACAGAAGGAAGTGATGTGTATTTTTTTTATTTATTGTGTTCTAATGACTGACCGAGAACTGGAATTGCTTATTAAGCCTTTGTCCAACCGAATTTGGACGTCTCTCAAACAGAGTTGGACACTAAAGACGATCTCGAGATGAAGGGTGATTTGTCAACAGTAAATACGAGTGATAATGATATTGACTTAATGCCCTCCAGTAGAAATAGCTTGATATCACAATTTAGGATAGATAGCTCTATTTCATATAGTATGTTATCTGATAGGGTGGCAAGTCGAATTAATTCGGCGACAAAGACCGAATGGGATAAAATAGATACAGACGTGAATAAGGCGAATGAAAAGGTGGTAGAAAATACGGAAACAGATAAAAACAGGAAGGACTGGGTATTAGAACGCAATGCAAAACAGGCGACATCACCGTCATCTTCGAGTAGCCCTCAGGCATCGAATTCGAAGTTGTCTGACACAGATAAAAGTACCGTAACGAGCAATGCTGCGGTGGTGAAGAAGCAAATGGAATCGTCTACGGATGTGGCTATCAGTCATTCTCTGACAATTTTGAATAACGATATATGTCCAATCGAGGATGTGAGGCATGTGTACACTGACGAATCGTCCAGGTACACCCAAGGCTTAGATTTAGACCGAGCTGTTTTTCGTATTGATGATGCACAATTCGAGCCATTAATTAGTCACGCAGAAGACTACTGCATTGAGTCAAGTTTACATTCTTCTTCTTCATCAGTCACGCTTCGATCTTTGTTTGAGGATAAGAATTTTTATTTATCCCCCGATTATCGATCAGAGATGTGGTATACGTGTTATTTCATGAATCAGCCACATACCAACTATCTTGGACTAGACAATTCTCGCCGGTGCTTTGTGATCAGTACGATGATACAGACAGATCTGGATTCTCAGCGGAAGTTCTTCCACTTGCTGCTGCAGACGAGCAAATACTCGAAACATCGACGAATCGACGAGTCTTACCTGAAGAGAAATAATACCTGGTTCAAAAAATCAAGCTACAACATAGTGGCGGCAATGAAGCTGATGATTCCAACCTTTGCTTACGCTAAGGTGTGGATGGTGAAGGATCCAGGATTGTCACAAGATATCAGAGCTTTAGAGAGCAGCCGAAGATGTACAACCTACAAGTTTGGTGTTTTGCTTTGCAAGGAGGGCCAAACTCGAGAAGAGGAAATGTTCTCGAACTCTCTGTCTAGTGACTTGTTCTATAACTTTTTGACTCTTCTAGGTGAAAACATTCGTCTCAAAGGATTCCAATCTTATCTAGGTGGACTAGATGGTACTTACGATTCTACCGGGACGCATTCTATCTATACCAAATGGCGCGACAATGAGATTATGTTTCACGTTTCTACGATGCTCCCGTTTTGCGCTGACAACAATCAACAATTAGAACGTAAACGACATCTTGGAAACGATATTGTCCTCATCGTATTTAACGAAGGTAATGACCCAATCAGCACAGACACAGTTTCGAGTAGCTTTATTCACGTTGTCATCGTCGTCAGACCTGTCAAAATCGAAGGCAAAGTTATGTATCGCTTGGCCGTCTCTTCAAAAAAGGAGCTTCTTCCATCTGTCCCGGTTTTCCCGCAAAATGCACTTTTCGAACATACTCCTGAATTTCGAGAAGTATTCCTTGCAAAATTAATCAACGCCGAATGGGCATCCTACAATGCAAAAACACTGCTCTCAAAGTTTCAAAGAACTCGGGAATCAATGCTTCGTGAGATTGAAGAGAAATACAAACCGTGAAGTAAGACACCGCCGTACGCATTTGTGCTTTTGTTGTCTAGACATGCATTTTTTTAAATTTCTCGGTACACATGTCTAGACTCTCTAAATTTAAGCTTTTGTTCGTTTCTTTATACAAAAAGTGCTATTTAATTCACGACGAATCACAAAAATTCATCATTTTCTTTGCCTTTCTCTTTCGGGAATGTGTATCACGCACAGTCGCTATACACGTGCAGCTTGATGCGGCTACATACGTTTATATTTACTTAATCTCCTTCGCAAGGTTTAAATGCCCTTTGAACAACGCTGTTTCAACAGCCATCTTCGATAACGTCCTTCAATTTTTTGTTTTCGCATCATGATATTGAGGCTTGGTCCTTGGCAGACTGAGGCAACTGTAAGATAGACAATATGTCACTTGTGTTTTTTTTTTCGAGCTGTAAGAATTCCTGATTTGCAATTTTCAGTTTCGGGCAATTGCTCAAAATAGTTTTGATTGAGTAGGCTATTGAATAGCATTCTTCCACGTAGAGAGCTCTTTTTACTGGGTTCTCGGTGTTGTAGCCATTGAGTTTACAGAAAGTCGAGAGCTGTGATTCTAGCTCGCTATTGTGAGAGGTCATCGTCTTGGTCAAAAATGCTTCCAAGTCCGTCAATTCGTAGCACGTCGAACAGAGTACCTGAGGATGTAGCAGAGAGAGGTCAGATTTGGCTTACGTGCAAAACAATAGTTGTATGGATATATATATGTATACCATCAACTTGTTGAGGCTCATAACCAGTTCTTTAAAGTTGAATGACCATTCAGTTGCCAAGCGCGCCGCGAGACGCATTTCCTGGTCGCAAATCGAACAGCGTCCGTGAGTGAGCTCAAGAGCTTGCTTTTCCAAGTTGCATAGCTGGAACTGAGTGGAATTACATAGAGATGACAATTGCTCATCGTCATAGCCGCGAGGGATAATTTTTGGTCTCAGGATGGGCGCCTTCTGTTTCAGAATGTTCCATAGTGCCTCAAGCTGGGACTCGACGGCTGGCATGATGTCCTACGGAATAATTTGTCTGTGGGATTTGAAAAATCTTAGCGTGAAAATATCGGTTGTTACAGCACCGATTTGAAAAAAAAGTCACAAGATGAGGCGGGTATTTTTCAAGAGGAAGGAGAAGCATCTATCTCATCTATGTCAAGAACGTCGAATTAGCGAACAAAAAAAACCACTGAGAAACGAATCAAGACCGACACTTCCCCCGATGACTTTAGGATAATGGAAGCCGACGACGAATGCACAAGCCCAGTGTAAAGTATGTGTGTTTATAGAACTGTTTGTATTGGTATTAGTTTTCTGAACTGTATCTCAGCAAATTTGCTACTACCAGACTAAAAACGAGGTGTTCTTCGAACTTGCCAAAAAAAAAAGTGTTACGGCACAATGCTCTGCTATCAGCACCTCAGCCTATTTTATCGGGATCTGTACAAAGAATTAAACACGTGGAAATTAGACGACAGTTTTTTTTTCTACTCTATCGGCTAAATTAAAATTTTTCTCCTTGAGATCCTTTGAAGATCATTCTATGGCGTCGAATGCAATCTCTCTAGAAGAAGCTAATTCCAGTAACATCATCCATATTGAGACCATTAATACAGTCTTGTTACCTGTTCGGTACAAGTATGATTTTTACGAGAAGGTCTTGAAAAATCCAAAGTACTTCGGCAGCTTAGGTATGAAATTTAGAGTACAACGATGCGCCAGACGCTAAAAACACTAAATAATTTTGTAGCCTACTACGACGGAAACCCTGTCGGAGCCATATGCTGTCGATTGGAAGAAAACGTCTCCAGTTCAATAAAATCTAGGGTATATATCATGACACTAGGAGTTCTGGCACCTTACAGAAAATTAGGTATTGGTATGAAGGAAATGCGATTTTTTTTTTTTGGTGTCAGAGATTAATTCTTTTTTAAAAGGAACCAAACTCTTAAATGTTGCGTTTGACTTGGCTAGAGATGCTCATACCTCGCAAATCTGTCTGCACGTCCAGCAAGGTAATGATGCCATTGATTTTTATAAAAATGCTGGGTTCCAGGTTGACTATATTCAAGAAAATTACTACACACAAGTGAGACCGTCCTCTGCCGCAGTGCTGGTGAAAACTATCGAATTGGACGCGTGACCAAACAGATTCTAGAAAAAGTATAGGTCTTACGTGTAGTTGACTCCACACTTGTTACCCCAAGAAAGGCAGGAATGCGCGTATCGTGTTATGGTGACTGGATTTGGGTCTTATAAATCACTGAGAGATGTCAAAAAACAAGCATGCGGAACAGACGTGAGCTTGGAAAGAAAAAAGTTTTGATCTTGTATATGACGTATGAAATCAAATGACAGAGTAAAATTAGAGATTCCAGACAAGAACAAAGCGTGACCCCTTTTTTAAAGAGACACGAAATGAAGGCAACATGTATGCTTTCTCTAATTCGACTGAAAAGTATGTCAGTTATCCAACACCATTTATTATACAAATATACATATATATGTGTACAGTTGGTGCTCCAGTTTTTTTGTCTAACTCTGCTACTCGTTGCCGAATTCTGCAGTTTTTTTAGATAGAAATTGGTAATAGGAGAAGGGAGCGTCAGAATAGCCGACTTCGAGCTCTTCTATATCAGTAGAGTAGACATATTCGTCCGAGCAATACACAGGACGGCAGTAGAGCCAAGATAGGCTTGTATTACTTTTTACAATGGTTTTCGACAGATGGCTATCATTTAAATTCACCAGCTTGATAGGAAGTCCAGTTTGAAGGTCCCAGGTTGTGAGCACTAAGAACATGGTAAGGGATGTGAACGGTTAGGGAGGGGAAAAAAATTGAGCGTACAATAATGCATCCTATAAAATGGCATAGGTAATTCTGGGGGAAGGTTGTTCCGAGTGTAGACGCTGACGATGTCAAATGTTTGGAACACCTCTGGGTCTTTATTTTCGATAGCTGAGCGTTGAATTTTCCCTATAAACGGTTTGGGAGCACGTTTACACGCATTTTGTTCCTTGTCGAGACCTAAAAATTTTTCATAATATAGTATGATTTTTTTGACATGAACTGAAAAATACAAATCAGAAAAGTTGTAAAGACCTCGTTATAGTTAAATCAATCCTCTTTTTAGAACAAAAAACATACCCTTATCCTCGTCTCCAAACCAAAATGGAACATTAGAAGGATCAGACGATATCTCTGAACAAGGTGAGCTGTATTCACTCGAAGTGTTTTCTTGGATATCTGACAAATCCTTTTTCGATTGTTCTTCATCGTATTGGTAACACAGAGAACAGGAATCTTCGTCATCTTCTCCCCATTGCAATTCTTCTAGGTAAGTATCTGTCTCTTCATATTCTTCTTCTGTACTCTCTTCATCATCGCTCGAAGAAACAGAAGCAATTTCGCAATAGAAAATGCGGGAATTGTCCTCTGTTCCGTTCGCCTCTATTTTACTATCCAGCTCATCATTACCCAATTTACATTCAGACAGTGAATTTACGCATTTTTCAAACTTTTCCTTGTACTTTGCGGAAAGATGTGGTCCATGGTAACAATCCTGTGAAGGTGAAAATACTTCTACAGAGTTACTGTCCCAAGGCATGGAATTTAGATTGATAGTCATTCCGCTTGTTTCACTTATACCACAATTATCAATCAATCTTACAAATGTCATATTGCGCTCCCGCGGAATTTGTTCTGAAAGTACAAACGTGTTTACATCCTCCGAAGAGGGAAAAGTAAGGTAAGCAAATACACTATTATAATTGAGTTTTACATGCGAACCAAGCCAGGGCCAAAGTCCAATGTCGGCCGATGTACCTCCACTTTAGTCGATTCTTCATCAGAACATGTGACTCGGTACGAAAAAAAAATTCTAAATTTTCTAATTTATTGCTGCTATTCAGAATTATTGAGTACAGCGAAAAAAGCACACTGTTCAAGATTAACGTATAATGCACATATAACACCATCAAACCCGTTGCGGTGAACTCTGTATCACTGCCGAAAATATACTCCCTAATCCTGCGCCTGTAGCGTGCGGATACAAGATGTTTGGAGCACATCCCTAAAAGTGCAAGGATATCGGCGCAAAATTTATTGTAATCGCTTTTTTGATATTGACGGAAAACGTCACTGTGCCTAAAAACTGTCGAGAAATCCCACCGTGCATTCTTGTAATATTCAGTTGTAAACACACTTCTTCGCACACCATAAAATAGCTCCGAAGGACATGGTGAGCCGAAAGAAATCAAAACACTGGGACCCACAAGTATTCGGCACAAGCGAATTCTCAAGCCGGACCGTCTTATTCCTCAAATCTAAAGAACTCCACTTTCATTCAATACGTCGAAGAAACAAATACCAGTTGTCTAGTTCCCAGAAAGATTCGACCACTTGTAGTCCTCCTACTTTCTGACAGAGATCTTCAAGTTCCCCCTCTTTGAACAAGTGATAATATCTGTTAAATATCTTTTTTTTAGTTGCCGCCTCTGTTTGTGTGTAGCAAAATTCATTTTGTGTTTCTGGATCGCATTGCGTGGAACAACCTTCATGGCGCTTCTTTGACGTTCTCCTAGAGGTGGGATTTTGGAGGTGCCATGCAACCATGGTATCTTGCGAGTGGTTTTCCGCTGTTTCGTTAAATGCCCAGACAGTAATCAAAATTTCCCCGTTAATTTTTACAATTCTTCTTAGTTCGCGAATGGCTGCTTGCCTATTCTCCACAGTCGAATAGTGGTGTATGACGGCGATGCAGACGACGTATTCCTTCTTGGTGCGTATTTTGTGGGTATGATAATAAGATACTGTCCGCAGATACTCGGAGAAAAAAATGGAACATCGTGTGCGTACAAAAGCCTGGGACCGACAGGGAAGTCGAAGTCCGTCTGCTACAAAGCAATCAAATCCTCTTTCGCTGCATATTTTTATCAAGTTGGTAGATCTGGACATGCAAATGCGTTAGGCAAAAAGCAACTTTCAACTCAAAAAAAAAAAAAAACGTAACTGATCGCAGCCGATGGTGCAAGTATAAGGGTTGCAGCCAAGGTATTTGCCGTTCCCGCATCCAACGTCCATGACAAGAGATCCAGTGGGTATGCTTTTGAAGTAGGCATCGATGCGAGGCCAGGGCTAAGAAAGAATTAGCTTTTCACTCGCGAGATGGCTTTTACGGATAGAGAGCACCCTACGAAACGCCGTTTTTATCGAGAGAGTTCTAGACGGCAGCGATGCTGTTTGAGACAGTGGAATTTTTCACTGTACCTTGTACCGCGTTTTGCTAAAATGTTGGGCAATCTGTTCGTACACATTTTGAACATGCTCTCGTTCGATAGGTGTTTGCATAGCGTGTTTACGAGAAGAGTATTTTTAGGGGCGTTCTTAAAGTTCGGGTCTGTCCCGCCTGGTGTTGTAGCTGAGATAAAATAGCGGATAAAAGAGTTGTGTAGGGTGAGCTGTCTTTTTACCTCAGGAATGTGTAGAACACATATAGATTTGCCCTTCAAATAGAAGGAAAAAAAGGACCTAGGTAAGAATGCGGATTTTTGTCATTGTTTTGCTGTCGAGCCCATTTTCGTATTATTTTTGACACAGATGTTGGTAGGTGCTAGCCGAATATGCAGAGTGAGTATTTCAGTCGAGTGCGTGAATTTACCCGCCATTAAAGTTGGAGGCAAAAACACGGTTCAAGTGACTTGCGAGCAGATCAGCGATTCAAGTAGTTGCCAACTTATAGGGGAGACAGAGCAGGTAAAGAGCACATCAGATCCTAGCTTTGCAACACCGTTTGTGGTTGAATATTGTTTTCATCAACTGCAGTTGTTACAATTTACGGTATACCACTACTACAAGAGTGAGAAGTACGGCTTGGGCGTGGTAAGATGCACGCTGGGCGAGCTGTTGAAGCTGCCTGCTGGCAAAGCCAACAAAAGGATCGAGATTCTGCCAAAGACAGAGCTCAAAAAGGATCCCTTGATGGTTATTCGAGCCAGCGCAGTTACTTCTGGTACATCGCTGACGTTGGAACTGTCCGCGTCAAATTTAGATAGTACGTCAAATTTTTTGTGTATTGTTTAGTTGTTGGAAAAGTTAGAGCCAACGAAAGAGAGGCAGGAGGGCTCTCGGGGGCACGAAAGGAGTGCGATATGTGCTCGAAACGAAAACTGACCTTGAAAAAGAGAAAGACTTGGGTCCATTTGCCAAGTCTGATCCATATTTGGAGCTCAGTCGTGAAGAGCCAGATGGAACAAAAGCGCTTGTCTACCGAACTGAAGTAGTGCATAAAACACTCAATCCAACGTGGATGCCTATCACTGTACCAACTCATTTGATGTGCCGGTCTGACTACAAAGAGCCGATCATCATTACGTGCTACGACTGGAACAAGAGCTCATCGCCAAACCTTATTGGAGAGATTCGTACCACGGTCGAGCAGCTCTTTAAAGAGCGGTATCATTACTTCATCAACCCTAAAAAGTGCAAAAAAAAAAACTATCTGCACAGCGGTACACTGAATGTCGTCAAAATCGAAGAATCGCAGTCTCAATTGGAAACCACATTCTTGGACTACTTGTCAGGGGAGTCGTACTTCTCACTCATGATAGGGATAGATTACACCAGGAGCAACGGGCCGCCGTCCGAGCCGACTTCTCTTCATTACTGCAACCCCTGTGGCGTGCTCAATCCATATTGTCAAGCAATGTACAATATCGGCAACGTCCTCTTGCCATACACGGCTGACAGCATCGTCGATATATACGGATTCGGCGCTCTCCTCCCCGACGGCACCACTTCCCACTGCCTGGAAATCACAAAGACCGCCGGCCAACAAGGCGTAGTCGGCATCCACGCTGCTCTCTCTGCTTACTATCAAAGTCTCACTTGGGTCACTTTGCACGGGCCCACTAACATGGCACCCATAATTCGCAAGGCGGCCGACAAAGCGAGGACCTATCATTCAAAAAGCGCGCAACAAACGTACCTTGTGCTCCTTATTCTAACGGACGGAGATATCGATGACTCATCTCAAACCACCGACGCCATCGCCGCCGCTTCCTACCTTCCCATGTCCATCCTCATCGTCGGTATAGGTGACGATGATTTCAAAACGATAAAGAAACTAGACGCTGACAGTTCTGATTTCCAAACAACCAAAGTCCTGTCAAGAGATATTGTGACATTTATCGCTTTCAACACCATCCAGTCTGTGCAACAACTTACTTCTAGCATTTTAAGAAAAATACCGTTTCAGTTTATTTCCTATATGAAGCAAAACAATATCACACCAAAACCAAGAACGTGTTCTCAAATTGTAATCTCTCAACCAGATTATCAATTGCCGCCCGTTCAACCCGACTACCGGTCGCCCTCTTCTCAACCGGACCATATGCCACCACCCTCACAACCCAGTTATCAGCCGCCACCTTCGCAACCCAATTATCAGCCGCCACCTTCGCAACCCAATTATCAGCCGCCACCTTCACAACCCAATTATCAGCCGCCACCTTCACAACCCAATTATCAGCCGTCACCCTCACAACCCAATTATCAGCCGCCACCCTCACAACCCAATTATCAGCCGCCTCCTTCGCAACTCAATTATCAGCCGCCTCCTTCACAACCCAATTATCAGCCATCTTCTTCTCAAAAAATTTATGACGCACCACCACCACCTCTTCAACAGCCCAGTCCTCAGTCCAATTACCAACCTGCCTACGATGCACTGTCTTCTCAGACTCCTCATTCCTCAGCTCCACCCTCCCAACAACACAATTCTCAGCTCAATCTTCAACCCGCTTATCAATCGCCATCTCTTCAATCCACTTACCAACCACCACCCTCTCAACCCGCCTATCAATCACTACCTGTTCAGCCCCCTTACCAACCGCCATCCTCTCAACTCGCTTACCAACCGCCACCGTATCAACCCACTTACCAACCACCGCCTTACCAACCGCCCTCTTCTCAACCTGCTTACCAACCATCGCCCCTTCAAAACACTTACATGCCCCACTACTCTTCACCCCAATTCGCCAACCAACGCTCCGCCCTGCAACAACCTGTTCCCCCTCAAGCTCACAGCGTCCCGGTCGCATCTTACCAGCCTTCTCCCGTCCTCTCCACACAACAACCCTCTTCTCAACAACAACAATTGCACTGTCAAACCGCCACGCATCCCTACTCCTCTGCTATCCCAAACCCACAGCCCGGACAACCCCATTACGGCTACTCCCCCTCCACCTTCAACACCGTCCCTCCTAAACCAGTACCTTGTCCCGTCCCGCAATCCGCATACACAATGCCTCCTCAACCCAACGCCCAAATCCCCCTTACACAACCCAACTTCCAACTAAACCACATCCCGCAACCCTATCCAATGTCCAATCCTCAGTCGATTTACGTCGTCCAACCTCAGCCCGACCCACCAACTGCTCAAGCTCCCGGCTCAACCGCGCCCTCATCATCCAAAAAATCAGACAAGTCCAAAAAAAAGAATTCCCGGAAATTTTACCCAGGACAATACTACAACCACAATAAATGAGACTCACCACTCTAAACCCGCACCATGTCCGTACTTTTATATATCACTCGCCCAATCACTGCTCCAATCCCTCAAAAACCGGTCTCTTAACCCCTCCGTGACCATCGACGAACCCACGAATACCACGCTTATACCCCCCGTATCTAGGTAGTAATCCGCCGCGCAATTCGACGTCGTCACGAAACCTCCTTTGTCTGTCACCAAATACTTCGAATGGGTCACTCTTGTGTACGGAACAGACAACTCCTCAATCTGCGGCAGCCGAATACTTCGAACCCTGACGTTGTCTAACGCATTCAAAGACGCCCAATGTTGAACCGTCTCCCATTTGTAGTGCAAATACACCGAAAACAGCAAATGTACCGAAACGTTCCTAAACGCAGCATCTCTAAGCGCTGTGTCAATCGCCGGCCAGTAGAACGTCGGCTCTGTGTAAAAGCTCTGTGGACCATAGTCCATAACAGAAAAATAAACAAACTCTTTGGCGTCGTTTATCGTGTCGATGACTGCCACCAAGTCAAACACTCTCCCCTGAGTCGCGAATGGCAACGGGCTTGAAGAAATGTACAAACGAATTTGTTCACGATCTTCAGACTCCAAAACCATCGGATTGTTGATATTGAAATTCGTCTTGAGGCTGTCCGGCAATACCGCTGGCAGCGTTTGATTTTCTGCTGCCAGCC